>NW_024713129.1:29255750-29279209 GCF_018991925.1 Homarus americanus | reverse complement strand
CAACTGTGTTTTATATATATATATATATATATATATATATATATATATATATATATATATATATATATATATATATATATATATATATATATATATATATATATATATATATATATATATATATATATATATATATATATATATATATATATATATATATATATATATATATATATATATATATATACAGTATTACCCTCTAACGTGTTTCAATTTAACGCTGTTTTATCATATTCATGTGCCTTTCAGAGCTGAACTTTTCACTTAACACGGATTTTTTTCCACATATGTGTGAGTGTCCGCCCAGTTATTTTTAGATTTGCCTCATCGCCAATTCTGCCTGACTGCCTGTTTAGCTCATAAAATTCATACAAATTACTCGGCCAGAATATAATTTACATTGCTGAATTCTTATAATTTGGGATTATTTTGAATATAAACATCATATATTTTGCATTAGACATACAAATTTAGATAAAAATTTTTCTCAGAGTAACTATGTCTTTTGTGCAAAATATATGACATTTATATTCAAATATTCCTGGTCTTACAAGGAATCCAGCAATGTCAATTGTATTATCCTAACTTTAGTTTGAGGTATTATTTATTAAAATTTAGTGATTTTCCCCCAAAATTTCTCTGAGAGGGAAGAGCCAGCAGTGTAGTGTGAGAGGAGGGAGTTGAGTCCATTATTTGAATGGACATTAACTTGGCTACTGTATTTCTTTATTTCTCTTAAGTATTAATTGTGTGCATGTACCATCATAAAATTAAGATGTTATTTTTACTACAACATAGGTATGTGCCTTCAAAAGTGGAGTTTGGGGTCGGCCGGTTTCTATTGGAATTAATCCCATATGTTCTGTTGTTCACTTATCAGGATTTCACTTTAACGCTGGACCCTCTGGGTTCAATTGATCTGCTATGGGTACAATGTATATATATATATAATATATATATATATATATATATATATATATATATATATATATATATATATATATATATATATATATATATATATATATATATATATATACATATACATACATACATAGAATCTAGTCTTATTAAATATACCGGAGCATTCAACATGAATTTGAGTAACGGCATACAAGCTGGACAATTTTGTAATTAAGAAGATTTGTGATCAGGTGAGAAGGCCGGGTCACTTGACCATCTGACCTGACCACCAACCGCTGTGTGCTATTTAAAGATTAGTAGGGTCATTACCTAATACCTGACCATTGTGACCTGGTCTCACCCTCCTCTGTATATATACACCTTGATTTGTATTACTCTCTCTAGTCTGTACTCACCCCTGAAGATGTGAATTACACTAAAGCGCTTGGGAACTTCGGTTTTCTTCTTTCCTTGTGGTTATGCATATACCAGATGCCTCACAGTGATTTACTTGTACATACATATACATATATATATATATATATATATATATATATATATATATATATATATATATATATATATATATATATATATATATATATATATATATATATATATATATATATATATATATATATATATATATATATATATATATATATATATACACACACATTATTACCCCGCCTAACGAGGTTTCACTTAGCGCGTTTTATCATATACGCGGTGCCTCGCCAGAGCTGAACTTTCACTTAACACGGATTTTTTCATCATATACGCAGTGAGTGTCCGGCTCGAGACGCTATTTTTAGATTTGCCCCACGCGCCACCCGCCCGCCTGCCTGCCTGCCTCTCCCTCCTCCTCCCTCCGCTTGGGCAAGTGGCGCGGTAAGGTTGTGCAGTGTGTGTCTTTGTTGCGTTATCACTGACGTCATATGACGTATCGGACTGTGATTGGCCATGCATCCCTACCCCCCTCTGCTGCTAGCTGGAATTGGCTTAAAGTATTATGACGTGACCACCCCGGGGAGGGAGGGAGGGAGGGAGGAGAGACGATGCTTGACCTAGCCACGGCAGTTTCATCCCTCAAGGCCACACCGTGTAAACGCGCATCCATTGTTCCGTAAAATGGCTTCCGCTGGACCACCACCGCCACCAGAGAGAGACCTTTCCTTACCTGGACCCAGCGGCACTAAGCCAAAGAAGACACGACGTTCCTTAAGCTACGAGGTGAAGTACCAAATTGTTCAAGATTTGGAGAAAGGAACACGGCAAGTTGATCTCGCGCGCCAGCATGGTGTCAACGAATCTACGATTCGCACGATCAAGAAGGATGCAGCCAAGATCAAAGAGCACATGAAAATCACAAAGTCTGCAGGTGCTTCATCTATCAGGTATTGCCAGAACAGGGTGCTGGCAAAAGTGGAAAATTTGCTGGTGAGTTATTTGATTCGTCAGGCGCGACGCAACATGGCGGTGGACACGCGCTCAGTGCAGGAGTACGCACGTGAGCTATACGCAGCAGTGTCACGTAAGCTGGGAATTGCAGAGCCCAAACCCTTCAATGCTTCCTCTGGTTGGCTGCATAGGTTTAAGAAGAGGAACAAGATCACCAACATCAACATTGGTGGTGAGGAAGCGAGTGCTGACCGTGTGGCGGATAGAGATTTTCCTCCGTTCTTACGTGAGATTATGGAAGAAGGACATATATATATATATATATATATATATATATATATATATATATATATATATATATATATATATATATATATATATATATATATATATATATATATATATATATATATATATATATATATATATATATATATATATATATATATATATATATATATATATATATATATATATATATATATATATATATATATATATATATATATATATATATATATATATATATATATATATATTGATTTACATGATTTAGGGAATTTCTTAGTGAGGAGTGTTTTTTACTTAATGCATATTTTGGCTTTACTTTACTCTGACAGAGGACAAGGTGGAAAGTGTAGCAGAAGCGCTAAGTAACGAGGATCTTATTGAAATGGAGGCACAGAAATTTGCAGAAGAAGAAAAGAGACAAAATGGAAAAGAAGAACCTGCACCCTCCAAAAAGTTTTCAGTGAAAAAATTGGCAGACGCATTTTCTACTATTAATAAGGGGTTGCAAATATTTGAAAAAATGGATAAAAATGTTGAGCGTTCTGCAAAAGTTGACAGAATGATCCAAGATGCACTTGCTTGCTACAGGGAGATTTACAATGAAAAGAAAAGGAAATCTGAGCAGTCTGAATTGAACATATATTTTAAGAAGTCCGCCACTGCTGCCTCACGCCCCACCAGTGCTGCCTCTTCACTCCCTAAAGATGATCCAATACCTTCATTAAGCGAGTATGTTAGCCTGTCTGAAGAAAGCAAACTTGATGACCCACCCAGCCCTGTCTCCTCCTCTGCTTCATCCAATTAATGTAGTCTCCATGCTTAATTAAAAAATTATTGAGGCCCCGTGTGCATTCAGCTGACTACATTAAAGGTAAGTGCACAGTAACACTTTATTCATTTTTCATTGTTAATTACTTTTACTGTACTGTATTTCATTGTAGAATTTCTATGTATTATTTTTGCCTTTTCGACTTATGACCTGGTCGTCGGGGCGGAACCCCATCGTTAGTTGAGGAGAGACTGTATACTGTGTGTGTGTGTATATATATATATATATATATATATATATATATATATATATATATATATATATATATATATATATATATATATATATATATATATATATATATATATATATATATATATACTTCATTTTTAGTCCATATAACACGCGGACTTTGAACATATAATCAACGACCTCACCAGCAAGGAATCGAACCCTCGACCTACTGGGTGTGACTAGGGAACGCTTACCGGCTAGGCCACAAGGACACTAAAAGCAGTTCTAGACTCTGTTATATTTCACACAAAGCCTGTTCATCGAGCTGATGGCGCCGTGAACCTCATTGGGAAACTGCCCGTGCCTCTTATGTGGAGTCAGTAGCATTTTACCGAATCCAGCTGGTATGAAACGCGAGGTACATGTATATACTTCATTTTTAGTCCATATAACACGCGGACTTTGAACATATAATCAACGACCTCACCAGCAAGGAATCGAACCTCGACCTACTGGGTGTGACTAAAATGAAGTATATATATGTACTGCTGCTTTCATACCAGCTGGATTCAAAATGCTACTGACACCACATAAGAGGCACGGGCAGTTTCAATGAGGTTCACGGGCGCTATCAGCTCGATGAACAGGCTTTGTGTGAAATATAACAGAGTCTGGGAACTGCTTTTAGGTTCTTGTGGCCCAGCCGGTGCTCTAGTCACACCGGTAGGTCAGGTTCGAGCTCCTTGCTGGTGAGGTCGTGATTATATGTTCAAAGTCCGTGGTATATGGACTCAAAAATATATATATATATATATATATATATATATATATATATATATATATATATATATATATATATATATATATATGTATGTATGTATGTATGTATGTGTATGTATGTATGTATGTATGTATGTATGTATGTATGTATGTATGTATGTATGTATGTATGTATGTATGTATGTATGTATGTATGTGTATGTATGTATGTATGTATGTATGTATGTATGTATGTATGTATGTATGTATGTATGTATGTATGTATGTATGTATGTATGTATGTATGTATGTATGTATGTATGTATGTATGTATATATATATATATATATATATATATATATATATATATATATATATATATATATATACATATATATATATATATATATATATATATATATATATATATATATATATATATATATATATATATATATATATATATATATATATATATATATATATATATATATATATATACAAGTAAACATTGTAGGTGTGTGTGATCCAGGTATATGATAACTACAAGGAAAAGAAACAAAGAAGTTCAAGAACTTTGTAATTCACATCTTCAGGGTGAGTACAGACTAAGGAGACATATAACAAGGCAAATATATACAGTAGAGGAGGGTGAGATCAAGTCTACAATGATCAGGTCACTAGGTAGTGATCCTACTAATTCAAAAACACCACAGCAGTCGGATGGTCAGAGGGTAAGATGACCCAACCTTCTCACCTGGTTGGAAATCTTCTGAATTATGAAATTATCCAGTTTGAACATACCATTACTCAAATTCATGTTGACGGATTCGGTATGTTTAAAGAGACTGGATTCTATAATGTTCCTACTGTTAAGTGAATTACAAGATAATATTGAGGAGGCATTATCCCAGTCAATGCAATGCTTATTATCCCTTAAATGAACAAACAGAGCATTGGATTCCTGGCCTGTCTTAACACTATATTAATGTTGTTTAAGTCTAGTTACAAGATCTTTACCTGTCTGGCCTAAGTAAAACATATTACATTCCTTGCAAGGAACCTTATAAATGCTGCCACCTGTATTGTTGGGGGAGTTCTTGATTAACATTTGTTTAACAGTGCATGAGTTTTTAACTTTCATTGACGTTCCAGGTTTTAGTTGTAAAGGAATTTGAGAGAAATTTTTGTGAAATGGTAATACTAAGAGATTCTTATGGTCATGGGTGGGCTTGGGATCGGTTCTATAAAAAGATTTCTCAAGGACATTTGTCTATAAAGGATCTAGGATACTTAAGGTTTAAGCCAATATTATAGATATAATTATATTCTCATCAATGAATTCCGGCCAAATTCTCAAAGCACGTAAAAACATTGATGAAAATAATGACTGTTTGACTCTATTATGGTGGGCAGAATAATAATGAATGTATGAACACACATTAGTAGGTTTCCTATAAATACTGAACTTAAAGGTGTTACTCATTCTGTGGATCAGACAGTCTAGTAAAGCAATTTACAGTCATGCTCTAACCAGGTGAGAAGGTTGGGTCATCTTACCCTCTGACCTGACCACCGACTGCTGCGGTGTTTTTGAAGATTAGTAGGGTCACTACCTAGTGACCTGATCATTGTGGACTTGATCTCACCCTCCATTACTGTATATATATGCCTTGTTATGTATGTCTCCTTAGTCTGTATCACCTGCATTCCGGCTCTAACGCACTGTGCCTTGCCAGAACCTCACGTGCTCAAATTACGCTGCATGTAACCCATTACGCGGAGAGTGTCCGGGCGACGCTATTTTTTAGATTCGCCCCACCCGCCCGTCTGCCTGTGCTGCTCGCCCTCCTCCCTCCCTCCTGGGTAAGCGGGCGTAAGGTTATGCAGTGTGTGTCTTTGTTATGTTATCACTGACGCCATATGACGATCAGACCTGTGATTGGCCATGCATCCCTACTCTGCTGCTAGCGTGAATTGGCTAAAAGTATTATGATGTGTCCACCGGGAGGGGGGGAGGGAGGAAAGACGCTTGACCTAGCCGCAGTTTCATCCCTCAAGGCCACACCGTAAACGCCAAGATCCATTGTTCCAGAATGGTTTCCGCCGACCACCACCCCAGAGAGAAACCTTTCATTACCTGGACCCAGCGGCACTAAGCCAAAGAAGCACGACGCCTTTAAGCAACGAGGTGAAGTATACCATCATCCAAGAGTTGAGAAAGAACAAGGCAGGTTGATTTACGCCAGCATGGTGTGAATGAATCTACGATTCAACAATAAAGGATGCAGCCAAGACAAAGCGAGCACATGAAGATCACAAAGTCTACAGTTTTATGATCAAGTATTTTCACAACCAGGTGCTTCTCAAGACAGAAAAATTACTTGTGAGGTAATTTCGGCCAGGGCGCGACGGAACATGGCGGCCGACACGCCGCTTCTGTTAAGGACTATGCACGAACTGTACATCGCAGTGGCACGAAGATGGGAATTACAGAGCCCAAACCCTTAATGCTTCCTCTGGGTGGTTACAGAGGTTTAAGATCTGAACAAGATCACCAATATAAACATTGGTGGTGAAGAAGCTGCGCTGATCGTTATGCTCGAATTTCTGTTTTTACGTGAGATTATGGAGGAAGGACAGTACAGTGATCTACTCGGTGTTTAACATGGACGAATCTGGTCTTTTTCTGGAAAAAGCTACCTTCCAAGTCCTTCGCTAGAAGAATGCCAGCAGGATTCAGTGAAGATGGAATGAACGACCGTCCCGGTTTACCACCAATGCCTCCGCACCTGTAGCCTGTTATCGGTGATCCACACAGCACGCAGTCAAGACGCCTACAAAACCATGGACATGACCAAGTTAAATGTCCACTGGCTGACCGCGACGAAGCGGATATTCTCTACACTGTCCTCTCCTGGTTTGATGACTGTTTGTTCCGATGTAAAAAAATTCTGGAGCGACAGAATGTGCCATTCAATATTTTGTTGCTGCTGGACAACGACCAGGACACCCCTACTGTTAGATCGCCACCCCAACGAAAAGTGGTCTTCCTTCCTCCCAACACTACGTCTATATTACAGCCCATGGACCAAGAGTTAATCTGTAATGTAAAAGCTGCATTCTCAACAAAAACCAGCTCTGAATCGACTACACCAACACCAGGAAGAGTTATGAACCTGAGTGACACCACCAGAAAGCAAGAGCGAAGAAGATGAGGATCAACAGTTGAACAGCAAAAATACTCTTCAAACAATTCTGAGAGTATTTAACATCAAGAAAGCTGTGGACTTTGGTGGAGTCATGGATCAGCTGTCTATTGCTACAATTGTCACGCATGGAGACATGTGTTGCATGGAATACCAGGTGAGAGGAGGAGCCAATCTGTGACTGGTGAGGTTCAGAATGTTGCAGTAGCAGTGGACCTTGCAGAGAAGCTGCGAGACTGTTGCAGTTCTAGGCTTCTCCGAGACTACCAACGACGACATCCTGGAGGTGATCGAGATCCTGAAGTGACTGCCGACCAGATGTTGGAAGAAGAACACGCCAGTGAAGAGGAGGAAGAAAGGCGTCATTCAAGAACATAGTTTAAGCTCGTAGTGATATTAAGGATGCCATGGAGTGTGCAGAGAAGAAGTCCTCTTTCCGCGACAATGACGCATAACCGCCATGAAGTCTCTACTCGCTGGTGCAGGATTTTTCCATCCCTTTTCTATATATATATATATATATATATATATATATATATATATATATATATATATATATATATATATATATATATATATATATATATATATATATATATATATATATATATATATATATATATATAGTCAACCTCACTTTACGCGTTAATGTAACCTAGGTCCTCGGAAAGTGAGAAACGCTGTAGTGAATAACATAACATATGGGATTATATATATATATATATATATATATATATATATATATATATATATATATATAGTTAACCCTCACTTTTACGCTAAGTTAATGTAACCTCGCAGGGTCCTCGAAAGTGGAGAAACGCTTAAAGTGAATAACATAACATATGGATTAATTGAAATAGAGTCCTATTTATCCCTCAAACTCCACTTTTTGACTCTATTAATACAACTATGTTGTAGTAAAATTTATCTAACTCTTTATGATGGTATGAAAAACAAGTAATATAGAAGAGGTTAGTTAGAAAAATAAAGGTTAAATATAGGAAAAATAAGTAGTTTAGAAAACTAAGTTATGTGGAACACTTACGGTAGTAGAAGAGATGGGCAGTACACGGGATGGAGGCTGGACTAGCAGAGGGCAGATTATCGGCCCTCAGGTGAATCACTATTACTAGGCAGAATCACCATCATCGTCACTTACAGTTGTCAGGGCTTCCTGACAAATCCTCAAAGTCATCTTCTACTGTCACCATCACTGGCTTGGGCTGGCTGGGCGTGGGTTATGGGTGAAGAAAATTGTTATGATTTGGCTGATGCTGGCGTTGATGTTGTCGTGATACACCCTACGTAGGGCTCCATAGTCTGCAAATAGCTAGTGAAAATTTCATACCTGTTTAAGGCCAGGGCTATTTGAAAGGAGGAGCTTTGGCTTTCTCGATACACTGAGCGGCACCCCTAACATTACTAGGATAAGTGTTGTTCTTTCTTGGGATGACGACCACCTCCCTCTCTTCACTGACGCCGCCATCATCATCATCTACCATCTCCTCGGTAGCTGCATCAGGTTCCCATTATCACCTCCAGGATGTCGCCGCTGGTGGTCTCGGAGAAGTAACCTGTAACAGTTCGCGAGTTTCTCTGGCAAGGTCCACCGTTACCGCAACAGTCTGAACTCTCACCAGTCACAGATTGACTCCTCCTTCCTCACCTGGTATTCCATGCAACACATGTCTCCTATGACGAATTGTAGCAATAGACAGCTGATCCCATGACTCCACCAAGAAGTCCATACAGCTTTGATAGTTAAATACTTCCAGAATTGTTTGAACAGGCTTATTGCTGTGCCAACTGTTGATCCTCATCTTCTTTCGGGCTTGCTATCGGTGGTGGTGTCACTCCAGGTTGGCGCAATCCTTCCTTGGTGTTGGTGTAGTCGCCTGTGAGTTTAATTTTTCAGAGAGAATGGTGCTTACATTACAGATTAACTCTCTGTCCGGCGGGCCGTGGGTCATAGACGTATGTTATGAAGGAAGCATCACTTTGATGTTAGTGAACATCTAACAGTAGGCGAGTGTCCTGCGCGCTGTCCAGCAGCAACAAAATCTTGAATGGCACACTTGTTGCTCACAGAATTTCTTCACATCGGGAAACAAAAACAGTCATCAAAACCAGAGAGACAGTGTAGAGAACATCCACTTTACGCGGCGGTCACAGTGGGACATTTAGCTGGTTTCATATCCGGTAAGCAGGTATGCGCGGCGGTTTTACACTGTAAAAATTAAGCAACTTGAGCTATCAGTACCGGAGGCATTGCGGTAACAAGACGGTGATGCGTCCTTCTGCATCTTCCGCCCTCAATCTTGCTGCTGGCATTCTTTACAACGGCGAATTGGAAGGTAGCTTTTTCCAGAAAAGACCAGATTCGGCCCATGCTAAACACCTGGTTGTCGGTGTACTGTCCTTCCTCCATAATTCCAAACGGAGGAAATTCCCTAGCTGCAGCACGGTCAGCACCGCTTCTTCACCACCAATGTTTATATATTGGTGATCTTGTTCCGATCAAACCCCCAGAATTCACTGCCATGTACAGTTCACGCATGTAGTCC
Source organism: Homarus americanus (assembly GCF_018991925.1). NCBI lineage: Eukaryota > Metazoa > Arthropoda > Malacostraca > Decapoda > Nephropidae > Homarus > Homarus americanus. The sequence continues at coordinate 29,269,076 of NW_024713129.1, read as the reverse complement.
TTAACAGAGCGCCAAGGTCGACCGCCATGTTCCGCCTGATGAACAAGCACCTTCACAAGTAATTTTTTCTGGTTCGAGAAGCACCGTGGTCGTAAAAATATTGATCATACACTCTGTAGACTTAGGTGATCTTCTATGTGCCTTTATCTTGGCTGTATCCTTTCTTTATTGTTTGAACGAGATTCATTCACACCATGCTGATGCCGCTAACCAATCCTGCCTTGTTCCTTTTCTCCAACTCTTGGATGATGGTATACTTCACCTCGCTGCTTAAGAACGCCGGTTCTTTTGGCTTAGTGTCACAACCAGTGGTTGCCTTCTGGGGTGGTGAACCGCGGAAGCCATTTTAGAGAACAATGGATGCACGCTACACGGTCTGGCGGAGGATGTGAAACTGGGCGCGTGCTAGGGTCAAGGATCGTCTTCCTCCCTCCCCCTCCCCCGGTGGACACGCAACATTTCTTAGCCACTCACAGCCAGCAGGGGGGATGCATGGCCAATCACAGTCCGGGACACGCCATATGACGCTAGTGAGGAACAAGAATAAAGACACACACACTGCGCAACCCACTGCTAGCTGCTTGCCCAAGCGGGAGGAGGAGGGAGAGGCGAGGCGAGAGCACAGGCAGGCAGGCAGGCGGGTGGGGCGAATCTAAAAATAGCGTCGCGCCGGACACTCTCCGCGTAATGGGGTTCACGCACCGCGTAATGTGAGCACGTTAGGTTCTGGCAGGGCACCGCGTAACGTGAATGTGGGACCGCGTAAGTGAGGGTTGACTGTGTATATATATATATATATATATATATATATATATATATATATATATATATTGATAAAATCACACAGGAAAAGGGAAACATCATCATGTCCATATATATATGTATATATATATATATATATATATATATATATATATATATATATATATATATATATATATATATATATATATATATATATATATATATATATATACACACACACACACACACACAGTCATGCGCCGGTTAATGTCCAACTGAACAAAGTCCGATCGCATATACAGTACATCCGTGGCAAAAATAAAAATAAAAAATCACTTCCGTGACGCCTGCTGGACCACCACTCCACGACCCCCTGACGGAGACACGATGATCCTTCCCAAACTGGCCAGATATTATGTGTTAAAGGAATATCCTTCCTTAGACTTTAGTAAGCATTTGCCTCCAGGTGTAATGTTAACCTACATCTATTGAGGATAAAATCTTTCACCTACAAATTGACAATAACACATTTGCTGTAATCAGTTATATATAGTTGCCTCAACAATTGCAACCCCAGTTGCAATTGGGGTTACAATTTCAAATTCTGTGTCATTACTAAGGAATAATGAAGTCTCTGGTGCACTGCACTCTAAGATTAAGAGAAAACGGACTCAGGCGTCCTGAAGCGAGAGAAAACGGACTCATATAATGGGGGACACAAGCACTCACACTTGCCACTCATACTGACAGACTTGGCTCTCACTTACTTGACAAGTTTTACCAACCATTAGTTGTGTACGTTATCAAGTGAATTTGGTCAATATTGTACAGCACAAGTACACTGCAATACAGTGGTCCCTCGGTTAACAATGGACCTAGTGTAAACCTGTATTGTACGTGTACTAAATGATTACAGAACTAAAATTGTTATGTCTATTGCAAATATAGATTGTTTATACAGGTATTCAAATACATCACTATCTTACAAGAATCCCAGCAATGTAAGTTATATTCACCCAGGTCGTTTGGATGGCAAATTATGAGAAGAGCTTAGTCACTCTTAAGGAATGGTAAATAACCACACAGGCCTTCAGCGCCAACTGTCAAATCTTATCTCAAAAAAATAAACAAACACCAGACACTCTGTCACCTCACCTCCCTCCGCCCCCCCTGCTCCACCCCTCTCCCCCCCTCTCCCCACGCTCGCTGGCTACCTCCCTCCTTGCCTCCCTCCTTGTGTTCCCAGACAAAAGATTGGTGATTTCTTTATGCTTTAAGGTGTTTATTTTATATAATATTTCAGACTATAGTTAGGATAATATAATGTGCATTGCTGAAATCCTTGCAAGACAGAGATTAATTTGAATATAAACGTCATATATTTTGCTCAAGATATAAAAAATGTAGTACAATAATGTACAATACTGTAGTACATTTTATAATATATAGTTTTTCAACTGTACTTTTGGGTAGATTTACATAAATTTCTTCATTTATTTTCATCCATTTACATGCACACACCACACTAAAAGAAACGTAAAAGAAATACAGTACATGACTTTAGTGCAAAGCTGGAGTGTACATGTACTAATTTGATTACGGTACAAAACTTGTTATGTCTAGTGCAAATTACAGCATGTTTATATTCAAATTAATCAGTATCTTACAAGAATCCCAGCAATGTAAATTATATTCTCCCAGGTCATTGCACTGGAATTTTAAAATGAGAGAAGCTTAGTAGGACTGTTAAATAAACACACAAAGACCTTCGGCTCAAACTGTCAAACATATTACCTCAACCCCCCCACCCCTTGCTGGCTGGCTGGCTCTGTCCCTCCTCCCTCCCTCCCTCCTCCTCCTCCCTCCCTCCCTCCCTCCCTCCCTCCCTCCCCCTCCCCCAGCCAGGGTTTTAGGCTTACAGTTTTTATCTTGTATAATATCTCAGACTAAAGTTAGGAGATTATAATTTGCATTGCTGGAATCCTTGTAAGACAGCCAATAATTTGAATATAAACGTCATATATTTTGCTGAAGAGATAAAAATTGTTGTACATTTGTGTACAGTACTGTAGTACATTTTATAATATAAAGTTTTTCAACTGTAATTTTGGGTAGATTTACATAAATTTCTTAATTTATTTTCATCCATTTACATGCACACACCATACTAAAAGAAACGTAAAAGAAAAAATTAATTAGTGCAAAGCTGGAGTGTACATGTACTAATTTGATTATGGTACTAAAATTGTTATGTCTAGTGCAAATTATAGCATGTTTATATTTAAATTAATCAGTATCTTACAAGAATCCCAGCAATGTAAATTATATTCACTCAGGTCATTTCACTGGCTTTTTATAAGAGAGAAGCTTAGTCACTTAAGAACTGATAAATATACACGCGTTAGACCTGGGCCTGTGCCAACTGTCAAACGTACTACCTCCCCTCCCCTTTGTAATTCCCTTTAAAATGGCTGGCTAGCTTAAAAGTGAGAGTTTTGTGGTGCTGAGAAGAAAAAGAGACATCCATTTTAGATTTTCCATGTATTATTTTCGCCTTTTCGACTTACAACCAATTCGACTTGCGACCTGGTCGTCGGGACGGAACCTTGTCGTAAGTCGAGGAGAGACTGTAGTGAGAAGGAAATATAAAAATTGAAAATTCATATAAGCGAATTTTTTGTATCGAACGTTCGTAAAGTGAGGGAGACCTGTACTACATTATGTTCTCCAGTAAAGTTTAAATTTAATACAATTGCATTTGGTTTGTTGTTTGTTATATTTAATACATTATTAGAGGGTTAGGCAGTGTATGATTACAAATGCATTTGGTATATTATATACTGTAGTTAGTTGTATCCAAACAATAGGCTTTAGTCTTTTGTGTATTGTATAAATGCAGTACTGTATCATGCGTTGAGTGTTTCAATAATACAATAACGTGTGGTTTCTTATTTTGTATTTACAACAGTTTATGGTTGCACTGCTCACCTCTTTTTCTAAAGGACCTCACCCATGCTCAGTTCATTCTGTCAGTTGGACTTTGGAATTCCAGTTTGTGCAAACTGTTCATTCCGACTGAACTTATTGGCTTCATTCCGTTGTGGATTTGTCAGGAACAAGATATGAAGATATGGCGTCTCCACTCAGTGACGATGAACTGAACCTGTTGGGCTTGTGTGTTGTGGCTCTGTCCAGAAAAAAGAAAAAGATCACAAGAAAGCGATGGGCAAAGAATTGCTTTCTCAGAAGAGAACAACTTACAAATACTGCTCTTCTGAGTGAAATGAGAGTAGAGCCTGGAGACTTGTTTAAATATCTGAGGATGGATGAAGGTACATATTTTCAACTTTTGTCACTGGTTACTCCAATGATAGAAAAACAAGATACATGCATGAGGAGAGCAATAACACCTCATGAAAGACTGTCAGCTACATTAAGGTTTCTAGCTAGTGGACAATCCTATGAAGATTTGAAATCTTCGGTTGCAATCTCTTCCTCGGCACTCAGTCAGATTATTCCTGAAACTTGCCTCGCAATTTGGAATACATTAAAAAAGGATTTTATGAAAGTAAGTAAATCAGGCTTATTGTATTTCCTTTATTTGTTCATGAGCCCTATGTATATAACCGTTCTTAGCAGTAGTCATAAATGAGAAAAAATAAAACACTGTGAAACATTAATATATAATTATGACATACATTTAAGTGTTTACTTTCTTAAATAATGAAAATATTGCCAGTAAACTTAACTCATTCATATTACAGTACTGTATTACATTTTTCTTTCATGTGCTGCCTACCGCCAGAATTTTGTTCATGCAAATTGTTTAGCGGTACGATTAATTGGAGTTTATTTCAGTTTCCAGACAGTGAAGATGAATGGAAACAAATAGCCAATGAATACCATGAAAAGTGGAACTTCCCAAATTGCTTGGGAGCTGTGGGTGGAAAACATGTGGCAATAGTTCCACCAAATGGAGCTGGCTCTGACTACTTCAACTACAGAGGAAGTCATAGCTTAGTGCTAATGGCGATTGTCAATGCCAAATACGAGTTCATTATGTGTGATTTTGGAACCAATGGACATGTGCCCGATGGTGGAGTGATGGAAAATACAGCATTTTATAGGAGACTGTGTGACAATAACTTGAAAATACCACCAGGTAGAAAACCCAAAAATTCCATGTCTGTGCTTCCATTTGTTTTTGTTGGTGATGAAGCATTTGCCCTTCGTAAAGATTTTATGTCACCGTTCAGTCAGGGTGAGTTGACTCATGATCGTAGAGTCTTTAACTACAGAGTGTCAAGAGCCCATCATGTAGTTGAAAATGTGTTTGGCATTATGTCTTCTCGATTCAAAATTTTCACTAAACCGATTAATTTGAATTTAGAAAACATAGATGTAGTTGTTTTGGCCTGTTGCATTTTGCATAATTATTTGCAAAGATCAGTTGGTGATTTATATGCTTTAATTGACCAATGTGACAATGTTGCTGGCACTGTGCCAAGTACAGATGAATCTACTGTCTTTGATCTGGAAAGAAGACACAACAGGCAGTGTAGTAAACAGGCTGAGGAAGTGCGAGAAATGTTCATGCAATATTTCACCAGGGATGGTGCAATGTCATGTCAGGAGCGTATGATATATCAAGATTGATGATTCACTTTGTGACTTTGTAATCTCCATCATCATTAATGTTTTATAGCAATTACCTGATGGTAACTCTCCATGCTACACAGTCTCTTGCAGCCTTTTGTCAGGTTCTTAACTGTCATTTTAACAGCCTCTCCTCATCTCATTCTTGACCTACCACTGATCCCCCCACATTTAGGCTCATGCATTTTTGCCAAATTGGTCACATTCTTTTTCTCCACATGCCCAAATCATCTCGGCTTAATTATGCAAAAAATCACCAAAATAGTAAAGTAGTGTACAGTACTCTCAATACTCAACTGCCCTAATAGCTATGAACAGCATTTCTTTTCTTGCACATTCACCTCACCATTCTCATTTGAGCTCACTCAAGCATATGTATATCATCCTCTTGACATCTCTCATGGTCTTTCTATGCAGGTTGCATCGCCAAGTGTTCCCTGACCCCTCCCGCTCAGCCATATCTCTCACTGAGAGCACCCCTTCTATAAGCAGAAATGCTGGAATAGTGGACCAGACCTATCAACCACCCAAGTTCTTCCCTCTAGCCTCGTGGGCTGGCAGATGCATTTCTAAGGGTGCATTTTAGGTCTGGATCACTCTACCCAATGTTTTTAAAATAGAAAAATCTTTCCTGTTAACAACACAACCAGGGGCAGATTAAGTGTACTTGGGGCCTGAGGCTAATTCTGTTTGGGGCCCTTTTCAAAAATTTATGCATTTTTTTAACACTATACACAGGCTTGGTTATCATAATACTTGTAGTACTGTATATGGAATTTGGTAAAGAATATAAACAAAACATAAAATTACTTTACCACTGTATTTTTAATTTGCTAAAAGTGAATAAAACTAGTTGGAATATAATGTTAGAGGCAAATAAAACATAACAAAAATTAAAGAGATTTCCATTTCTGGACTAATTTTTTAACTTTTTAACTTTTTCACCTTTTGAGCTTTCTAGTTTGCAAAATCTCCAATTAATAGACCCTCGATAAATCGGACTAAAGAAAATCAGTTGTTGTTATGTTAGTACTGTACTGCACTTCAACAACTAAGGTTTATAAGTGTATAACAAGGTTATTAAAAAATATTACATTAACACTAAAAAATATGAAACAGAACTCTCTGGGTAAAGTGTTGTATGTATGCAGCCACAGAATTTGTCTTATGAATAAAGAGAAAACTGTATACTATACAGTACTATAAAGATAAAAATAAGAACAAATAAGTGTTGGAGTATATTGTATGTGGAAGAAGAGTGTATATCTGGGAGCAGCTAGCAGAGGGGAGGGGAGGTGAAGGAGGTAGCATGGGTGGATGGATTCCTCCCCTTCTCTCGCCCAAGATTCCTTCAACACTTCTTTATGCAATTTCACCATAATTGTCAGATAATTTAGGATCATTTGATGCTAGGTTGAAAAAATATTATCCTCGAAGAATCAGCTTTCCTGAGAAAAGAATCCCTAACTCAACACCATAAGTCATTTGTTTACAAAGGGCAGACAGCTGATAAGTATAAGGCAGCAGCAGCACACCAGGCACTTTCCTCCAAACATGTTGCCCATTTTGCTAGCTGCTGGCTTGACGGCACAGCAAATAGCAGGATTTTTTGCTGTTGCGAAAAATGGACCGGTTTGGCGGGGATCTTTGCTGGCCGGATTAGTGCTCAAATGACCTTCCTATAATTTCAAGTAAAAATTGATGAAACAATAATAATTTAAAATATAACACATAAACAGTGACATACATTTATTTATATGTCAGTTAAAACTTCTTTGGTATTATTAAATCATTATTCAGGGTCTTCTTTGAACAGTCAACCACCGCCACTCATTTCACGATGCACCCGTTGCCTTTTCTTTAGCTTTTGTAGGCACCTCGCTAGCTTCAGTAATTTATGAATTATAGCACAATCCTGCAAGGCCTTGGCTGTAGTAACGGTATCCATGGCGAATCTCATCTTGATGTTTTTTTGTTGCTTCCGTTGCGTTGGGCAGATGCACAAACACAACATCCCAGTGTAACGTTAAACTTCTCCTTGTTTTGCTGGCTGGACCATGTTTGCCAAACGTGTTTGGAGGAAAGTTCCCAGTGAGCTGCTGCCTTTAGCTGCTTACCACAGTGTCTGTTTTTAACACTTAATAAATTAGCACAGTGCAGCAGTGTATTTATCATCACTTAATAAATACTATTGTAGTGTATTTATCACCACTTAATAAATATTATTGTAGTGTATTTATCGTCACTTAATAAGTAATATTGTAGTGTATAGTATTATGCATTTGCTTATACCCTGGTTTATTCATTAATCAGTTAAGTGTACCAGTAGCCAAATTGAGTCATCATGTATCACTCAAAGGTAGTAAATAACATTGTTAGGATGGTATCTTCTATCAAATACTATATATAGTGCTATAGTTACTGCAAGCTCTCACACGAACACATCTTGAGTAAATAACCTTCTGATACAACTTATCCTTTTATTTTTAAGTTATATTACAAATCACTGTACTGTACATACAGTATTGTATTTTTTCTCTATTACTGAAGATGTTATATTAATCATGATGAACAATAAACCATAAAATGCCAATCATATAAGAATATAATACTGAATCAATAAATAAATAAACCTGATGAATGCAGCAACACCTGATCAGCCCCACCCTGCTTACATACTCAAGTGTCTTAGTTCTCGGTAGGCCTGTAGCAGATCTGATTAGATCACTGTACAGTATTCAGTAAGTGTTGTTCATTTCATCTTTTTTTTTTATTAATCTTCCCCATTTCTTAAAACATACTTAATTTTATCGAGGTTTTACTACATCAAAACTAAATTCCTGCAAAATGTCAGTTTCTCTGTACATCAGTGAGAGCATATTCAGGCACTTTTGCTTAATTTTTGCTCGTGCTTCATCTTTGTTCAGTTTCGATTTTAAAAAGCTGCATTCAACGGTACAGTTAGACACCATGAGACAAAGATACATTCAGTAAGCTATTTCCTCATTAACAAAGACATCTCTCAATCCGTGTCGTGAAAGTATCTGGTATGTGATCAGTTGAATGCTGAAGTCTTGATTTTCAGTTCTGTTACAGAAATCATTCATACGAGCAGCAACATAGGATGCAACGTGAACCATTTCATCACCCAAGCTGGTCTCAATATCAATGGGGTAATGCTGAACCAACAGATCACAATTTCTTTTAAATGCAGTCCTTTACCATAGTACATTTGAGTACAAAATGAGTGTAGTAATTTGTTGCTTATACAGTATTATGACTTTTTTCTGACCACTGGGGTTAATTATACAGACTTTTCCTTGTGAAAAACCATAATATAAGCAACGTATTACTGTACTCATGTTGTGTGTGTGATGTTATGGTGTTGGTGTATTAATTAATGAATAATAACTAGCCTCAGGTTAAATATGCTTTGAAAGCATTTGAGGTGGATGTAGGGTAGATGATTAGTGGGTCTTATGTTTTTGACCTGACCTGTTGTTATGTCACCCATTTTTTTATAAGCTCTTCTTTTGCTTGTGGTGGAGGTGGTGTGTGGATTAGTGGATCCCATGTATTGACCTGACCTGACGTTATGTAAGGTCACTCGGTGTATATTAGCCTCTCTCAATCCCTCTAAATTCAGTTGCCTCTGAAGAGGTCTTGAATAAAGACAAAAGCTAAGGTGCTTCAGTGTAGTTGACCGAGAGGTAGCAGTGAACAATACACACAGTGGCAGCAGGACACAGACTGAACGGATGTAAACAAATCCGACACGCCAAGCGATGTTTGGCACATTTGGTGCAGAATTGAAGGAAATCATGCTCAAGTTAGTGAAATAGTTTGGTATAGTATTGAACGAAAATAAAGGAAATTCGATTTAGTGGAAATTTTGATCTAACGGAAAGAGTTGGCTTGAATTAGTTCGCTAAATGGAGAAAATACTGTACTGTCGCATGAGTTAAGTATTTATAAACTTATACAGACATAAAAAAATAACCTTCAGACACTGTTACACTTATTCACAATATTACACTATTAAGTACCAATTGGGTCTTCCCAACCACCATATTGGCACCTTGAATTCTCACTTAATACCATCTATATACAAACTTAAGATTATATGAATGAACTCTAGTATAATTCATACAAAACAACGTACAGTACCTGCATATGAATTACCCTTTTGAAGCGTTTACCGTTTTCTGTGACGCAACACCATAGAAAACTTTGATACTACCTCAAGATTATTTTGTTATTACACAGATGATAGTAATATTTATGCCATCCACTCAGATCTCCATTCCTTGATGAGAACTATAAACAGTGAATTGAGTAAGGTCAAGAACTGGGTAATATGTGATAAACTGACCTTAAACCTTGAAGAAACCCATTATACAATCTTTCACAGAAGAAAAAAATTACCCCCAAACCTGGACCCCCTGTACCTTGGTAATACAGTCCTCAAACATGAACAATAAACAGTGCGGTATATTGTATCACACTCATCAGTCACTCACTCTTACAGCAATGAAAGAATCTATTATGACCTGATTTACCAACACTTGATTGACTGTCATACACTATGGGGGGGGGGGCCTCCAGCACCACTGAAATAAAACACCTGGTTACTGCCCAGAACAGAGTTGTGCAGACAATGACCTATACATGAAAAAAAAACGTTCACACAAATTAACAATTCGCATTTACAAACACCAGGTTATACTAAATGTTATATAATAATTCCATGAGATAAATGTACGGTATATATCAGGCACCACTAAGAGGGCTCAGGCTCTCACTTGGCTCAGCCAAGTCTATATATTTCTTATTGTCCACTTTGTATCTGTATTTTTCTAGCTAAATAAACTAATTCAATATTAATACTGTTTCAATATACGTATAGGGGGTCCCCGGGTTATGAATAGGTTCCATTGCGGAGGGCGTTCTTAAGTCGGATTTGTACGTAAGTTGGAACATTTGCTGTGTGCATACTGTACTTACAGAACAATGTTTAAAATACTACTATATCATAGCCAAAGTCCTTATATACATCTAAAATCACTTAATTTAAGACAAAAGAAGAAATAGAATGATAAAATACAGTAAATAAAAGTCATCTGGTAAATAAAATACAGTACAGTACTATAAATTTTTAGTTTAACCCTGTTCATATTGGTGGTCATTTAGTTGGGGACTCCCTGTACATCTCATACTTGGGTCTTCTGTCAACATACACATGAAATCACCTCAGAAATTTTGTTACTTTATCCTAATAATACACCAGGCATGTTCACAACATACACTTCATCTGATTGTTACATTAATACTGAAGCTTGACATAATACTGCATCAGATTTTACATAACTAAACAATGAAATTTTGTTACTCTCTGAAATTACAACATACACGATGAAATTTTAATTATTTTACATATGGAAATGGTTACGCCAGATAATTCATCAGAAATGGTTACATCATGAAATTACTACATACTTAATGAAATTTTTATTATTTTACATAGGGAAATGGTTACACCAGATAATTCATCAGATTGCTACCTACAGTAGTTACACAATTTAATCACCATTTGGACGCATAAAGAACTATTTACACCTGGCAATTCAAGTTGTTGTTCTAGATATAAGGAGTGTATGACCCGAGTGGACAAAGCACCAAAAATAAAATGGAGAACTTTGGTGCTTTCCTCTCTCTGACTTGCTGCTCACCACCCTCACTGCCAGCCCCTCAAGTAGTGATGCGTGGGTAGTTTTATAAAATAGCAAAATCGACCATATTGCCACTTCCATTCTCAGTAACTGACTCTCTCAGGATACAGAGGTGGTTTCCCTATTGTGATGTCCCTCCTTGCTACCCACAACATTGAGGATAGGCAAAGTCGACAAGTAAAAATACAGAGTGAATAATCTAGGGGTTGAAATATGTGGATGCAGCAAGTAAGGAACACACACATACGAATCACTGTCTGTGACAGACAAATTAAGTTATGAAAGGGATAAGAAGATTGTTATGTAAATTAGGTAATTTAATAATATTCATATTAAGTATTGATTAAGTTAGTTAATTAGGTACATTAAATAACAAAAGTAAAACAAAAGAAACAAAACTATGCATCTATCAAAACACCAGAATATTACCCAATTATTCATAATTTAAACATTGAATACTCATATTATATACAACAATTCAAAAACCTGAGAGAAATGGCAGCTCAGGTAGTAAGTCTAGGTTGCCATGGCCAACCACAAGGAACCAGGGATAATGCCGTAGTCCACTACCATCAAACCATCACAACACCACCAGCAGTAGTCCTTAATACAATTCGTCATCCACACCCCGGGAGAAGAGGAACACAGTAGGCCACAGAGAAGAGACTCAGCTTACCAGGCAGACACACTTGCCTTGATACCTTGGTCTCATAGGCATATGGGAAACTGGTCTCATAGTCGGATGGGATACTGGTTCTGAAACGGTGCTCGCTGGGAACAAGTAGCTTAGTGAAGCAGTTTCTTCTCCTGGTGTCAAGTTGGAGCAAGTGATGGTTATGGTGGTAGAGTGAGGAGGGGACAGAGTTGTCACATCTATCCCCCTGAAGTTGGATCTTCTTGGGAAGATTCGGCTATGAAAGTGAAGATGACTTCCCGACGAGTGATGATGAGCTGGTTCTGGATAATGCATTGGCTAACACGTTATCCTTCCCTTTGATGTGCCATATTGTGATATCGTAGGGTTGCAGACATAAGGATCAATAGGTCAATGTTGGTTTGAAAACTTGTTCCGATCCAAGAAAGTCGAGGGGTTGTGATCAGGGCCACATTAACAATGGTGCCCGAGGGGCCCGGGTCGGGGGCCCTGGGTCCAGGGGAGGCCTTGAGCTTGCAATATTTGTTATAATAATAATATCAGTAATAATAATAATAATAATGTAAGATTTGCAGCCCATTACATTGCAGCATAAATAGTAAATGTTTGCAGTACTGTATTGTATAAGGACACATTATATTATTTATATTAGTAATAGTACTAATAAATATATATGCTGGTATTTCTCATTTTGCACTATCTTTTTGTCTAAATATGAATGCTAGTGCATACACCCCTCCCCACCCCCACCCCGGAGCAGAAATACTCTGCGTCAACAGTCACTCGTTCAGTCTCGTTGTGTTCACTTTTACTTCTTTACTTTTATCCTCTTCACCAAATGATTGGCTCGTTAGCTACTTAGACGATCGGTCACGTCTCTGTTACGCATTGTTGGCAAGTACTGGGCATGCACCGGCTCCTGAATGTACCTGAACCCGCTCCAGTGTTGATCAAGTCTTGTCTTGAAAGAACTCACACTCGGTACCGTCACAACATTTTCTGGTAGATTGTTCCACGAGTTCACAACTCTCACTCCGAAAAAGTTTGCCCTCACAGTTTTCTGGACTTGCGGCTTCTTCAATCTTGAGCAGGGGGCGCCGGTGGTAGAAGCGGTACCGCTCTTGTCTCGCAAGCGAAATGTCACGGGTTCGATTCCCGGGCCGGTGGAAAAGTTCTTTGGACATACTTCCTAGCCCCAATTGGTCCCTGTTCACCTAGCAGTAAAGTAGGTACCTGTTGTAAATCAAAAGTTGCGAATTCGTATTCAGGGAAAGTTGTTGGAGCTTCCAATAACTTGATGACAAAAACGATTGACTCTTCAGGCTTCTATGCCCTTGACCCTTCAGGCTTCTATGCCCTTGACCCTTCAGGCTTCTATGCCTTGACCCTTCAGGCTTCTATGCCCTCAACTCATGAGACATAAAGGCAAGCATGAACTTAGCATGCTTCCCTGTTGGGCGCTGTAAACGCTTCTGCGCTTCACCTTACACAGGATGTAGGGGGGTGCCCAATAAAAAAAATAAATAAATCTTGAGCAGTGAC
>NW_024713129.1:29193438-29255650 GCF_018991925.1 Homarus americanus | reverse complement strand
GTGCGTCGAGTTTTTTCCCTCCCAGTCTTTATTTTTTGCCCACGTCTTTAAGTGTTATCCTGCTACATTTTTTTTTTTACGTCCCTGGCCTCTCAAAAATTAATCCCCCTTCGGCCGGCTTTTACATAAATACGTGAACTGATGTATTATTAAGGCTTGGAAGGCTGTGGGTATAAACAGTCCTCCTCTTGCACCCTTTCTTCATCTTCCTCTTCTTTTTCTTCCTACTCCATCTCCCTTTTCTTCTTTCTCTTTTGCTTTTTTCTCGCCCCCGCCGCTTCCTCGGATGTCCTGTTCTGTAGTTCCCTCCTCCTTCTCTTTCTTCCTTTTTTCCTCTTCACCTCTTGTCTCCTTCCTCTACTTTTGCTTCCATCCTCCATTCCTTTTACCTTCTTCTCTTTCTCCCCTTCTTTTGTTATTCCTCCTCTCCGCCTGCTTCCTTTTCCTCTGCTTTTGTCTCCTCCTCCTCTTCTTTTCCGCCTTTTCTTATTTTTCTCCCTCCTCTTCTTCCCCAGCTCCATACTACCCAGTTCTCCTCCTCCTCCACTCCTCTTCCTCATCTCTACATTGCTCCTCCTTCTATCTTCCACCCAGTACCTCCTTCTCCCGATTCTCTCCTCCACACTGCTCCTCCTCCTCTCCTCCACACTGCTCCTCCTTCTCTCCTCCACACTGCTCCTCCTTCTCTCCTCCACACTGCTCCTCTTCCTCTTCGCCACACTGCTCCTCATTCTCTCCTCCACACTGCTCCTCCTCCTCTCCTCCACACTGCTCCTCCTCCTCTCCTCCACACTGCTCCTCCTCCTCTCCTCCACACTGCTCCTCCTCCTCTCCTCCACACTGCTCCTCCTCTTCTCCTCCTTGCTGGTTTTGCCCAAGAACATCGTTATTGGTTCGTGGCGGAACTGAGACAAGTATCTGAAAGTTGGAGACTTCTTCCTGTCTTCCAGCTTTCTTCCTCCCCCTGCTGCTACTTCTTTCTTTTCTTCCTTCTTTTCTTTCTTTATCCCTTCTACTCTTCCTACTTTTTCCCTTTCTTACTTCCTCCTACTTCTTTCGTTTCTGCTCTTCTTTATTCAAATTCCTCTATTTTGTCTTTTATTGCTTTCTTCTTCTTTGTCCTACTTCCTTCGTTTCTTGCTTCCCCATCTTTCGTTCATTATTTCCTTCTTTTCTTTATTCTCCTCCTCCTTCTTCCCTTTTTCCTTCCTAATTCTTCGCACTTTTATTCGTTCTTCCATTCCTTCCTTCATTCTTTCATTCCATACTTATCCCCCCTGTCTTCTTACATTTCATTCTTACCTCCTTCCTCCCGCCTCTTCTTCCTCCTCCTTTCGCTTTTTCTTACCTTCAACCTTTTCCTAATCCCTCCCTCTCTCCTTCCTCTCCTTCCTTCCCAAACCCCTCTTATGGAATGAAATGCTCCACTTCACCATCTTCCTCATTCCAACAGCTTCTTCAGCCTTTTCTTCTTCCTCCACGCTAGCCTCTTCCTCCATCCTTACCATCCTCTGTTTTTCTAATCTTCTCTCCTCCCTTATTCTTCCCTTTTCCTAATCCTTCTCCCCTCACCATCTTCCCTTTTCCTAATCCTTCTCCCTTACCACCCTCCCCTTCACCATTCACCCTCCGTCTAATCCTCCTCCCTTTAACAACTGTCTCTCCTAATCTCCCTCCCCTCACCTTCACCCTCACACTCTTCCTCCTTCCCTCACTTCCCCAGGCCAGCCCCAGCATGAGGTCGGGTCTACCTACTACAAGAGTCATGCGGGTCGTTCTCCTTCCCTGGCCAATTTACCGCCGACTGTTGGTTGGGTGAAGGATCAGTATACAGTACATCACGAGGTAATTTGTTATATGTGTGTGTTATATAATGATTGTGAATATATGTAAAGTATAACCCTATATTATAAGCATTATGTTTACCATTATACCTACGCTAAGGTTTTGGTATATATTGTACAGTATATGTGCACAGGATATGTGCGTGTTATACCATGACTGTGGCCATATCTAACGTATATCCATAAATTTTATACAGATATATACCTATGTGGCGAATTTGGTATATATGTGTCTCATAACATATCTCTGTGGCGTTTTTGGTCATGATTTGTATGATTTTTTTCTGCAAAATGTTAGAATATATAAAAAAAATATTTAAAGGCAGGTTCTCTATATTCTAACCTAACCTAACCTAACCTTACTCTCCCCTCGGCACCAACAACACGGAGTCCACCACAAAACATTCCCAGGAACATAAGAGTGAAAGTGGGACCCATAGTCATGACAGTGTGGGTACAGCACACTGTATACTATGCCTTTACTACACAAGGAGACAACATGGCCGGTACTGCACTCGACCGCATTCACTACCCCAAGCTGTAAACTTAGGCACCCATTTACAGCTGGGTGAAATGAATGCGCCCGGGAATCGAACCACTGACTACTGGAACAGAAGGCGAGCTCCTCCAGGGAGCATAAATAAGACCAAAATATTCCCAGGGAGCATAAATAAGACCAAAATATTCGCAGGGAGCATAAAAAAGACCAAAATATTCCCAGGGAGCATAAATAAAACCAAAATATTCCCAGGAAGCATAAAAAAGACCAAAATATTCCCAGGGAGCATAAAAAAGACCAAAATATTCCCAAGGAGCATAAAGAAGACCAAAACATTTCCAGGGAGCATAAAGAAGACCAAAAATATTTCCAGGGAGCATAAGGAAGACCAGGGAGTAAGTGTGTCTGGAGGTTGAATTAAAGCTAAAATGTTTTATTAAGATTTACTTGTCACTGAATGGTTAAGTCTGTCTTGGGTACATAATACATGTTAAGCCTTTTAGTCTGGGGGAATTATACTACATGAATGACCCAAACTGAACACAGGTGGGGGAGGGGGAGGAGGGAGAGGAGTGATGGGGGAGGAGGAGATGGGAAGAGGAGGAGGAGGGGTGGAAGAAGGCAGATGATGGGGAGGAAGGCAGAGGGGTGATGTGGGAAGAGGAGGGGTGATGGATGAAGAGGAGGGGGATGATGTGGAGGAGGTGGTGATGAGGGAGAAGGGGGTGATGAGGTGAGGAGGGAGTGATGAGGAGAGGAGAACTGAGATTTATTAGAATTAAGACCTATCAGGACTGATATCCATCAGTACTGGTATCTATCAGGACTGGGGTTCATTTGGCCTTCAAGCCTCTCACTTCATCCGTCCCCTCACCATTTTGGAACATTGACCGCGACCTCTGACCCAAGTTAACAAAAAATAAACAAAGTTCTTCTCGATTTACACTCACTTTATCCTTCCGAGTTTCAATACAGGAAACAAAATAACGCTTGTGACAAAGGTTAAAATATAAGCATTAGTTTTATGCTTGACCTTTTACCTGTCTTCACCAAATTCAAAGCAATTAATTTTCTGTAATACTGCCCTCAGGTTCTACCCCAACAAATATTTCATCAATGAACACCAGAGTTTCAGTAATCATGAAAAAAAATCTTTAGATACTGAAAGCAGAAATATTTTTAGTGATAACAAATAATTTCAAACAAGAGAAGTGGTGTCGTGTAGCTTGGTGTGTTGTCTGCGTTGCTACCAAATTGAGTTTCTGGTTTTACTTTTCTATTTTCCTAGACATGTTTTACCTCAAGATACATCAACGCCTCCGTATACATGCCTGAATGATAAATTGGATGACCCGAATGATTAGTGCCCCAGCTTATTTCACCTTAAGATTAACTAAACAAACGCTAACCTAACCTAACCTTTCTTTAGCCAAGCCTAACGTAACGACGTAACCTAACCAAGCCTAACCTAAGCTAATATAACCTAACCTAACCTAGCCTAATACCTAACCTAACCTAAACATAGCCTAATGTAACCTAACATAGCATAATCTAACCTAACCTAACCTAACCAAACCTAACCTAACCTAACCTATGAGGTAGCTTTAGGGTGTTTAACCACCAGTTAAAATAAGCTGAGGGGGGGTGGAGGTAACCTTCAAGTGATCCATAAGTCTGCTGATAGTTAACACCGGGATTACCTTCATACCATTAAACAAAAGAATAAAAATAATCGTCTTGAATTTATTGAACGTGTTTTTAATGTTTATATACCAAACTAAAATATGGGTTTTAGGTCTCTCTTGCAGAAATATTTTAGTGGTCTTAATTGATATGTTAGAGTGTTATGAACCCCCTGAGTGAGATGTCAACCACCTGAGTATGATGTTAACACCCTGTGTACGATGCCAACCCCATGAGTGCGATGTTAACACCTTGTGTACGATGCCAACCCCATGAGTGCGATGTTAACACCTTGTGTACGATGCCAACCCCATGAGTGCGATGCCAACCCCTTTATTGCGATGTTAACCCGTAGTACAATGATTTATCCACTTGAGTACGATGTTGTAACCCTTTAGATACGATAACCTATTCCCTAAACTCAAAGGGTTCAAATACTCACACGCACGTAGGGTCATGAGAGCTTGGAGAAGGACGTGCCCTTAAGTGCTCGTGTTAGTGACCATAGGAAATGGTGGTCGTGGATCGTTGTGTTGTGGGGGAAGAGGGACGGTGTGTGAGGAAAGACGACCCCCTGGTCACTCTGTTAAGTCAGCTGGAGCAGTTGAGGAGAGAGATAGAAATTTTAAAGGGGAGAATGAAGCCTTCGGGGCTGAACTCCTTCAGGTAGGTGTCCTGCCTAGCAGGACACCTGCGAAGGAGTAAAAAACAAGCAGGTCCTGGGGAGTAAAATCGGCTACTCAGAAAAAGGTGTAAAACAGGACCAGGGAAGGGTAGGTTTAAATGTATACTATACAAACAGTTAGAAATAGTATAGACTTGTTGAGAGCGGTTGTACTGTACGTACCGAGAATGTAGACGTCATACCAATCACCGAAACTTGGATGAATCTGGCGAGCAAGAACTTTTTATCAGAGTTCCACATAGAAGGGTACAACCTTTTTCACAAGGACAGGGAAGGTAGGAAGGGGGGGGGAGGGGTCGCATTCTTCGTCAGCGATACATTAAAATATTGTATTAATAATTCAATAAAGGGTGAAATAGAAACCGAGTCTGTGTGGGTAGAAATTGCGGAAGGAAGAGAACAACTAATTATGGGAGTGATTTACAGGCCCCCAAGTCTTGGCAAAGAAGCAGCTCAGCCCATATGGCAGGAAATGAGTAGGGCAGCAAAATACAACAACCTGTGCATTATGGGGGATTTCAAATTCAGAAATATTGACTGGGACAACATTGTAGGTGACTATGAATCTGAAGACTTCCTAAACGCAGTACAGGACATTTTTTTAAAACAACTAATTACAGAACCTACTAGAGGTGACAATATATTAGACCTAGTATTAACAAATAAAGAAAATATTATCAGAGATATCACAATAGGGGAAGAATTAGGGAACAGTGATCACAGGGAAATCAGGTTTACCCTAAATTGGGAAACGAAAAACAATGACAATATGGTCAGAGTCCCAGACTTTCGATCGGCGGATTATGATGGGTTAACAAGGTACCTAGGTGAGGTCGCCTGGGAACAGGCAGATCAGTCCCAGGTAGGAACGGGTGAGGTCACAGGCGACACAACAATTGATCATGACTATAATATATTCACTAGTATACTACGTAAAACACAAGAACAAAATATACCATACAGAAAAATTAGGTCAAATAAGAATGAGCCAAGGTGGATAACCAAAAAAACGTAAACATGACATAGGAACAAAGAAAGGAATTTATAAAAAATTAAAGGGATGGGAGGAACAGCTCAGAAACAGGCATAATGAACTATCTAGGAATGTTGAGAAAAATCTAAGGAAGGCAAAGAGGGACTACCAAATCAGGATAGCAAGAGAATCTAAGGTGAATCCCAAGGGATTTTTCCAGGTATATAGGACAAAGGTCAAGGAGAAATTGGGACCTTTAAAGTCAGAGAGGGGGGAAGTGATCTATGATAGTGAGAAAATAAGCAAAGCATTAAACAGCTACTTCTTATCAGTTTTCACAGAAGAATTTCACGAGGAAATTCCAGAGCTGGAACTGATATGTAGGGGAAATGAAGAATAGAAATTAAAGAATATCACTCTCAGAAAAGAGTATGTTCTTAAGAAGATGAATAAATTTGAGAAGACAAAATCCCCAGGGACGGATGAAATTTTCCCTCGAGTTTTGAAAGAATGTAGGGAACGGATTAGCGGACCCCTCGCAAATTTATTTACAAAATCATTAGACACGGGAGTTGTGCCACACTTGTGGAAACAGGTAAATGTAGTACCCATATTCAAATAGGGAGACAGAACATCAGAGTCAAATTACCGGCCGATTAGTTAAGCGTCTGTAGTGGGGAAATTTCTTGAATCAATTACAGTAAATAGCATCCGATCGCATTTAGAGAAAAACAAATTAGTATACCACTCTAAACATGGGTTTACAAAGGGAAAATCTTGTCTAACAAATCTGCTGACGTTTTTTAGGAAAGTCTCCGAGGTAGTAGATAATGACGAAAATTACGATGTGGTCAGCGTAGATAGTGTTAAATCTGAGTGGGGCTGTGTAACCAGTGGGGCTCCCCAGGGGTCAGTACTGGGCCCACTCTTGTTCATAATCTACATAAACGATCTAGAATTCTAAGATATTTGTCAGAACCATTCCATTGTGATTTTGAGACCTCTACTGCCAAGATTGTTATGCCTAGCGTTCAAATCACCAATTAGTAAACAATCATCAGCAAAATTTATGTCAGACAGGTCATCAACTGTCAAGGAATCAGCATGCACATAAGCATTAATAATGAATAGTGTAGCATCTTGAAGCGTAATACTAACACACAAATACTCGGTACCGTTTATTTTTAGAACGGAATGAAAAGATGCTGGAATATCATTTTGATATAAGTCGGCAAATCTCTAAAATTTATAGTCAAATCAGCTGGTAATTCAAAACTTTGATAACCTCTTAGTTGCAAAGATATTCCGTTTGTCCCAACCTCCTGCAAAGCTATGACATCAATACTGCTAGAATGAACATATGCATGAAGATTCGTTAACCTTTTTTTCAAACTATTAACATTCCAGGAAATTAAGCTGACATTATGATCCATTAGAATAAATTTCCCCCCTCATATTCTTCACCGAAACAAGAACATTCTTTCTGACGTCGTCCCTTGGATTTTCCATATATTCCAAAACAGAGTCAAGAATGCTCGTCGGGTCAACAAGCATTTCCTTGTTTACTACATTCTCTTTAGAAACCGAACTAACTATATTTCCTAACAGACTATGATTACCATTTTGCTCTAGATGGCTATCCACAATAACATTATTTTCATTCCATCTCTACTAATGTTTCATTTTGTTTTAAACTATCTTTATTAACAACAGCAACATCACTATATGGCACAAGATTCACCAAGCATTTCTTGATATCCAATACTGCTTGTTTGAGCTCATCAATCTCCTTACGGAGTTCTACTAGAATGTTAGGGGCTATAAGGTTATTGTCCCCGTTACCTATGTCCGTCTGTGCTGCTGCATTACGTATTTCCAAACGCTTTTCCCACACATTTACAGCACTTGGTGTCCCTGCACCATCGCTCCTTACAGCGTCACCTTTATCCTCTTGATTAGTGGACTGAGCTCGTGATTGCAATTGATGAACTTTCGGTTTTGTAGGACACACCCACGAGCTGGCATTGTGAGCACCCCCACAATTACAGCATTTTGGTGTAATTTTCTCCTTCGCCTTAATTTTATCTCCACGTACCTTAGAGTCATGCATTTTTCCACAGAATCTACATGGAAAATTATCTGGCATTTCCACGCCATGTGCCCCCACGTGCAACACTTATAGCATATTACTGGAGATTCGTTGTAGACAGCAACCCTATCCCTGACATCTCACAAAGACCTTCTCTGGCGCAGAAACTTTGATTAGCGCAATTAGCGGCGGCTTAAGTACTAGGTCTCCATCAAATTTAATTACACGTTTCTTGGCCCAAATAAATCTATCGTCACCCAACACTCCTGTGGGTCAAGGTAAACAGGATAATAAAAAAGAATGATCTTATTACACTTCCCAATGGACTCCACAGGTTTTTCCATCACTACATTCTCAAAACCTTCTATAGTTAAATATCTAACTGCTTCCTCATCCTTCACAGTAATATACGGAATATGTTTACCTTGTTTAACGAGCACTTGATACCCTTGATGGCGCTTAGTGAGTCTAACTGACCACTTTACCTTATCATGAAAATCCAGGCCATTATTCTTTGGGAAGTAAAGGAGCGGCCTCCTTGAAGAGTTGCTGCCATCTTAACCACTCGTTGTACTGATCTTGGTTGAAGAATGACTCACACCATCAATTTTCTTTCGCTAATCCACCAAGTGGGAAATGTTATCTTCACTGCTTGTACCATCTCTATTCCTCCTTTTATTCTTCTTTTTGCTATTAACAACTTTAAATGGCTCTTGTTCTTCACATTCACTTCTGCTGGGCAGCTCCAAATCCGTCAACAGTCCCCCAGCAGTTCCCTGGGTTACATTGCTGTACCTGCTGTATTCACCACCCAATTCCGTCATTGTATTAAACGACCCGCTCGTTGAAGCTCTTCCGCCAGCCATGACCGTACGTGTCCAGCCAGGGAGGTGTAGGAGAGCGACCTGCACGTCCGACCAGTACGGCCAGCGTTCCAAAAGTGTCCGTTGGAGGGTTGCAGCCGCGTGCCTCGTGAGGGTCGCGTTGTGTTCATGTATATGTCCTATCCACGTTGTTTGCAGGGGTAAATCATGGGCCCAGGAGATGCACATATTGCATTGCCACTTTCATCCTGTTGATCCATCACCCCTGCACCCTCCAACCCCTCTCCACCACCTTGGTATCCAGGTGTCACTTTGTCACTTTGGTATGTGTGTGTGTGTGTGTGTGTGTGTGACCCTTCTAGATACTGGCACAAATGAGCGTCCTGAAAGAAGAACTGCCCTTGTGGCAAAAGAGCTGGCTAGGTTTAACATCGACATTGCAGCCATCAGTGAGTCCCGGCTCCCAGATGAGGGCCAGCTCACAGAACGGGGGTCTGGCTGTACCTTCTTCTGAAAGAGTAAGCCTGCTGAGGAGAGAAACTGCATTTATGGAGTTGGCTTTGCCATCCGCCAACGCATCCTACACAGGCTAACTGAAATGCCTATTGGGATTAATGAGAGCCTTATGACGCTTCGAGTCCTGATGAATCACTCACGTCATGCCTTTTTCACCAGTGCATACGCCCCAACACTGGATGAAGAGGATGACATCAAGGAGGCCTTTTACGCCGACCTTCTCTCATCCCGAGAGAAGACAATGTTGTATTCCTTGGCGACTTCAATGCGGATGTTGGTACAGATGCTAGCATTTGGCAGGGAACCATAGGGAGAAATGGACTAGGCAAGTGTAACGCCAACGGCCTACTCCTCCTCAGCAAGTGTGCTGCGCACAGCCTCTATCACCAATACCTTGTTTAGGCAGGCCGATAAGTTCAAGGGTTCTTGGCAACACCCACCATCCAAACACTGGCATCTAATTGACTACATCATTGTCAGAGAAAGAGATCGCCGAGTTGTATTCATCACCCGTGCCATGCGTGGCACAGACCAGTGACACTGATCATCGACTTGCCAGCGCCAAGCTCTTACTTCACGTCGCCCCAAAACGGCGAAGGCAGCAAGCCTCCAGAAGAGGTTTTAATATTAAGCATCTGGAGGCCCAGCAGTAGCACATGCTTTCAGAGAGCAGTACGAACATGGGCTTATAAACAACCAAACAGCAAACAACGCAAATCCCAGTGCCGGATGGGATACTGTCAACACTGTAATGACAAAAACAGGCAGAATGACCCTCGACCAGATCAAAAGAATACACCAGGACTGGTTTAATGAAAATGACCTGGCAATCAAAGTACTCATCGTTGATAAACGTGCTGCTTTTACCCACTGGCAGAACAACCCTCAGTCTCGGACCAAAGCTGATGCCTTTCCGCAAGAAGAAAGAGGCAGCCCAGCGGGAACTTTGCATTCTAAAGAATGACTGGCTTAAAAAGAAACATGTAAAATACAAAAACATGCAGATCAGCACAAGATGAGCAAATTTTTCAATTCCTTTAAAACATTTTATGAGCCAACCACTCGTGGCGCAGTCCCCCACTGCTCTTCCGACGGTAACTTCATAATTAAAGATGATGAAGGCCTCCTTCAGCACTGGAGAGAACACTACCATTCGTTGCTCAAAGAAACACTGATGTGGATGTACTGACTACCCAGCAGGTCACTCAGTATCCAGAGCTGATCCACCTCAGCTATCCACCATCCCTGGATAAGGTAACTACTGCCATCAAACAGATGAAAAATAACAAAGCCTCAGGGCCTGATGGAATCCCAGCCGAGGTGTATAAAGGAGAAGGACCTCATCTTCCCAGCCGTCTGCACTCTCTCCTGGAGAATAAATGGGAAAAGGAAGAAATCCCCCAAGCTCTTAAAGACACTTACATTGTCAATATTTATAAGAACATGGGAGACTGGTCAGACTGTGGCAACTACCGTGGGATTTTGCTGCTCCCTGTAGCTGGCAAGATTATCGCCCGAGTTCTCCTAAACAGACTCCTTCCTGAGGCAGAAGACTTCCTCACAAAAACTCAATGTGGTTTTAAACCATCACTGACATGATATTTGCTGCCCGCCAGATACAGGAAAAGTGCAGAAAACAGCGTCGTGACCTGTACATGGCTTTCATCGACCTAACCAAGTCCTTCGACTTGGTCAACAGGGAAGCCCTCTGGTGGACCCTCAGCCATTTTGGCTGCCCACCAAAATTCATCTCCATTGTAAAGCAACTCCGCGATGGCATGAAAGCCAGTGTCCTGCACAACGGCACCCAGTCTGAATTCTTCCCCATCCAAACAGGAGTTAAACAAGAGTGTGTACTGGCACCAGCTCTCTCTTCCATTTTCTTGGCTGCCTTCCTTATTCGTGCCAGTGCCAATTTAGCCGGCGGGGTGGACATCGAGTACTGGGTGAAGGGAGGTCTTTTCAACATAAGACGACTCCAGGCAGGAACAAAGGTATCGGCAGATTCCATTTCTGAACTTCAGCATGCAGACGACCTCACCCTTGTTGCTCACACTAAACACGTCCTACAGGAGATCCTATACACCTCCGCAGATGCGTATGCGTACTTCATCCTTGTGGTGACTGTACGTTAGACTCAGATTCTCTTTCAACCTGCCCCAGGTTCAGACACACCTTCACCATCCATCTAGCTTAGCGGTACTACCCTCTCTAATGTTACCCACTTTCAGTATCTCCGCTCCCACCTGTCCTCCACAGCAAACTTCGATGAAGAGGTTCAGCACAGGATCAGATGTGCATCTCAAGCCTTTGGCGGACTCCGAAACCGTCTGTTCAGCTGTAGGAAGATGAAATTATCTACAAAGCTGCATGTATATCGAGCAGTGGTCCTCCCCACCCTGCTATATGACAGTGAGACATGGGTCACACACTGGAAGCACCTCCAAGCATTTGAAAACTTTCACCAACGTAGCTTGCGTTCCATCCTCCGAGTTTGCTGGGAAGACAAGAGAACAAATGCCAGTATTTTTTCTGACACCAACTGTAGGAGCATTGAGGCTACCATTATCCAGGAACAGCTACCCTGGACTGGCCATGTTATTCGCATGGACGACAGCAGACTGTCAAAGCAGCTACTTTACAGTCACCTAACAAATAGTAAACGTAACGCCGTCGAGCAATTGTAAAGGTATAAGGATAGTCTTAAGACACACCTGAAAAAATTGCCAAATCGACCCCATCACCTGGGAGTCGATTACTCCACATCGTAACGCTTAGAGGAGCACCACACGAGACAGTGTCAATACTTTCGAGATACCCCGACTGCAAACCGAGGCAGACAAGCGCCAACGGCGGAAAGACAATGCCACCGCCCCTCCAGCACTAGATGCAGGCCTCCACATGTGCAACGAATGCGGACGAACCCTGCCGATCCCGTATCGGCCTCTTTAGTCACCTCAAAACTCACCAACCTACAGTAGGTGACATCACAAAAAACTCATATCATTGTATCAATGCTGGATAATCGTCATACTAGATTCCGTGTGACAGCAAAGTAGTAGTAGTTAATAGTGTGTGTGTGTGTGTGTGTGTGTGTAATAATATTAAAAAATAATAATAATTAACGGTTTATTGAAAGAGCATAGCAGCCAGAAGGCTGAAAATATACAGTTACATAATTGGGGAATGGGTTTCGATTTACAAATAATATACAAGCAACATAAGTGATACAAATAAGATATATAATAACTAGATGGGGAAAAGCTCAAACTACAGGGCATTTCAACACAGTGACAGTGCAAGAAGTAGGATTTACTGGGAGTGAATACACTGGTTTATTACAAGTCATTGATAATTTTTACAGTGGTTGGGACTGGGCTGTTCTTATAGTGATCAGTTTGTGCACGTATGGGCTGGATGCGGTTGTGGTGTCGAACAGCAATTCTCGGGCTAGGGATCTCAGGTGGTAGTAGGAGCCGGTGTCGAGGATGGTGCAGAAGCTTCTTACCAAATTTGCAGATGAGGTCGTGGTGATGGTCAGTGAGAGTCGAAAGGGTCAGTGTGTTGAGCGCTTCTTGATATGTGGAGTAGGAAGGGGAGAGAATAATCTTGCATGCCCTCTTATGCACTTTTTCTAGGTGTTTACGTTGTGTGGCATTTAGGGAGGAAGACCAGGTGGGGGAGGCATAGGTGAGCTTGGGAAGTATGAATGCTGAGTAAACACTGAGGAGTTTGGGTGCAGGAACTCCGAGGGACTTGAGTCGGCGGAGGAGGTGGAGACGGAACTGGAGGACTTGACAACTTCACTGACGTGTGGTTTCCAATTTAGTTTGTTGTCTATGGTGATGCCGAGGAGCTTAGTGGAATCTACAACCTGGAGTGTGTTGGGACCTAAAGTAATGGAAGGGGGTGGGACAATGTCGGAGGAGAGGTTGATGTGCATAACCATGGTCTTGGTATGGTTGAAGATGACGTGGTTGTTGGTGGCCCAGTTTTGGAGACTGTTCAATCAATCCTGAAGGGCGGTATAGTCGGGAGCAGAATTGTTGACGCTGATCCCAATAGTTGAGTCGTCGACATATTTCCAGCGAGCAGGGGTTACTCTTAGGGCATCATTGATAAGCATAAGGAAGCAGAGTGGTCCCATCTTGGTGCCTTGGGGGACGCCACAGGTGATTGACTGAAAGGTGTGTGTGTGTGTGTGTGTGTGTGTGTGTGTGAACATATTTATATATTTAAATATTTGTAGTATAGATATTATAAAAATCCTAAGTTTTACAAACCCACAATATCCGCATCCTCTACTGTAGATATGGATGTGAAATTTGTGCGGATGTTCCGTGGATGCGGATGTGACATCCATCTCTAATATACATATATATATATATATATATATATATATATATATATATATATATATATATATATATATATATATATATATATATATATATATATATATATATATATATATATATATATATATATATACAGCCAGGCGTCACATTATAAAGGAAATTATTCTATCACTTTCTGATTGGATGGATCAGTAATCACCCACATCACCAGGCAGGTAAAGTACGTCAAGTTATTGCAGCTTTTATAATCTGTAATTAACGATTCTTGATACCATAACTTATTAGTAGGTAATTTCGGGTATCATATTATATTTTTCTGATGTCATAATATATTAGTATGAAGGTTTTTAATACCATAACATGTTAGGATTAAGGTTTTTAATGCAATAACATGTTAGGATAAAGGTTTTTAATGCTATACCATGTTAGTATAAAGGTTTTTAATGCTATAACATGTTAGTATGAAGGTTTTTAATGCTATAACATGTTAGTATGAAGGTTTTTAATACCATAACATGTTAGTATAAAGGTGTTTAATGCTATAACATGTTAGTATGAAGGTTTTTAATACTATAACATGTTAGTATGAAGGTTTTTAATGCTATAACATGTTAGTATGAAGGTTTTTAATACCATAACATGTTAGGATAAAGGTTTTTAATGCTATAACATGTTGAGTATGAAGGTTTTTAATACTATACCATGTCAGTATTAAGGTTTTAATACCATAACATGTTAGTATGAAGGTGTTTAATGCTATAACATGTTAGTATGAAGGGTTTTAATACCATAACATGTTATGAGTATAAAGGTGTTTAATGCTATAACATGTTAGTATGAAGGTTTTTAATACCATAACATGTTAGGATAAAAAGGTTTTAATGCTATAATATATTAGTATGAAGGTTTTTAATACCATAACATGTTAGGATTAAGGTTTTTAATGCAATAACATGTTAGGATAAAGGTTTTTAATGCTATACCATGTTAGTATAAAGGTTTTTAATGCTATAACATGTTAGTATGAAGGTTTTTAATGCTATAACATGTTAGTATGAAGGTTTTTAATACCATAACATGTTAGTATAAAGGTGTTTAATGCTATAACATGTTAGTATGAAGGTTTTTAATACTATAACATGTTAGTATGAAGGTTTTTAATGCTATAACATGTTAGTATGAAGGTTTTTAATACCATAACATGTTAGGATAAAGGTTTTTAATGCTATAACATGTTAGTATGAAGGTTTTTAATACCATAACATGTTAGGATAAAGGTTTTTAATGCTATAACATGTTAGTATGAAGGTTTTTAATACTATAACATGTTAGTATGAAGGCTTTTAATGCTATAACATGTTAGTATGAAGGTTTTTAATACTATACCATGTCAGTATTATGGTTTTTAATGCTATAACATGTTAGTATGAAGGTTTCTATACCATAACATGTTAGGATAAAGGTGTTTAATGCTATAACATGTTAGTATGAAGGTTTTTAATACCATAACATGTTAGTATAAAGCTGTTTAATGCTATAACATGTTAGTATGAAGGTTTTTAATACCATAAAATGTTAGTGTGAAGGTTTCTTAATGCCACTATCAGCTATATAGTATAAAAACCGCGATACCGGAATAAAATATACCAGACTCAGCCTTGCTTTCCTTGAGAGTTTTATTAACCGATATTACATCAAATTCTTGTACTAATAATAAACTCCGGCTTTATTGTTCCTAAAGCTGACGGACGAACACACTCACCGGCGAATAAGATTCTCAGAAGCTCCTTAATTAAGTTACCTCGCGTCTCAAAGGCTCAGTAAGATATTTATTTTCTTGTTTTGTTAAAGGTCCTGCAAACACAAGGCTGGTCATGGAGTATATTAAATGATAGAGCTGTGTTGTTTGTGTGTGTGTGTGTGTGTGTGTGTGTGTGTGTGTGTGTGTGTGTGTGTAAATAATAATAATAATAATAATAATAATAATAATAATAATTAACGGTTTATTGAAAGAGCTGTGTGAGACCTCGGAAAGAGACACGGGTTCTGTCCTGTTTCTTGGGTATACTGTAGATGGGTTTGCCCTTGACAATGTACTGCTTTAAGAAATGTACTGCTTGTGTCCCTAAGCTGTGGTCTTGCCTCTCCGATATAAGGAATAGTTTACTTTATTTAGCCCAAACTACCCTTAATATAACTTAACATAGTCTGTCCTTAACTTAGTTAGTATAACCCAAACATAGCCAAGTCTAACCAGAATAATATAACTTAGTTTACCCGTAACCTTACCTAACCTAACCAAACCAAACAAACGGAACCTAAACTAGCCTAACAAAACTAAACTAACCTAACATAACCTGAGCTAACCCAACCTAATCGTGAGCACCCAGATATAACCTAGTATTCCCTAACATTGTGGTAAGTGCAAACTCATTGTCTCTTGTGTAAATTATCTAACACAAACACTAAATAAACGGGGTCCTTAAGTGTCATAAATCTAGTATTTCTTCCCCTCCAAAAAAAAAATCGTATTTCCGTTTAAAAATTTTTCTGGGATTACATGAAGATTAGCCACCCCATGTTGTTTCATCTTAAGATTAGCCATTCTAATCCCATCTTAAAAAAATCTAACATATCATAGAGGAACCTAACCTAACCTCACCGAACCGAACTTGAACTTAACTTAACCTAACCTAACCTAATCCTCCAAGGGAACGTTAAGAGTATATTAAATCATCAGGTGAAATAAGCTGGGAGGAGGACTACTAATCTTTATGTGATCCAATATCTGGGCTTTCATAATCGCAAACTTAAACTCAGAATAAAACTCACTGGCCTGCAGAGCGTGGCATGTCGGCAGTAAAGTTAGCGGGGTGGAGGTATACCACAGTTTTCCAATACTTGGGAGGGGGAGTTCGTGGTGGGGAGGGGGCGTTCGTGGTGGGGAGGGGGAGTTCGTGGTGGGGAGGGGGCGTTCGTGGTGGGGAGGGGGAGTTCGTGGTGGGGAGGGGGCGTTCGTGGTGGGAGTGTGTTCGTGGTGTGGGGTGGGTGTTCGTGGTATGGGGGTGGGTGTTCGTGGTATGGGGGTGGGTGTCTGTGGTATATGGGGTGTCCGTACTGGTGGAGAGTGTCCGTGGTTGGGATGTGTATGTGGTGTTATGTTGAGTTGTCCGTGGTGGATTGATTTTTCCGCTTACAGCAGCTAGTTTATTGTGCACCCCACACTCATCCTGTGAGCGGTAGCGCAAAAGGATTACAGAGTCGAATTTACAAAGGGTCATAATAATTAACCCCCGTTGTCAGGATATGATGGCACTGAATGTTACACAGTATTTCAATAACATTATTTGTTTAGTTCTATACATAAAGGGTAACTTATTCACAACTGTGTGAGTACAGGCGTGTGAGGCAGTATGTCTGGCCGCACACTTTGTTATTCACATTTGCGTGGAAAGCATTCAAGCACATTGTGTATTTGGTTCTATAAATGAGAACTGATATAGTTACTAAGTGCAAAAAGTGGATACAATCTTAATATGTCGGCTACCTTGCCATTAGAGATGAAGTGTTGTGCCATTTCACACACAGTGTGCTTGGACCAGTCCCTAAAAGGTTCTATCTTCACACAGTCAAGGACGTAGTGTTCAAGTGTGTGGCCATAAGTTTGGCCACACACTTTACATTTAGTCTTGTTTATATCTGCTTGAGGAACATACTGCCAGAGGTACTTATATCCGAACCTTAATCTAGCGGTTACAACATCTTGTAATCTAGTGATCTTGTTACTTGTTCCATATACATGTTTCACTTGATACATCTCATCATAGTAAGCTATGGATCGACTAGTTCCTGTTTGCACTTGTCTACTGGCGTCAAACTCATCAATAAGTTCTTTCCTAATTACAGTTTTAAGGGTTCTTTTTGACAGACCCAAATTGTATTCAACGGTGTCTTTGTTAAACGCGAGCTTGGCGAGGGCATCAACTGTCATGTTTTATGAGGCCTATGTGAGAGGAGATCCACAACAGTTTGACCTTGACACCCCGGTCAACAAGGTACGCATATTTGTGTCTGGCTTCAGAGACAAGCGCGTGACAACTAGAGTTGAGGGTGTCAAGGGCAAGTAGTGAGGGTAGAGAGTCAGTGATGATGAGACTGTCAGTAACAGTGGTTTCAATGAATTTAATAGCTGTGAGTATGGCAACTAATTCAGTTTGTAGAGTGGATGCCCAGTTGTTAATTCTAACTCCTTTCTCAATTATATTGCCGTCAGGTTGAGTCACAACAATAGCACTTCCAGCCCTCCCACAGTCAGTGTTAAGAGATCCATCAGTGTAGATGGTCTGTGTGATATTATCATCAGTCTGTAGAGTGTGTATGTGTTCAAGAGCTCTCACTTTGGCAGTGTTTTGGAGATAAATACTTTGTATAATTAGTTTTTTAGGCGGATATGTCGGTATTGTGATATCGAAAGGAACTGTCCGTCCGTGGTGGGGGGAGAGGTGCCCGTGGTGGTGGGGGGGTGCCAGCAGTGGTGGTGGGGATGCCTCTGGGGGTGGGGGTGTCCGTGAGATGGAGGTGTTCGTGGTGTCCGTGGTGGTGGTGGTGGTGTCTCCATGGAGATGGAGGTGTCCGTGTGTGGTGGAACCCGTGGTGGTGGGGGGTGTCCGTGGTGGTAATTGTGGTGGTGTCTGTGTGGTAGTGGTGGTGAACCAATCCTGAGATGGAATGTCCGTGGTAATTGAGATGTCCGTGGAAATAGAGGTGTCCGTGGTCGGGAGGTGTTTGTGATGGTATGAAGGTTGTTCGTGGTAGGGGGTATCCGTGGTGGTGGGGGTGTCCGTGGTAGGGGATGTCCGTGGTGGTGAGGGTGTTCGTGGTGGTGAGGGTGTCCTGGTGGTGGTGAGGGTGTCCGTGGTGGTGAGGGGTGTCCTTGGTGGTGGGGGCTATCTGTGGTTGTGTGAGGGTCTCCGTGCCTGGGCTATGTTTGTGGGGGTGTCCGTGGTTGAGAGGTGTTTGTGGTGGTGTCCGTAATGGTGGGATGGTGGGGGTATGCGTCCGAGATGGGGAATATCCGTAAGGTGGAGGTGTCCGTGGTAAGGTGGGGGTGTCCGTGGTGGTGGTGGGGTATGAGTCCGTGGAAGTAGGGGTGGGGGGCACATGACTCAGCGTGAGGGTGTTAGTCGGCACACCTGGCCACATACTACCTGGGGTCACTGAGATTATCCTGCCAGAGGGAAGAGCTGCCTGACTTAAACTATCTGACACGGGATCCTGGCGCGGATTTTCAGTATATAACTCACTGCGAGGATGTGGTTAGGTTAGGTTAGCGTTTGGTTTGGTTAGCGTTGGGATGGTTAGGTTGCATTATATCAGGTGTAGGTTAGGTTAGGTGAGGTTAGAGGTGAGTTAGGTAAAATCGGGTTTTGTTTAATTAGGCTAGGTTTACCTAACTTATCCTTTCCCTAACGTAACGTAACGAAACGTAACGTAACGTAATGTAACCTATCCCAACCTAATCTAACCTAATCCAACCTAATCTAATATAACCTAAATAATCTTACACTACAAAGTCTGTATAGTAAGCGACTTTAACTTTAGTCAAATGTATTGGATCGATCTTATGGGTAACTCAGAATCAGAGGATTTTCTTGAAACAATTAATGACTGTTTCCCAAGTCAATGTATAGCCGAAACTACCTGGGGTAATAATATAAATGATTTAGTTCTGTCAAATAGAAAAAAAGAACCTCATTAGTAATGTCGAGGTCGGGAACGAACTTGCTAACAGCGATCACAAAGAAGTAAGATTTAAATTAGAATTTAATGGCAGTCACAAGGAAAATTCCATTAAAGTCCAAGATTTCAGAAGGGCAAACTTTGATAGTATGAAAAGGCAGCTGAGAGAAGGGGTATCACGTTTGGGAATGGATTACATGACCTTACACAATATATTCACAGAGGGCGACCTCACTTTACCCGGAGACCTGACAATGATAACTTCACAAAATATGACGGTTGAGGATGACCTGATCACGGGATCTGAGGTTGACGAGTTCTACAACAATTTAAATAATGAGTTACTTAATGCACAAAGGCAGAATATACCATATAGAAAACTCAGATCAAACACCAATGACCCCCAAATGGAAAAATAATGATTTGAAGAATATTATTGGACAAAGGAAGGCTAAAGGTAGGAGAATAAATAGTGGTGAAGCTTACCTCCGAGATTATTTTAAGGGAAAATTTTGTCTAACCAATTTGCTGACTTTTTTTTTAGGAAAGTCTTCGAGGTAGTATACAATGACGAAAATTACCATGTTATTTACTTTGAGTTTAGCAAAGCATTTGACAGAGTACCGCATCAGAGGCTTCTGAGAAAAGTTAAGGCTCATGGTATCGAGGGGAAAGTTTTAAATTGGATAAAATCATGGCTCACCGATAGAACACAGAAGGTCAGCGTAGATGGTGTTAAATCTGAATAGGGCTGTGTAACCAATGGGGTTTCCCAGGGGTCAGTACTGGGCCCACTCTTGTTCAAAATCTACATAAACGATGTAGATACTGGGATCAGCAGTGACATAAGCAAGTTTACGGATGACACCAAAAGAGGGCGGCAGATAAATTCAGGGCAGAATGCAAATGCACTACAGGAGGATTTAAATAAACTGCAGGAGGGGTCAGGGAATGGCAAATGAAATTCAACACCAGCAAGTGCAGCGTACTTAATATTGGAAGAACAAATACTGTCAATACATACAGCCTTAACAACATCAACCTAGAGAAGTCGACTTGTGAAAGAGACTTCGGGGTACTTGTAAGCCCAGACTTACGGCCTAGAAAACAGTGCGTTAATGTTCGACATAAGGCAAACAGAGTATTAGGTTTTATATCTAGAAGTGTAAGTAATAAGAGTGCAGAGGTTTTATTGCAACTATATCTTGCGCTAGTCAGGCCGCACCACGATTATGCTGTTCAGTTCTGGTGCCTTTATTATAGAAAGGAAATCAATTCAATGGAGTCGGTGCAGCGAAAAATGACGAAAATGATTCCGGGACTTAGAAAGGTTCCATATCAGCATAAGTTAAAGAAACTAAACTTGCATTCCCTAGAAAGACGAAGAGTGCAGGGAGATATGATAGAAGTATTTAAGTGGGTGAAAGGAATCAATAAAGGAGATATAGATAAAGTTCTTATAATATCCGAGCAGGATAGGACTCGGAGCAACGGATTTAAGTTGGATAAGTTTAGGTTTAGGAGGGAGATAGGAAGGAACTGGTTCACAAATAGGGTGGTGGACGAGTGGAATGCTTAGCAACTTTGTAGTAAAGTGCTGGAACGCTAGAAAGTTTTAAAAGGAGGCTAGATAGATTCATGGGTGATAGAGAGTGGTAGTAACTCTCGACAGGAGCCATGCACAGGCCAACCGGCCAACATATTAAGATTGTATCCACTTTTTTGCACTTAGTAACTATATCAGTTCTCATGTATAAAAGCAAATACACAATGTGCTTGAATACTTCTCACGCAAATGTGAATAACAAAGTGTGAGGCCAGACATACTGCCTCACACGCCTGTACTCACGTAGTTGTGAATAAGTTACCCTTTATGTTTAGAGCTAAACATATAATGTAATTGAAATACTGTGTCACATTCTGTGCCATAATATCGTGACCACGGGGATTAATTATTATGACCCATTGTAAATTGTACTCTGTAAACCTTCTGCGCTACCGCTCACAGGATGAATGTGGGGTGCACAATAAACTAGCCGCTGTAAGCGGCAAAATCAAAATCAATCCCACAACACAACGGCCCACGGCCGCATTTTCTATGGTCACTAACACGAGCACATAAAGGCACATCCTTCTCCAAGTTAGGTCATGTTGGTACTAGTGGAGTACCCCAAGGCTCAGTACTTGGACCTTTATTATTTATTATATACATAAACGACAGACAGCAAGAAAAGTAAATTTGCTGATGACACTAAAATAGGGCGTGTAATTAAATCTGACGAGGACTCCACAAAACTACAGGAAGATAAAAAAAAATCGAATGGTTTGAAAAATGGCAGATGAAATTTAATGTGGACAAATGTAAATTACTTAGTCTAGGAGGTGTAAACAGAGAAACCAGATACCAGATGAACAACGATATTATAAAGAAATCCGATTGTGAGAAAGATTTAGGAGTAATGATAAGTAGGAATCTTAACCCAAGTAAACAATGTGTATTTGCTCGAAACAAGGCTAACAAAGTACTTGGGTTCATACAAAGGAGTGTTAGTTACATGACTATCGAGGTCATCCTGAAACTATACCTTTCGCTTGTGAGACCTACAGAATGGATATAGAATCCAGAGAATGAATTCAGAGGAGAATGACAAGACTAATCCCGGGCATTAGGAACCTTGAGTACAGGGGCAGGCTAAAGCATTTAATCTGCAGAGACGTAGAGTGAGGGGCGATATAATCGAGGAGTATAAATGGAAGTCAGGGTTAAACAAAGGTGATATAACAAAGGTACTCAAAATATCCAGCCTGGAGCAAACTCGTAACAATGGTTTTAAATTAGACAAATGTAGATTTAGGCGCGAGATAGGTAAACATTGGTTTGGAAATAGAGTAGTGGATGAATGGAACAAGTTACCAAACTTCATCATTAACTCGAATACGCTGGATAGCTTCATACATAGGTTGGATGGATATATGAGCGTTAGGGGTTGAGCGTAAACGGGCTGCCCAGTCTGGGCCAATATGCCCGCTGCAGTTTCCTCCATTCGTATGTTCTTAGGTTCTTATAACCTACCCTTAACCTAATCTTCCCCTAAAGTAACGCAATGTAGCGTAACCTAATCTGCTCCACTATCATTATAACCTAACATAAGGTATTCTAATGAAATCGACTGCAGTAACACTTGGGTCTAGTTCCGGGTCATAATTGCGTCTGACGGTAAGGGTCGTGTGTACAACATGTAATTAAAGATGGAGCATATGTACTTATTGTTGTTTGTAATTAGCTTGTAATGCACGCTTGTACAGTGTATATCTTGTACTAATGTCAATTTATATGTAATGCGGCGATATATAACGCGGGGTATTGTGTACATTATGTGAAGTGTAATTATAGTTTGAAAGGAACAACTGTACATCATGCACAGTATACGTGATGTAAGGCACAGATGATCACCGTAAATAGTGTATAAAGTATAGCCATTATGTAATATATTTATAATGGTATAGTGGTACAGTGTGTAGAACAACCAACGTTTGTGCTCATAGTATGGAGAATACAAGTTTGTTTCAGGAAGAGTTGAGTACATGTGACTCAGTACTCAGTTGGTACCGAGTTTGTATTGTGACTAATGAGTGAAGAGTGTGAGTACCTGCTGTGTTAATACTACTACTAACAATAATAACAAACAAACAACACAGCTGAACAGGACACACAATACATTAACACATTTCAACACTCAACGGAATTATAAATATCGTGAATATTACTTACCAGAAGGTGTAAATAATGCAGTTCACCTTTACGTCACCAGGTGCAGCATCAAAGTTATCCTCTGACGCTAAGAAAAAGCTCACAAATAAATGACCTTTGTGTAATGAGGTATTTTGCTAGGCGTCATCAAAGGCTAGAGGGAGGAGGGGGAGGATGAGAGGGGTGGAGGGGGAGCGGGAGGGGGGGGGGGGGAGAAGTGGGAGGAAGATGAGTACGGAAGAGAAGGGAGGGAAGAGGGAAGTGAGGGAGGAGGGGAGGGGAGGTCAGCGAAGGGAGGTGGAGTGCCATAACAATACAATGCGATGCATTGCGACGGAATATAATGTAATGAACAACAAATTGAATAAATGATATTGAAATATAATGCAATAAGTTAAAAATATTGTAGTAAATTAAGATTCAAACGAAATGCAAAATAATCAACCTTAAGTGCAACGTAACACAATGTAACACATGGTAACACTAGCCATGACAGTGCAATGCAATAAAATACAATATAATGCAGTACCACACAATATTAAGACATGATTTTTAGTTAACTCGAAAGAGATTAACTGTTACAACAAGCAACTGCTATGCACTGCAAGTTGCAACCGTGACACCAATGATGCATATTGTTAACTAGTACAAAAGTTTGCGGTTATTCAACTTGCGGGTAATCGAGTAGTCAAAGTTTACTTCAAAGGGACAACAAAAATTATCTACAATAAATTATACGAGATATAATGCATCGTTTTGATCCTCAACTGCCATAAGATAAAAAAAAAAAAAACTAAATTCGATTTCCTTTATCAGCGTTCGTAAAAACACTTCCTGTTGTGTTTTAAAGTCGACCATTTGGGCAGTGGTGCGAGAACCAAGATCAGCCCCTGGCCCTCACTGAAGTAAGTAAGTCTCCAACAAAACCTCACGCCTCGATAGCTTCATTCAGCCAGGAAATGGAATGTGGCAAAACGTGTGAAGGTATTGTTGAGGTGTGTTGTTGACGGCACCACGCTGCTGCCTCACTCACTACACTCGCTAAATGTGACGTTTTCTGGCCATCGTAGTGGTTGACTAACGCACTCTTTTCAAGTTGAGTGACATGAACTACTGACAGAGAAAAGCGAGCCTACTCAATCTTGAATGACGGAGAAAGATGGTGCAAATGTCTACAACAAGCCAATAAGATCACTGAATCCTGCTGGCTATTCGTTGCTTGTTGACACGGCTGAATTAAATCTGGCCTTCGAACGTAAACAGAAATTCGCGTTGGAATCGATCTCTTGAAAGGGAACATTAACCAGTTAAATGATAGTAATATTAACTGCCTCGTCGTGGCGTCTTGGGCTTTACAATTACTAAAACTTATCCGAAGAGCTAAACTGCCTTTCTGACATACTTCAACATTATTGGACCTTCAGGACGCCATGAGGTAAGAACTAATCCATTAATCATCACTATTAGCCTATTAGGAATCAGTCTATCTACTCTATACTTACTACCAGTTACCATTCTGCCCCAGGACGTGTAAGACCAGACTACCCACGACTCTACTGTGCTGTATGTCAGTTTATAATCTCCTGTCACACTATAGCTCATTAATATTCCAACTCATAGTGGGGAAATATGCCTATTGGTGTGTGGGGGGGGGGGGTCTGTCTTTGAGTGAGGGACTAGCTGTATATATTGAATCTGGACCGTCGGGAGGATCCAGCAGTCACACATGCTCTGAAAGAGCAGCTCCAACAAGGAGTGGTAAACAACCCGACAACAAACAACGCAAATCTTAGTGCCGAATGGGATATTCTCGACACTGTCATGGTAAAAAAGACCTGCAGAAAGACCCACGGCCAGATCGAAAGAATACACCAGGACTGGTTTGATGAAAATGATCCGGCAATGAAAGTTACTCGTCGATGATAAACGTGCTCCTTTAACTGACTAACAATCTAAATAATGACTGGTTTAAAAATAAAGCATGTTAAACAAAAAAAAATTGCAGATGATCACAAGATGCGCGAATTTTTCAATTCTACTAAAACATTTTTGGGCCAATCACTCGTGGCGCAGCCCCCCTCCGTTCATCCAATGGTAGCTTCCAAATTAAAGACGATGAAGGCATCCTTCAGCGCTGGAAAGAGCACTACCATTCACTGCTCAACCGAAACACTGATGTGGATGTTTCGACTACCCAGCAGGTCACTCAACATCCAGAGCTGACCCACCTCAGCTATCCACCATCCCAGGATGAGGTAGCTACTGCCATCAAGCAGATGTAAAACAACAAAGCCTCAGGGCCTGATGGAATCCCAACCTAGGTGTATAAAGCAGCAGGACCTCTGCTTACCAGCCGTCTCCACTCTCTCCTGGAGAATATATTAGAAAAGGAGGAAATCCCCCGAGCTCTTAAAGATGACTCCATTGTCAATATTTATAAGAACAAGGGAGACCGGTCAGACTATGGCAACTACAGCGGGATCTCGCTGCTGTCCGTAGCTGGCAAGTTTACTGCACCAGTCCTCCTAAACAGACTTCTTCCTGAGGCGGAAAAACTTTTTCCCAGAATCTCATTGTGACTTTAGATCATCACGTGGCACCACTGACATGATCTGTACTGCCCGCCAGATACAGGAAAAGTACAGAAAACAGCGTAGTGACCTGTACATGGATTTCATCGACCTAACCAAGGCCTTCGACTCGGTCAACAGGGAAGCCCTCTTGCAGGCCCTCAGCCGTTTTGGCTGCCCACCAAAATTCATCGCCATTATGAGGCAACTCCAGAATGGCATGAACGGCAGTGTCATGCTCAA
This sequence comes from Homarus americanus, assembly GCF_018991925.1. Taxonomy (NCBI): domain Eukaryota; kingdom Metazoa; phylum Arthropoda; class Malacostraca; order Decapoda; family Nephropidae; genus Homarus; species Homarus americanus. The sequence continues at coordinate 29,229,876 of NW_024713129.1, read as the reverse complement.
TGGCACCCAGTCTGAGTTGTTCCCCATCCAAACTGGCACCAACTCTCTTTTTCATTTTCTTCGCTGCCTTCCTTACTCGTGCCAGTGCCAATTTAGCCGGCGGGGTGGACATCAAGTACCAGGTGAAGGGGGTCTTTTCAACATAAGACGACTCCAGGCAGGAACAAAGGTGTTTGCATCTTCCATTACCGTGCTTCAGTATGTAGACGACCTCACCCTTGTCGCTCACAGTGAACGCGACCTACAGGAGATACTGAACACCTACGGAGATGTTTATGCACACTTCGGCCTTGAGGTGAATGTACAGTTGCCGAAGAATATTCTGCCCTACATCGCTTTGGCCAGTGTCGAGATATCCGGAAACACTCTCTTAGTAGTGAACAGGGCACGTATCAAACCCATATGAATGAAACCGTCTCCAACCCTATTGTGGGCGGCGTTTGGATGAAAGCAGTTGCTCAAAAATATTTTGTTTGTTATTCTTCACTATTTTAATAAATTAACATAATTATAATTATATTATTGCCACAATATGAATGTTTGCCTTCATATAATATTAGAAAGATTAATAAAAACAGTATTAATTGACTGAAAATATAACAGATAATAATACAGCTCTAACGGTTATTATCACACCTCTTACAGGTGCCCCGTGACGGTCACCTGCACCAATAACATTGGCCTGCACTATAGTAAATGGGGAACAGATGCTGGAAGAAACCATAATCAGTTACACATGACATTCAAAAAAATATGTTTGCCCAAGAACATATTATCAGTAATGCCAGTGGATGTAGCATACACTTGAGCATAATGGACAAACAGTTGTGTCATACTGGCTGACGTGACAATGTTTTTATCACTCCAAAGAAATATCAACAAATTGATCCGTGACTTATGGTCGTTATCATTAATCCCACTGGGAAGTTATCTTTACTTAAGCCTAACATGTTCCCGTGACTGTTATCTGTGTTACCTGGCAGCCGTAGTAATCCATTACTGTATCTTTTTAGGATTTCTTGAGCCTCACGTTACATTAAACAAATATGACACCAGTAATATTGATCAGGAAATAATGTCCTCTGTATGGCATATGGATCCTGTAGGGAACCAAAGTGTTCAAAACACTTCATTCTATGCACTGAATCTCACACCAAAAGGATATGAAGTGTAATCGTGGCTGCGGTTCCGTGGTTGCCTCAGTCTGTCCAGCGCCGAGCCTTGAAAATGGATCGTCATGAGGTCAAGGTTGCTCTACGAGGAAGAATCGTTGGTATAAGAGACGGTGGCTTTACCAACACGGATATAGCAAGAGAACTTGAAATTGACCGAAAAACTGTTTATCGGTGGCTGAAAAGGTGGGAGGAAGAGGAAAATCTGGTAGATCGGCTTAGATCAGGCGCCCCTAGAAAGACAACTCGTTCAAGATCAAATGATACATTAAGCTACAGATCAAAACCTATTTACGAATGCAGTTGTCATACAACAAGACATTCAACTTAATGTGACACCAAGGACTATATGAAAGACGCTCGATGAGGCTGGAATACATCACCAAACACAAGCAACAAAGGAACAGCGAACAGAGAGACACCGTCAACATCGGGTAAGATTTGCTCCGAGCATGAGAATGAAGGACTTGACTTTTGGGGGAGTGTCATCTGGTCAGACTAAAAAAAACTTCTTCTTTAGCTCCCGTGGTAAACTACACTGTTGGAGGAGAGACAACACAAGGTGCTGAAGCTTTCAATGTTAATATTACTTTTCACTGTCCCTAAACTTACTCTTAAATAATACAGTTAATACATCTGTATATATAATTTTAATGGATTATTACATGCTCCACATATGAATTATTATAATGCACGTTGTTGTTTCCAAATCAGGTAGGCCCGAAAACATATCTTCGAGGTGGCGAGAAGTGGTCACGTCACGACCAACACGTGGGGCTGGTTATACCTCTACGGTGTTGGAGAGCTGGCAGATATAAAAGGCAGCTTTACAGCAGAGAAGTATAAAGAGATCTTGGAGGAAGTAATGCTGTCATCTGTTAGAATATGTTATGCTCTTTCTTATCCAGAGCGAGTCCTCTTCATGCACGACAACTGTCCAGTACACACAGCCAGGTAGTAACTCGCTGGTTTAAAGATCAAAGAAATATGGATCTTCTCGTCTGGCCAAGTAAATCTTGCGATCTGAGCCCAATTGAAAATGTTTGGGCGAACATCGTCAATGTGTGGGAGCCAGAGCAAGAGCGAACCTCTCGCCAGTTAATGCAACATGTGCAAAGAGAATGGGAGGTGTTCCGAAGGACACCTGAACTTATTGACAGGCATGTGGCGTCAGTTCCTGAACGACTGCAAGACGTAATTGCCAGCAATGGAGGATGGACGGATCATTAGTATGGTTACTTTGGTAAATTGGGTTGTATTTGTTGTATATGGACGGGCTAGGTGAACCAAATAGGTGGGTTGTATTAAAATTGTTGCATAAATTAATTTTTGCATGATATAATTGTTTTTTGTTGGACGGGTTAAATATGCGAAACAAGTATTTGAGTTTTTTTATTATAAACTCCATTTATTTAGTCCCTTGAAATAATAATTAACATCAAAGCGCAAATTGTATAAATTAACACCACTTGGATAAATAAACAACCTACGAGTCGTTATCAGGTTCTCCACAAAATTATCACACCATACATTATAAACAGCAGCAATGATGACGTTTTTATAATGAAAAGAAATATGAGATACCTCGTGAATAAGATTTTTTGAATCAGAGGCGAAATTAAGGCATTCATTAAATAAATATTTTGACGTAACTGGTTTCATTCAAACGCTGCCCACACTAGAGTTCGAGACTGTTTCATTTATATGGATTTGAAACGTGCCCTGTTTACTACTGAGAGAGAGTTGCCGGATGTCTCCACTGGCCACAGCCATGTGGGGTAGAATATTCTTCCGCAACTGTACCTAAGACTCAGATACTCTTTCAGCCTGCCCCTGGTTCAACCACACCTCCACCATCCATCCAGCTTAACGGTACTACCCTCTCTAATGTTACCCACTTTCAGTATCTCGGCTCCCACCTGTCCACCACCGCGGACATCGATGACGAGATTCAACATCGGGTCAGATGTATATCTCAATCCTTTGGTAGACTCCGAAACTGTGTCTTCAGATGTAGGGCGCCGAAATTATCTACAAAGTTACACGTAGATCGAGCAGTGGTCCTCCCCACCCTGCTATATGGCAGCGAGTCATGGGTCACATACAGGAGGCACCTCAAGGTACTTGAAAACTTTCACCAACGTAGCCTACGTTGCATCCTCCGAGTTGCCTGGGAAGACAAGAGGACAAATGCCAGTATTCTTGGTGACACCCACTGTAGGAGCATCGAGATTACCATTATCCACGAGCAACTACGCTGGACTGGCCATGTTACCCACATCTACGACAGTAGACTGCCAAAGCAGCTACTTTGCAGTCACCTAACGAATAATAAACATAACGCCGGCGGGCAACTGAAAAGGTTTAAGAATAGTGTTAAGACAAACCTGAAAATGTACAAAACGACCCCCTCACCAGGGGGACGATTACACCACACCGTAACGCTTGGAGGAGCACCACACAAGAAGGTGTCAATACTTTCGAGTTAGCCCGACTGCATACCAAGGCAGACATGTGCCAACGCCGAAAAGACGCTGCCGGCGCCCCTCCTGCACCAGCTGTAGCCTCCCACATTGCAACATCTGTGAGCGACCCTGCCGGTCCCGCATCGGCCTCTTTAGTCACTTCAGAACTCGATTCCGAGTGACAACAAAGTCTTAGTAGTAGTAGTAGTAGCGGTAGTAGTAGTAGTGGTAGTAGTCGTGTGTGTGTGTGTGTCACAGACCGTCACACCCACAAGCACCAAAAGGTTTTAAAATTGATAATAGATAAAGTTTAAAGCCTGAAAATTAATAAGAGAGAAGTAAAAAAGAGACAAATGAGGAGAGTCATGGGGCCCATAATCATCTGAGCCTATGATCATCGGGGCCCAATAGTACTAGGCCCCAATCTTACCAGTTAAGGCGAAGTAATTTTCGGGCCTATCACGACTGGGTCCCACACAACCAGTCATCTTTAGAGTGGGTGGTAACTGCGCCTTTAACTGGTCCCGGCCGGTCCCTGCGGCACTCAATGACTTCCTCATAGAATAATGTTTGTGACGGTAAAATATTTCGACATAATAACATATCAGGCGGGAGTCAAGGTAAAACCAATGTTTGGTTCACAGCTCAGCCGGGTCTTAGGCTTATCGTAACTCGCTGGATATTGAACAATAAATTCTTGAGGTACCCTGAACAGAGACAGCTATTGTGCCAATTTTAAATGGTTCATTATTGTATTCCCCATGTTTATTTTTTGTTTGTTTGTTTCACACAATTACTAAAACGGCGGATCACCTGGAGATTAGACACCCCAGCATATTTCACCTGAAGTTAGACCTCAGCTTATTTCACCTAAAGATTAAGTACTCCAGCTTATTTCACCTAAAGATTAGACACCACAGCTTATTTCACCCGAAGATTAGGTACCCCAGTTTATATCACCTGAAGATTAAACCACTTTCACGCTGACTAAACCTAACCTAACCAATTCCCTAAGGTAGCGTTAGGGTGGGGTGCTTAATCTTCAGGCGAAATAAGCTGGGGTACCAAACTTTCAGGTGAAATAAGCTGTCATTAGAATAAGAGTTTACCTTTTTTCACTTGTTTTAATATATAGCAAGGAAAGTAATACATAATACTAACATACCTTAGTAAAGGATCGTAACACACTCAACTGTGATTAACTTCATGACGTAAACTTTGTCTGAGTATGATTATGTTAGGTTTGGTTAAGCAAGGTTAGGTTAGGTTAGGTTAGGTATGATTAAGTTATGTTATGTTGTTATGTTATGTTATGTTATGTTAAACTTGCATATTATCCAACATACAGTGCGGAACCAAATCATACTCACAATATTAAACAAGAGTGGATTAAAGACTAACTCCATCCTGGTTTAATATTGATCCTTGGACAACTTACACCTGAGAGAATAAACAGTACAAGGGTGCCTAAGGATTAAAGACCAAAGGGAACTAAGACCTTGACGAACTAAGACCACGTGGAACCAAGACCAACACCACGACGAACCAAAACCCACTTGTACCTGAAACGAGTTTAATCAAATGGAACATAAACAATAATTACCAGAAGAAGACCGAACCGCCAGTGGAGTCTTACCCGAGAGTCTGTATACCTGTCTGTCTGTCTGTCTGTCTGTCTGTCTGTCTGTCTGTCTGTCTCTCTGTCTGTCTGTCTGTCTGTCTGTCTCTCTCTGTCTGTCTGTCTCTCTAAAAAAAAAAGAATTCTAATGTTTGTTCTATTTCTTCTTTTATTTAAATTTTCCTGGAAAGATAATCACGGGGAGGGAGGGGGGAGAGTAGTGGCTTAACTGAATGGCGGCAGAAGCCCACAAGGACTTGAGTTGGTGGGGGTATTTCAAGGGCTGAGTGTATATCCTATCCCTCCCCCCCCCCTCCCCCCGTCTCCTACCCCTCCTTAGCTTTTGCTAGACTGAGACCAGAGACCGAATACTGTGGGTCTGTTTGTTTCGACATCTTAAGACATTAGTAATGTGTTTATATTTTCTTCATTTAACAATGGGTACTTTTCCTTATCTCACAAGACAAGTATTTTTGTTCACCTCACAAGATATGAGACATTTCCTTCACTTTACATGTTATCTGTTACCGCCTCCAACACCGTGCGACGCAAAGGGTCTCCACAAACTCGCCCCAGACATTTCCATGGTTGTATTTAACTCGTTCTCCGTCTCCCTTCTTATAGTTGGGATCCATGTAGGCCTTGGTCTTCTTCTCGTTCCGTCCACTCTCCTCTCGACCGCCTCTCTCACTACTCTATCCGGACGCACACTCAGAGCGTGCCCCAGCCACCTCTATCTATTCATCAGCCATTCATCGGTATAGGGAACATTTGTGACCTCTCTTATCGTCTCGTTTCTAACACAATCACGCCATCTTATGTTCAAGATTCTTCTCAATGCCTTATTCTCGAAAGTTCGGAATCTTCTGGATAAAGTGTCATTATCATACCAAGATTCACTTCCGTATACCAAAACGGGTCTTACCAGTGAAGTATATAATCTCAGTTTGGTATGGACTGTTAGTCTATGTGACTTCCACACTTAGCCCAGTATACCCATAGCTTGATGACCTCTTCTTATTCTGTCCTGAAACTCATCTTTAAGTGATCCATCATTTCTGACGAGTGTCCCCAGATACTTGAAAACAGGAACTTCTATAATTTGGTCCTCCACCTGAATGTTCCCTTCAATTTCTTGGTCTGTTTTCATAATCACTGTTTTTCTAACATTAATCGTTAATCCAGCTCCTCTTCCCTTTCCCCCAGTCTGCTACCCATAGTTTGCAAATTCTGAATGGATCTGCTCATCAGTACTACATCGTTTGCATAATCCAAGTCTGCATAGTATTTATTGTCGAGCCATTTAATCCCATCTTTTATCACCCACTGTCTCTTTCAATACGAAATCAACAGTACAGCGAACAGCAATGGAGGCAAAACATTACCTTGCAACATTCTACTCTCGACATTGAATTCTGGGGAAAGTTGGCCATCAACGATCACACAACATCTGCTGCCCTTATGATTTTCATCTATCAAACGACAACAATTGTTGTCAATCATCATAAGCCTTGAGGATCCATCGGCTAAGTACTCAGGAGAATAAGTCACCTCCTCGTAGCGCAGTTCCCATCTAACTTGGGCAGGTGACCTCTATCATAGAGATAAGCTGAAATCACTGCCGGGAATACAGTCTGTCGTATCCCGCCAGGAATTTCACCAGTCACCCGCTGCCAGTGACACAAGTAATTTTTTTTGTCTCACCGAAAGCAGAACAGTGATTTCCACCATTTTAACATCATAAGAAACAAAAAAATCTTAACTTCCTAACTTAAAAAGAAAACCAAGTAATTTTCTTGATTTTCTTCACCTTACAAGAAACAAAACAATTCCTCGTATTTCTAATCTAATATTAAATATAACAAAACAGTTTCCCTCAGTTCTATTACCTGAAATTCTCCAACTCTCATATTACACGATCTTTTTTCCCCAGTTTCTTTCTTCCTATTACACACAACACATTCAATCCACCCACTGTCTTTTCCCCACAGCTTCCAAACAATCTCTCTCCCTCTTCTGACCTCGCCTCATTATAGACAACCTGCCACACGATCTGATATGAAAAAGCTGCCATAAGGTGCTACACGTATCTGTGTGTATAACAGTTGGTAGATTTTGATTCGTGCGCGTCGTGCTGTCTGTAGCGAATCGTTCATGTCAACGCGGTAACTCTTGAAGGAATATATGGATTTTATTGAAACTTGACAGGCCACTGTGGCATCCCTGAGAGTCGGCTTAGTTCGATACTAAACTTTATTCGATAATTCACTGGTGATTTAGCGGGTATTTTTCACTGATTAGATTTCTTTATACAGCATCAGTACTTTATTGTGTACATTTATTGCTTAATATGATCTCAATATTTAATTGAGGGATGACAGTGGATATTATGTTTCACCACACATACACGCACGCACGCACGCACGCACGCACGCACGCACGCACGCACCAAACCAAACTGCCCTTTAACATCATAGACCATAACCAAACACTCACCTTAACTATTATAATAAATGAGTCAAGTTCTGCCCATCATTTTCCAGTGACTAAATCATGTCATCCTGTTGGGAAGGTGGAGGTAGATGTGGAGAGAGAGGCACTCCGGATATATTCGTAAATACGAGTATATAACCCTACCAATAGCACCACCACGATCACCCATAGCACCACTATCACCATTATCACAACTACCAACATTATCGCATCTACCACCACTACCACCCCTACCACCACTATCACCCCTACCATCGCCATCAACACACCACCACCAATCACCAACACACCACCACCACCACCATACTACCACCAACACACTACCACCAACACACTACCACCACCACGACTGCCAACAATACATCGCCACCCTCACCAACACACCCCCACCACACCACAGCCACCACCAACACACCATTACCAACACACCAACACTATCACCAACACACCACCACCACTACCACCACCCACACACCACTACCAACACACCACTAACACCACTATCACCACCGCCTCACCACCACCATCAACACCACCACCAACACACCATCACTATCACCCCCATCACCATTCCCAACACACCATCACTATTATCACCAACGCACCACCAACACAACACACTATAGCTCCACCACACCACCACACTACCACCACCAACACACCACTATCACGCCCCGTAGCAGTGCCACCACACGGGTCGGAGGTGGGCTATTATGATGAAGTGATTGGCATTAACTCCGTGAATGCCCAACTCTTGCCAATCTCTCCCACAAACACCCTACGTCTTCTACCTCCGCTCTGCCTTCAGGGTTACCCAGAGAACTTTGCCCACACCTCCTCCTCCCATACCCTCTTCCGACTCCAATACCCTCCTCTTTCCATCACCCTCCTACGCCCCTCCACCTCTTCCCACATCCGCCCTCCACCTTTCACTCCTAGTCCTGCTCCTCCCACACCCATTTTCTTCTCGCATTTCTTCTCCTCTTCCTCCTCCAACGGCACCTCCTCCCAACACCACATCTGGAAAAACGAAAGACGTCTGTGGCTGTCGCCTTCATTGACTTCACCAAAGCATTTGGCCTAGTCGACCACAATTTAATCGTCAACAATGCTATCGACCTCGGGTTTCGAAGAAGTCTTATACATGTCCTACAGACTTTTAGTGACCGACGCCAAGCCGTACGTGTCGAGGGCTTGTCTCCACTTTTCAGTCACTCACCTGTGGCGTCCCCAAGGCACCAAGATGGGACTGCTCTGCTCCTTTATGTTTATCAATGATGCCCTAAGAGAAACCCCTGCTCGCTGGAAATATGTCGACGACCCCACCATTGGGATCAGTGTGAACAACTCGGCTCCCGACTACACCGCCCTCCAGGATTTATTAAACAGTCTCCAAAATTGGGCCACCAACAACCACGTTACCATTAACCATACCAAGACCATGGTTATGCACATCAACCTCTCCTTCACCTTATCCCATCATTACTTTGGGCCCAAACACACTCCAGGTTGTGGACTCCACAAGCTCCTCGGCGTCACTATAGATAACAAAATAAATTGGAAAGCACACGTCAGCATAGTTGTCAAATCTCCAGTTTTCGGCTTCACCTCTCGCCGACTTAAGTCCCTCGGAGTCCTGCGCCCAAGCTCACCTATGCCTCCCCTACATAGTCTTCCTCCTAAATGCCACACAACATAAACACCAAGTAAAGTGCAAAGGGGCATGCAAGGTTATTCTCTCCTCTTCCTACTCCACATATCAAGAGGCGCCCAACGCATTGACCCTCTCGGCTCTCCTGACCATCACCACGATCTCATCTGCAAATTTGGTGAGAAGCTTCTGCACCATCCTCGACACCGACTCCTACCACCTCGAGATGCCTTCGTCCGTGAATTGCTGTTCTACACCACAACCTCATCCAGCCCATACGACCACGTACTGATTGCTATAAGAACAGCCCAGTCCTAACCATTGTAAAATTATCAACAACTCGTAATCAACCAGTGTATTCACTCCCAATCAATCTTACCCTTTTTGCACTGTCACTGTTGAAATACCCTGTAGTAGGACCTTTCCCCACCACGTTATTATATATCATATTTGTATTACTTGTGGTTTTTGTATACTATTTGTTAATTAAGTAACCCATTCCCCAATTATGTAACTATATTTTCAGCCTTTCGCTATGCTTCTTCAATAAACCGTTAATTATTATTATTATTATTATTATTATATATTATTATTATTATTATTATTACTATTATTATTATTATTATTATTTTATACCCCTCCCAAACAACTCCTCCCACTTACCTGTTTCTCCTCCGACTACACTTCACATCACCCCATCTCCCACACCACTTCACCTCTACACAGCACCTCCAACTCCCCACCCTCCGATCCCCCCCACCTCACCTCCCACACCCCTCCGACTCCCCACCCCTCCTCCACCTCCCACACCCCTCCGACTCCCCACCCTCCACCTCCACCACCCTCCACCTCCGTATCTATCTATAAATAGGTACTCCACATTGAAAACAAAATATAAGACAAATATACCGGCATATCTGTGACATAAATGCAAAAAATATCCCAAATTGTCATTGATGGTGGGCGGGACGAGGGCGGCTATAAGCTCAAATGTATGCGCGTTAGTGATGGTAAATGGAGATGTGATATTAATGGGGAAATGTGTATTTTACGAGGCGGGGCTAAACATGAAACAGCTATTGCAATTTCACATTGATTCATATATGCATTTATGCACCCATACATACCTGCACATGTATTTATACAAACATACGTACATAAATACAAACATATATACATTCATACACCCATATACAGGGGTATATATATATATATATATATATATATATATATATATATATATATATATATATATATATATATATATATACGGTATTATGAATAAATTTATACGCCCATCAATCCGTGTTCGTACAAATATAAATACAAACAACATATATACAGGCACCATGATAGGAATACAAGAGAGTCGCATGACACCTCTAGGTAGCTCGTGCAGTGTTGATGTAACGAACTAACAGGTAAAAACAGGAATGGATACGGCACATCAACGGTAGACTGACCTTTTTCTCTCATTAACAATTATTTCGGGGATCACCTAGAGATTAATCCCACCCTAGATTATTTCACCTGATGATTAGACACTCTCAGGCTACCTGGGGACGGGGGGTTCAGGTTGAGCTGGATTGTTAGATTAGGTTACGTTAGATTAGATAGGTTAAGTTAGGGTAGGTTATGTTAGATTAGGTTAGGTTAGCGTTAGGTTAGGCTGTTATGTTGTTAGGTTAGCGTTAGGTTAGGTTAGGTTAGGTTACTTACGTTAGCGTTTGGTTTGTAGGTTAATCTATGTTAGGTTACACAGGTGCTCACAACTTTTCACTATGTTAACAAAGACAAACAACCAACAATCCACAAATATATGTCGACAGATACAAGCACATAATTATAATAAAATGTGTACTGTAATATAGGATAGGAAGATAATAACACATAGACAGATAAAAGGAAACTACAATATGAAAGAAGAAAAACAATTATTGTTTGGTTAGTGTTCCATGAAAGTTCTGAATACTACAAATTACCAAAACAAAATATACTCATGGAAGAGGAGGAGGAGGAGAAAACAAAATAACAAAGAGAAGGAAGAAGATTTATGCGATTGGAAAGAGGATGCAAAAGAGGTAGACAGAAGGAATAGCGATTGGGAACAGGAGACAAAGAGAAGAAAACAGAATGACTGAATAATGGGAATGAGAGAGAAGATAAAGAAGTCACACGAAGACGGGAAAAATAACACTCCACAGCACCTCTTCTAGCACCCTTACCACACCACCACCACCACCACCACCTCAAACCACCAAAACTTTCCCCAACAATTATCCCTCCGCCCTAACCCTAACCACTTCCCCCCACCTCTAACACCACTCTCTCTCCTCGTCACCACCACCCCATCCTTCCCTTAACAACCACCACCACCACACCTCAGTCTCTTTTCACCTTCCTCAAATGTCTCAGTAACCAGGTAATGTAACAACAGGAGACAACAACCGAGGAAAAGGTCACTCTCCCATTGGTCCACACATGGCATGAATTCACCCAATAAACAAGGAGAGGTGAGAGTGGGGGAGAAGGAAGATGGGAGAGTGGTAAAGACGGCACGGAAAGGGAGGGTGAGGGAGGGTTAAAAGAGGTGGAATAGGGAATGGTAGAATACTGGGAGTTGTCGGGAGAGAGAAAGGGTGAGAGTGAAGAGATAAGGGTGGTAGGGGAAGGGTGTGAGGGAGGTGATAGATAGTAAGGGTGCTGGGAGTTTAGGAGATAGGATGAGGGAGAGTGAAGTGAGGGAGTGAAAGAGAAAGGGTATAATATGTGTGTGTGTGTGTGTGTGTGTGTGTGTGTGTGTGTGTGTGTGTGTGTGTGTGTGTGTGTGTGTGTGTGTGTGTGTGTGTGTGTGTGTGTGTACGCCCTAATAAACCTGGTCAACAAAGTAACAAGTCAATTGTTTATACATGTTTTTCACTATAGATTTTGTAACACCTCAAAAATGTCAGAAATTCGATATAGTATAATTGCAATATCATATAATGGTATTTAACTTATTGGGATTTTTGACCCGGGCTGATATTTGATGGCTGACTCTTATTGCTGTGTGTGTGTGTGTGTGTGTGTGTGTGTGTGTGTGTGTGTGTGTGTGTGTGTGTGTGTGTGTGTGTGTGTGTGTGTGTGTGTGTGTGTGTGTGTGTGTGTGTGTGTGTGTGTGTGTGTGTGTGTGTGTGTGTTTATTGTTTATTAGTATTACCGCTACTATTATTATTATTATTATATTATTTTATTATTATTATTATTGTAAAATTAAATAAAACACCCACCCTGTAATGTAAAGGAAACAATATGTGTAGGAAAACATAGCAGTAGTTCGTGTGATGTACAGTCGCGAACACAATTTCTTTGACACTTGGCAATAGCTACATATACAGTACGTCATGTACATGTCACCAGTTCATACCTGCTGAATACTGTTTCATTTTAAGCCATCTAAAAATAAGAACAACACGATAAACATGAAGACAGAACAAATTCTAAGTAAATATGACATTAAGAATCCCAATTCCCTTTACTTACACAGGTACCTTAAGTAGATGAAGCCAGATATTAAGTAAAACATCCAGGGAATACCGAATGAACATGAATCACATTAGATAACCAGATTTCGCTTTGATAATCTAGCGTCAAGGATGCATTTGCATATGGCTATATTCCTAGTTTACTTTAACCTGAGCTACAAATTTCAACCCGTAATTTCAACCCGTAATACTTTTTGGATTACAAAGTTCAAAATTGACAATTTTGATGTTTGATGCAACGGTTGAAAAGGGAAGAAAAACAGCAGTGAGTAGCCGTGATATCTCCATATAATGATCATACCTGTGTTAATGACTTTTATCTGTGTTTACAACTTATGTATGCAGTTCTAAGAACATTCACCTATACTAACACGATTCACCTATAGTTAATAAGTCACCTAGTTAATAATACCACCTATACTAACAACTTTCATTATACTAACAACACCACCTATACTAACAACTCTCACCTATACTAACAACACTCATCTATACTAACAACACGCGCCTATACTAACAACACTCACCTATACTAACAACACTCACCTATTTCTAACTCACTATAACAACACCTACCTATACAACAACACCACCTATACTAACAACACTCACCTATACTAACAACACTCACTATACCACACTATACTAACACCTCACCTATACTAACAACTCACCTATACTACAACTCACCTATTAACAACACTCACCTATACTAACAACACTCACCATACTTACAACACTCACCTATACTAACAACACTCACCTATACTAACAACACCACCTATACTAACAACACTCACCTATACTAACAACACTCACCTATACTTACAACACTCACCTATACTCAACACTTCACCTATACTAACAACACGCGCCTATACTAACAACACACCACCTATACTAACAACACTCACCTATACTAACAACACTCACCTATACTAACAACACTTACCTATACAAACAACACTCACCTATACCAACAACACTCACCCATATACTAACAACACTCACCTATACTTACAACACTCACCTATACTAACAACACCCACCATACTAACAACACTCACCTATACAACAACACCACCTATACTTACAACACTCACCTATACCAACAACACTCAATCTATACTAACAACACTCACCTATACTACAACAACACCCACCATACTAACAACACCCACCATACTAACAACACTCACCCATACTAACAACACTCACCTATACCAACAACACCTCACCCATACCAACAACACTCACCCATACCAACAACACTCACCCATACCAACAACACTCACCATACTAACAACACTCACCTATCAACAACACTCACCTATAATAACAACACTCACCCATACTAACAACACTCACCTATACCAACAACACTCACCTATACTAACAACACTCACCTATACCAACAACACTCACCCATACAAACAACACTCACCTATACCAACACTCACCTATATCCAACAACACTCACCTATACTTACAACACTCACCTATACTAACAACACTCACCTATACTAACAACACTCACCTATACTAACAACACTCACCTATACTAACAACACCACCTATACAAACAACACTCACCTATACTAACAACACCCACCTATACTAACAACACCACCTATACCTACAACACTCACCTATACTAACAACACCTCACCTATACTAACAACACTCACCTATACTTACAACACTCCACCTATACTAACAACACTCCACCTATACTAACAACACTCCACTCATACTAACAACACTCACCTATACTCAACAACACTCACCTATACTAACAACAACTCACCTATACTTACAACACTCACCTATACTAACAACACTCACCCATACTAACAACACTCACCTATACTAACAACACTCACCTATACTAACAACACGCGCCTATACCAACAACACCACCTATACTAACAACACTCACCTATACCAACAACACCTCACCTATACTAACAACACTTACCTATACAAACAACACTCACCTATACTAACAACACTACCTATACTAACAACACCACCTATTACAACACTCACCTATACTAACAACACTCACCTATACCAACAACACTCACCTATACTAACAACACTCACCTATACTTACAACACTCACCCATAACAACACTCACCTATACTAACAACACCCACCTATACTAACAACACTCACCTATACTAACAACACCACCTATACTAACAACACTCACCTATACTCAACAACACTCACCTATACCAACAACACTCACCCATACAACAACACTCACCATACTAACAACACTCACCCATACTCAACACTCGCCTATACCAACAACACTCACCTATTCTAACAACACTATACTAACAACACCTATACTAACAACACTCACTATACTCAACACCACCTATACTAACAACACTCACCTATACTAACAACACTCACCTATACTAACAACACACCACCTATACTAACAACACTCACCTATACCAACAACACTCACCTATACTAACAACACTCACCTATAGTTAACAACACTCACCTATACTATGAACACTCACCTATACTAACAACACTCACCTATACTAACAACACTCACCTATACTAACAACACTCACCTATACTAACAACACCACCTATAACAACACCACCTATACTAACAACACTCACCTATACTAACAACACTCACCTATACTAACAACACTCACCTATACTAACAACACTCACCTATACTAACAACACTCACCTATACTAACAACACTACCTATACTAACAACTCTCACCTATAGTTAACAACACTCACCTATACTATGAACACTCACCTATGTTAATTACCAAAAATCAGATTCTAGAGACGAAATTATTATACAAGTCACTACGGTACAGAATAAAACTATATAGACAGAGATAAATAGAACAAATATTAATAAAATAATAAACGAGAGAAGGAGAGATCGTATTTACATTAAAAAAAAAGCTAACACGAACACAAGTAATTATTCATACAAGTAAAAAATCTTTAGCCCAACATCTACACTTACCTAGAATATATAACAATATACATTGACCTGACTTATTTATATGTATTATGATAATTTATTTTATATGTACAAGTCGTTACGTCGTATATAAATTTAGTAAGAGCTGTGTGTGAGTGTTCGCGTGTGTCATAATAATAATCTATATATATATATATATATATATATATATATATATATATATATATATATATATATATATATATATTTATATAATTTAATTCACAAATAAGTATGTCTGTGTGTTTGTTTGATTGTGTGTGTGTCGCAACGAGAATCTCGGAAACTACTTTTTCCGATCTGTAGTGATGATGATGGGTTATATATAGTGATGATGATGGATGGTGTTATATGTAGTAGTGATGATATGATGTTATATGAGTGATGATGGATGCTGTTATATGTAATGATGATGGATGCTGTTATATGTAGTGATGATGGATGCTGTTATATGTAATGATGATGATGCTGTTATATGAAGTGATGATGGATGATGTTATGTAGTGATGATTGGTGGTGTTATATGTAGTGATGATGGTGGTGTTATATGTAGTGATGATGTGGTGTTATATGTAGTGATGATGGATGATGTTATATGTAGTGATGATGGATGATGTTATATGTAGTATTGATGGATGGTGTTATATGTAAGATGATGGATGCTGTTATATGTAGTATTGATGGATGGTGTAATGTAATGATGATGGATGGTGTTTATGTAGTGATGATGGATGGTGTTATATGTAGTGATGATGGATGATGTTATATGTAGTGATGATGGATGATGTTATGGTGATGATGGGTGGTGTTATATGTAGTGATGATGGATGGTGTTATATGTAGTGGATGATGGATGGTGTTATATGTAATGATGATGGATGGTGTTATATGTAGTGATGATGGATGGTGTTATATGTAGTGATGATGGATGATGTTATATGTAGTGATGATGGATGATGTTATGTAGTGATGATGATGGGTGGTGTTATATGTAGTGATGATGGATGATGTTATGTAGTGATGATGGGTGGTGTTATATGTAGTGATGATGGATGATGTTATGTAGTGATGATGGGTGGTGTTATATGTAGTGATGATGGGTGGTGTTATATGTAGTGATGATGGATGATATGTAGTGATGATGGTGGTGTTATATTATATATATATATATATATATATATATATATATATATATAAAACAAAGAAGTCATTCAGTCCATTTGTTCGCACCTTTCTGGGGATCAAACTTGGATCTGAGCTGATGAGGTGCTGATGCCTATTGCACCAAGAAGAGCCATGTTGATTCATTTGTCAGCAGCCGGGAAAAGAGAAACTTCGACCGAACATGATCGAGAACTGCAAGAGCAGAGTTTTCTCTTGATCCAGGAAGAAGATCTTAAATTTCTATGAGATTATCAATAGCTAAATGATCTATGTAATATGGACTATCCAACAGACATTACCCTGCAAGGAAGACGGACGTTGTGAACGGGTAAAACTTCCTAAAAGACCTGATAGGGATACCCAGAGTGGAGAAGATGGCTATCTCAGTACAGGAGAAGAGAGGCCAGGCGATGGAGGCTTTTATGTTAGTAGCAGATTTGGAATAGACAGGTGAAATATATAGACATGAATGGGTGGTCCCTCATATTCCTCTTTTTTGGAGCAAAGATTCAATGCGCGCATCAATGTGTGTGGAGGCCCTATAATTCAGTCAAGTCCATCATGCACAAACTGGCAACAATAACAAATAAAGGCTCTGACTGAAGCGATTCTTGCATTGGGTGATGGAAACCAAGATGATGCACACAGTTCTTTTAGTGGCCAGTATATGCTGGGAAGGAAGTCGCGGAGTAATTTATTTTCTACACGAACGATGTCCAAACAGTAGTCTACATCCATTGTTCACTCTGGAAAATGGACAAGAGTATACTCTCCAAGAGGTAGAGTCCTCTCCAAAAATCAATGGCAAAATCCTGCTGATAATGACTCCTCACTGCATTCTTCAATCTTTCTGCGAAGTAAGCAGAGCTTTGCTCAAATACCCTGCATGTTGACGCGCACCTGCCCTACATATGGCAGACTTCAATGAAAAATATCCAGTATAAAGAGTTTAAGGATCCGATGTTGAAGGATATCCAGGATAAAGTCAGTAATGTTTTGGGACGTGTTCCAAGACGGTCTGACTCCACAACTTTCAATGCGGCTGTTCGAGAACCATTTTGCACCACATCCGTGTGGCCCAAACATCATATGCAGCACTCACACAGTGAATGCACAAGCTCCGCAACCTATCAAAGCAGTAATCTCTCTCAGCCTACTGTAAGATGATGGTCACTGAATGGATACATTAGAAGAGGCGCGCCACTCAATCGCCAATGAGAATGGAGTGAACTTGTTTCATCATGACAAGGACTTTCCAAACTATTTCGCCTCTGGAAAACCACTAAAAGTCTTCAGAGACTGTTTAATGTACAAAGAAGTATAACATCCCTGGTCAAGAGATTGAGTTCATGGACGATATGTTCAACAGGCTTCTGATCATGCTGGAAATATTAAAGATGAGCTATGTGAAAAAACCCACTGATTTTTGGATTGTTTTCCCAAATTTAGGGGAGAAGAGGCCAGTAGGCTGTAAAACAGAGAGTTGCTCCGAGAGATGGAAATTACTCAGTTGAGGTTCTGGTGAATTTTTTTAAGAGTGGTCGAGCCTCACTCTAAGTTTTTCCGATCACAAAAATGCTTATGAACAGATCTTGCAAGCGACATAAGAGGAGCAGGATATGATCTTTCTCGATGTATCTGCGACAGAGTACATTCCGATCACCTTTTTCTTAGCCAAGAAGTCATCAGAGTACCTGTTTTATGGCATCTCAGTCATTATGCAACACTACTAGAAGGGGAGGACGTACCGGTAACACTGCTCAACTTTTTAAACCGCCTCTTCAACTCGCTCAATGAGAACTAGTGCAACATCGGAAGGATCGGCAAAGGTGTAAAACAATTCTGGTAGTATCGCAGCTCATAGTCTGCTGGGATGAAATGCACTATGTCTCGATATTAAAGGTTTAAGCCATTGGACAGGACTCAGTAAGACATACGAGTAATGACCATCTCATGGGTGGCATTACAATGGCTGCCACAAGGGAGACTCTCGCCAGACTCTACCTGCCGTTCTCGAAGCACTCCAGCTGATGAACTGCAGCCCAAGACATCAAGCAATTTTGGCGAAATGTTCAGACAGTCACCATCCACAACAGGTGAGAGCACCAGTAGCGAGATCAGGATGCTGGGGCATTTTATAAAACCTTTCACTACTGGAATGGAACTTTCCTGCTGATCTGTAGCTGACAACAATCATTCCTCGCTGCTGTGTTATCCCAACCGAGCTCACTAACATGAGCTCCACCCAGAAATGATTATCCACCACTTTCAGTGACTGACAGAAGGGCCAGTAGAACGTTACAATATCCAAGACCCAAAGAATGAAACAGTGGCTGAAATCAACATAACTCTACTCAGACAGCTTCCAGGCAGTGACACCTCATTCAAATCTGTTGATACAGTAATCGACCAGGACCAAGCAGTCCAGTACCGTGCAGAATTCCTTAATTCTTTGGAGCCCGCTGGAATGCCTCCTCACCACCTCACTATCAAGACTGGAACTCCTATAATGCACCTAAGAAATCTTGAACCACCAATCCTCTGATATGGCACAAGACTGGTGGTGAAAACATGCTGCCACATGTACTGGAAGCTACAATACTGACAGGAAAAGCTAAAGGAGAGGACCATTTTATACCAAGGATACCTCTCATCACCACTGACCTGCCATTTGAGTTCAAGCGACTTCAGTTCCCGATTAAAGTGAGCTTTGCCATGACCATCTACAAAAGCCAGGGACAGTCCCTAAAGATGGTTGACCTAGATCTGGTGTTACCTTGCTTCTCTCATGGACAGTTCTGTGTTGGATGCTCCAGAGTAGGAACTAGCAAAAATCATTCACCGCACATGTCATCTGGCCGATAGTCACTCCAGTGTGGGAGCTCAGATACCAGCTGGCCGTCGTGGTGCGAAGGTTTATGACAATGCCTGACTAATGCTCCATAGATGAATGCATATGAAATTACAGACTTCATGATAAAAATTTGAGATTTCATCTATATCCAAAGGATGAAAAACAGAAAGCAGTGGATTTTATTGTGTATGCAGCAAATAGATAGGGTTCAACAGGAGGAAGGGCAATACTTGAGAGCTGTTGGCAGATTGAAATTTAAAGTCCTTACAGTCTAATTTTCGGCCAGGAAGCCGGATGTGGAGAGACAAGTACCTATTTGTTGATTTAAACTATTGTATAAGAACATAAGAATGGAGGAAACTGCAGCTGGCCTATTGGCCCATACTTGGCAGTCCCATTTACACTCAACCCATATTGCTCATATATCCATCCAACCTATGTTTGAAGCTATCCAGAGTATTCGAGTTAATGATGATATTTGGTAACTTGTTCCACTCGTCCATTACTCTATTTCCAAACCAATGTTTACCTATTTCGCGCCTAAATCTAAATTTGTCTAATTTAAAACTATTGTTACGAGTTCGCTCCTGCTTGGATAGTTTGAGTACCTATGTAATGTCCCATTTGTTTAGCCCTGGCTTCCATTTATACACTTCTATCATATCGCCCCTCACTCTACGTCTCTCGAGGAAGTGCAAATTAAGATGCTTTAACCTGTCTCTGTACTCAAGGTTCCTAATGCCCGGTCTTAATCTTGTCATTCTCCTCTGAATTCTTTCCAAGGATCCATTCTGTAATAAGGTGACTATCATTAAACTGTGTAATCTAAGTGAGGTCTCATTTAAATTACTCCTAAATCTTTCTCGCAGTCGGATTTCTCAATAACATCGATGTTCATCTGGTATCCGATTTCCATGTTTACATCTCCTATATTGAGTACTTTACATTTGTCCACATTGAATTTCATCCGCCATTTTTCAGACCATTCGAAAAGTTTGTTTACATCTTCCTGTAGCATTGTGGAGTCCTCGTCAGATTTAATTACATGCCCTATTTTAGTGTCATAAGCAAATTTATTTATGTTTCTATCTACGCCGATATCTATGTCGTTTATCTATATAATATATAATAATGGTCCAAGTAATGAGCCTTGGGGAATTCCACTAGTGACGTTACTCCAATCGGATTTAGTGCCGTTAAGGCTCAATCGCTGTTTCCTGTCCTGTAACCACGCCTTAATCCATATTAGAATATCTCCTTTAATGACATGAGCATCCACTTTTCTTATTAGTCTTTCGTAGGGGACTCTGTCGAATGCTTTACTAAGGTCGAGATATGCCACATCTTAATTGTGCCCCTCGTTCACTTATTTGGAAACACATGAAATCAATGTTAATAGATTCGTTAGACATGAACGCTCGCTTGTGAAGCCATGTTGGGAATCATTGATCAACTTGTGCTTCTCCAGGTGATTTCGAATAGAGTTTGAAATGATTGCTTCCAGTAATTTGCCTACAATGAATGTTAGACTGATTGGACGGTAGTTAGAGGATAGTGATCTTCCACTGTATCTCCCTTCTTGAAAATCGGTATTACATTCGCTATCCTCCAGGATTCTGGTACTACACCCATTTTTAAGGAGTTGTTAAATAACATTGCTAAGGGCATACTAAGCTCTTCCTTATATTCCTATAATACTCTGGCAAGTGTCTCATCGGGACCTGGTGACTTATTAGGCTTTAGTATGTGTATTTGCTTACTAACATCGTTACTACTTACTACTATCTCGCTTGTTAGTTTCTTCACTATCTCTGTATAGAGTCGGTGCCTCGGGTATCATGTTTAAATTTTCGGTGGTGAAAAGTGTTGAAAAATATTTATTCAGATTATTGCTCTGTTCTCTGTCGTTATCAGTTAACTCGCCGGTGTCTGATTGTATTGGTCCAATCTTTTCTCATGTTTTAGTTTGATACATTTGATAGAATCCCTTGGGGTTTGACTTCGCCTCCCTTGCTACCTTCAGCTCATTATTCCTCTTTGCTTTTCATATCTCGGTCTTAACCCTACTGGCCAATACCTTATAATTATCTCGGAGGTAAACTTCACCACGATTCATTCGCTTACCTATAGCCTTCCTTTGTCCAATAATATTCTTTAAATGATTATTTATCCATTTAGGGTCAATGTTGTTTGATCTGAGTTTTCTGCATGGCATGTTCTGCCTTTGAGCAGTAACTCATTATCAAAATTGTTGTGGAACTCGTCAACCTCAGATCTCATGATCAGGTCATCCCAACCGTCAGGTCTCCAGGTATGGTGAGGTCGCCCTCTGTAGGTACATTGTGTGAGGTCACCTCATGTCAGGTCATTTAATTTACCCCCAAGCGTGATACCCCTCCTCTCAGCTGCCTCTTCAAACTATCAAAGTTTGCCCTTCTGAAATCTGGGACTTTAGTGGAATTTTCCTTGCGGCTGCCCTGAAATTCCTATTGGAATATTATTTCTTTGTGATCGCTGTTAGTAAGTTCGTTCCTTACCTATACATTACGAATGAGGTTTTTCTCTGTTTGATAGAACTAAATCGAGTATATTATTACCCTGGGTGGGTTCGGTTATACTTTGGCTTAGGAAACAGTCCTGGATTGTTTCAAGAAAATCCTCTGATTTTGAGTTACCCGTAAGGTCAATCCAATCTATTTAGCTAAAGTTAAAGTCGCCTACTATACAGACTTTGCTATGTATGGAAGCCCTGCGCATTTCATCCCAAATAAGTCGCTCTTTAACTCTATCAATATTAGGTCTATATATTACTCCTGTGATTAATTTTTCCCTCCCATCGATTAATTCTATCCAAATTGTTTCTGTATTTCGCTCAGTTTTTATTTCCTTATTTATTTCACACTTCAGATTATCCCTGATATAGATTGCTACTCCGCCTCCTTTCGTAATCTGCCTATTGGTATGGAATAATTTGTAACCTGCAATTTGGTATTCGACAGGTAACTCACGTGAGTCTAGGTTTATCCATGTTTCGGTGAATGCTATTATATCGATTTTTCGGTACATACCAATGCCCTGATTTCATCCATTTTGTTTCTCATACTTCTGCTGTTTGTGTAGTAGACATTTAAGTTAGTCGTGTTCTGAAACCTCTCTTTGTCTCGTTTATGTTTTAACTCTCTGCCTAATTTAGTTTTGTCACCATTCTTAGCACTATTTCCCTGTAACCTTTCACTTTGTTTACCCGCTTCCACTGCAGACTCCTCCACCCCCGTGGTCATATGTTCTCCAAGCAGTTTAAAGACTTCGACATCTTTTGAACTGCCCTCTCAAGAGAGCCAGCCAGGGTTGCCACCCCATCCCTAGACAGATGCATTCCATCCCCAGCATATAGGTCTAGCTTAGTCATCTGTAATATATCTAGTGGCCGTATTGATAAATTGAAAACCTCTACACATATATACTTGTATTAACTGATTTATTGTAATAGCTTGGGAAAGGAGAATGAAGGTAATTATAATTAATTTTGTTTATTATTTTCCTTAACTATTTCATTCTCTGTGTGTTGTGAGGTAATGACACAACAACATAATATTTTCTGTATTATAAAATAGATAAAATAACATGTATTCAGAAATGCCCAGTACAGCAATTTACATTCTCTCTCGCTCTAACTCTGTCTGTCTGTCTGTCTCTCTGTCTGTCTGTCTGTCTGTCTCTCTGTGACTCTCTCTTTCGTGAAATCATGTCAGGTAAATAACAAGGCAGTATTGTCGGTCCTATGAATTAGTCGGTTAGTTCTGGCTTTCAGTTGTTTACAGGTAATCTGAGGTGTGGAGAAGCAATGTCTATAGTGAGGGCCTGGGTGTGTGACGACGCGAGATAAAGGGAATATGTGGCAAGGTTGTGCATTTGTGACGTAATTGAGGTGGTGTTGTTTGAGGTGTTGTGCGTCGGTGTGTACTGTAGCTTGTGACGTAGTGTTGTGTGACGGTGTGTACTTTGTGACTTAATGTTGTATGAGTGTGAAGTTTGTGATGTAAAATTGTGTGACGGTGTGCAGGTTCTGACATAGTGTCGTGTGACGGTGTGTAATTTGTGACATTGCTTTCCGGATCTTTTTCAACAAACCAGTCCTGGTGTATTCTTTGATCAGGCCAAGGGTCTCAAAAGAATATACCAGGATTGGTTCCATGAAAATTACACTGAAATCAATGTACTCGTCAATAATAAACGAGCTGCTTTTACTGTCTGGCAGAAAAACCCTCAGTCCCTAACCAAAGCTGATACATTCTGAAAGAAGAAAGCAGTGGCCCAGCGAGAACTTCGCAATCTAAAGAACGACCGAGTTAAAAATAAAGCATGTGAAATGCAAAAACTTGCAGATCAACGCAAGATGCGAGAATTTTTAAATTCTACTAAAACATTTTATGGGTAATTCCCTTATGGCGCAGCCCCCCTCAGCTCATCCGACGGTAACTCCCTAATGAAAGACGAAGAAGGCATCTTTCAGCCTTGGAAAGAGCACTTCTATTTTCTGCTCAATCGAAATACCGATGTGGATGTCCTGACTACACAGCAGGTCCCTCAGCATCCGGAGCTGACCCACCTCAGCTATCCACCATCCCTGGATGAGGTAGCTACTGCCATTAAACAGCCATCTCCACTCTCTCCTGGAGAATATATGGGAAAAGAAGGAAATCCTCCACGCTCTAAATGACGCTTCTAGTGTCAACTTTTATAAGAACAAGGGAGACCGGTCAGACTGTGGCAACTATGGAGGGGATCTCGCTGTGTCCATAGCTGGCAAGATTACCGCCCGAGTCCTCCTAAACAGACTTCTTCCTGAAACGGAATTCTTCCTCCCAGAATCTGATTGTGGCTTTAGACCATTACGTGGCACCACTGGTATGATCTTTGTTGCCCGCCAGATACAGGTAAAGTGCAGAGAACAAGGTTGTGACCTGAACATGGCATTCATCGACTTACCAAAGGCCTTCGACTCGGTTAACAGGGAAGTCCTCTGGCGTACCCTCAGCTGTTTTGACTGCCCACCAAAATTCATTGTCATTGTGAGACAAC
Source organism: Homarus americanus (assembly GCF_018991925.1). Lineage (NCBI taxonomy): Eukaryota > Metazoa > Arthropoda > Malacostraca > Decapoda > Nephropidae > Homarus > Homarus americanus. The sequence continues at coordinate 29,204,832 of NW_024713129.1, read as the reverse complement.
TCCACAATGACATGAACAGCTGTGTCCTACACACTGACACCCTGTGTGAGTTCTTCTCCATTCAAACGGGGGTAAAAGAAGGATGTGTACTGGCAATCTTTTCTGTTTTCTTGGCTGCCTTCCTTACTCGTGCTAATGCCAATTTAGCCGGCAATGTGGACATCAAGTACAGGATGAAGGTTCTTTTCAATGTAAGACGACTCCAGCAGTAACCTAGGTGTCCGCAACTTCCATTACTGAACTTCAGTATGCAGACGACTTCACCCTCGTCGCTTACACTGAACGCGACCTACAGAAGATCCCGAACACCTACGCAGATGCTTTATGCATATTTCGGCCTTGAGGTGAATGTACTTAAGACTCAAATTCTCTTTTAGCCTGTCCCTGGTTCAGCCACATCTCCACCATCCATCCAGCTTAGCAGTACTACCCTCTCTAATGTTGCCCACTTTCAGTATCTTGGCTTCCACGTGTCCACCACCGCGGACATCGATGAAGAGATTCAACATCGGATCAGATATGCATCTCGAGCCTTTGGCAGAGTCTGTACCCGTGTCTTCAGCTGTAGGAAGCTGAAATTATCTTCAAAGTTACTCGTATATCGAGCGATGGTCCTCTCCACCCTGCTATATGGCAGCGAGACATTCGACATATACAAGAGGCACCTCTAGGCACTTGAAAACTTTCACCAAAGTAGTCTACGTCCCATCCTCCGAGTACGCTGGGAGGACAAGAAAACAAATGCCAGTATTTTTGCTGACACAAACTGTAGTAGCAACGAGGCTACTATTACCCATGAACAACTAAATTGCACTGGCCATGTTACCCGCATGGACGACGGTAGACTGGCAAAGCAGCTACTTTACAGTCACCTAACGAATAGTAAACGTAACGCTGGCGGCAACTGAAAAGGTATATGGATAGTCTTAAGACAAACCTGAAAATGTGCCAAATCAACCCCCTCACCTGGGAGACGAGTACTCCACACCGTACCGCTTGGAGAAGCACCACACGATAAGGTGTCAATACTTTCGAGCTAACCCGACTGCAAACCGAGGCATACGAGAGCCAACGCCGGAAAGAAGCTGCCGCTGCCCCTACCGCACAAGATGTAGTTCTCCGGTTGTGCAACATCTGTGAGCGACTCTGCCGGTACTAGTCAACTCAGAACTCCCCAACGAAGGTGACATCCTTAATAACTCATAGAATTTTCTTATAGCTGGATGATCGTCATACTCGATTCATGGTGACAGCAAAGTAGTAGTAGTAGTTGGTGACGGAGTGTTGTGTGATGGTATGTAGGTTGTATCGTATTGTTGTGTGACGGTGTGCAGTTTGTGACGTGTTGCGTGACGGTGTGTAGTTTGTGACGTAGTGTTGTGTGACGGTGTGACTCACATATAAGCGATCTCAAACTCGAGGTGTCAACGATACTACCGAAATAATGGGTGATCGAAAATCCCTGTGCACCTGTAATAATTCATAATATATATTTTTACCTTGTTTCTATTTACAGTAAATATCGAAAATGGTGCCAGTGAAAGTTGGAAAGGGTCAGAGTAAATGTTAGAAGTGAATACTATTTACCAATATTTACTGTAAATAGAACAAGGTATGTAACAACGTAGGTAAATCAAAGGAACAATTAAAATGTTCAATACAGCAAGTACACAAGGACTTTTCGATCACGTTGTATATAATGAACTGGAAACAAAGGTACAGTTACACGCCATATGTTAGGGGTACTAAAAAGCGCATTACATGATCACAGCGTTCACCACACCACACCACGCCACCCAACTCGCCACACCACCTCACTAACCACACCACACCACCCCACTCACCACACCATCACACCACACTACACCACACCACACTACCCAACCCCACTCACCACACCACCTCAATCACTACACCACACCACACCACCCCACTCACCATACCACCCCACTCGCTACATCACCCCACTACTTCACTCCCTGACCAAAGTAACGTTAAGTCAGTATCTAAGGTGTTCATTATAATACAGCGTCTTAGTGTTGTTGTCACTCGTTCCTATATTAATTCCTTTCTTGAATCAACAACCACCTCGAAGTACACAATAATGTTCTCTCTTATTTTTTTATGCTACAACACCAATTTACTGTTTTATTTTATTTTGTATTTTTGCGTCGTGTGATAAAGTGACTATATTAAGAAAGGGGAGGTGGGGAGGGAAGGTGGGGGGGAGGCGGGTATGAGTTAGAAGGCAGTGATGAAGGGGGAGTCACTGTTGAACGTCACATGTAAACAAACCTGGGTCGGTTGATGACCAGTGATGGGGTATGAAGGTGGTGATAAAATTAATGACCTAAAACATGGATATTCAAGCTTACTACTACTACTTTGCTGTCCATCAATGAGACAATAGTATGATATATTAAGGATGTCAGCTTCGTTAGTGATATCTGAGGTGACTAGAGAGGCCGATACGGGACCGACAGAGTCGTCCGCAGATGTTGCACGTGTAGGGGGCTATATCTAGTGCGGGATGGGCGACGGCAGCGTCTTTTCGGCGTTGCTTGTATGCCTTGGTATGCAGTCGGGCTAACTCGAAAGTATTGACACCTTCTCGTGTGGTGTTCCTCCAAACATTACGGTATGGAATAATCGTCTCCCAGGTGAGAAGGTCGCTTTTTCACTTTTCTGGTACGTCTTAAGACTATCCTTGCAACTTTCCAGTTGCCCGCCAGCTTTACGCTTACTATTCGTTAGGTGACTGTAAAGTAACTGCTTTGGCAGTCTACGGTCGTCCATGCGGGTAACATGGCCAGTCCAACGTAGTTGTTCATGGATAATGGTACCCTCGATGCTCCTACACTTGGTGTCACCGAGAATACTGGCATTTGGTCTCTTGTCTTCCCACCGAACTCGCAGGATGTAACGTAAACTACATTGGTGAAAGTTTTCAGGTGCCTTGAGGTGCCTCCTCTACGTGACCAAAATCTCGCTGCCATATAGTAAGGTGGGGAAGACCACTGCCCGAGATACGTGCAACTTTGGAGATATAATTTCAGCTTCCTACAGATGTAGAAAGGGTAGTACCGTTAAGCAGGATGGATGGGAGAAGTGTGGCTGAACCAGGGGCAGGCTGAAAGACAAGAGTCTTGCGTGTATTCACTTCAAGGCCAAAGTGTGCATTCGCATCTGCGTAGGTGTTCAGGATCTCCTGTAGGTCGCGTTCAGTGTGAGCGACAAGGGTGAGGTTGTCTACAGAATAAACTTCGGTAATAAAAGCAGCCGACACCCTTGTTCCTGCCTGAAATTGTTTTATGTTGAAAAGACCCTTCATCCGGTACTGGATGTCTACCCCGCCGAATAAATTGGCACTGGCACGAGTAAGGAAGGCAGCCAAGAAAATTTAAAAGAGAGTTGGTGTCAGTACACAATCCTTGTTTTATCCCGTCTGGAAGGGGAATAACTCATACTGGGTACCATTGTGCAGGATAACTACCATCGTGAAGTTACTTCACAATGGCAATGAATTTTGGTGGGCAGCCAAAACGGCTGAAGGTCCGCCAGAGAGCTTCCCTGTTGACTAAGTCGAAGGCCTTGGTTAGGTCGATGAAGGCCATGTACAGGTTACTAAGCTTTTGTCTCACTTTTCCTGTATCTGGCTGGCAGCAAAGATCATGTCAGAGGTGTCTCGTGATGGTCTAAAGTCACACTGAGATTCTGGGAGAAAGTTTTCCACCTCAGGAAGAAGTCTGTTTAGGAGGACTCGGGAGATAATCTTGCCAACTACCGACAGCAGCGAAATCCTGTAGTAGTTGCCACAGTCCGACCGGTCTCCCTTGTTCTTATAAATATTAATGATGGAGACGTCTTTCAGAGCTTGGGGATTTACTTCTTTTCCTGCTGGATCAGCTCTGGATGCTGAGGACTGCTGGGTAGTCAGGACATCCATCTGTGTTTCGATTGAGCAGCGAATGGTAGTTCCTTTTCTAGGACTGAAGGATGCCTTCTTCGCCTTTAATTAGGAGTTACCATCAGATTAACGGAGGGAGGGCAAAATGAGTGATTGACCAATAAAATATTTTTAGTGGACTTGAAAAATTCACGCATCTTGTTTTATTTTAAACTAGTCGTCCTTTAGATTGCGAAATCTGCGCTGGGCAGCTGCTTTCTTCTTGCTTAAAATATCAGTTTTGGTTCAGGACTGAGGGTTCTTCTGCCAGACAATTAAAGCAGCACGTTTATCATTGACGAGTACATTGATTTCTGGGTAATTTTCATCAAACATCGTGGTGTATTCTTTCGATTTGGCCGAGGTCTCTCTGCATGTTTTTGTTCAGATAGTATCGAAAATACCCCATTCGGCATTGGGATTTGGGTTGTTTGTTGTTGGGTTGTTTATCAGCCTATGTTCGAGCTGCTCTCTGAAAGCATGTGCTACCACTGGATCCTCCAGACGTTTAGTGTTAAAACCTCTTCTGGAGACTTGTTGCCTTCGCCGTTTTGGGAAGACGTGAAGTGAGAGCTTAGCTCTGATGAGCCGATGATCAGTGTCACAGTGGTCTGAGCTACGAATGGCCCGGGTGATGAGGACATCTCGGCGATCTCTTTTTTATGATAATAATGTAGTCAATGAGATGCCAGTGTTTACCATTGTCCATGAACAACTACGCTGGAGTAGCCATGTTACCCGCATTGACGACAGTAGACTGCCAAAGCAGCTACTTTACGGTCATCTAACGAATAGTAAACGTAACGCTGGCGATCATCTGAAAAGGTATAAGGATAGTCTTAAGACAAACTTGAATAAGTGCCAAATCGACCCCCTCGCGGGAGACGATTACTCCACACCGTAACGCTGTGAGGAGCACCACACAAGAAGGTGTTAATACTTTCGAGTTAACCCGACTGCATACAGAGGCAGACATACGCCAACGCCGGAAAGACGCTGCACTAGATGTAGCCCTCTGCATGTGTAACATCTGTGAACGACTCTGCCGGTCCCGTATCGGCCTCTTTAGTCACCTTAAAACTCACCAACCAGGGTGACATCCCTTATAAGTCATATCATTGTATTACAGCTGGATGATCGTCATATTCGATTCCGGTGACAGCAAATTATTATTAGTAGTGTTTGGATCGTGCATTTTACCACGAACCCTTGAACTTGTCTGTCTGCCTAAACAAGGTACTGGTCAAAGAGAGGTTGTGTACAGCACATTTGGTGAGGAGGAGTAGGCTGTTCGGATTACACTTGCCCAATCCATTTCTCCCTATGATTCTCTGCCAACTCTGGCAGTCTGTCTGGGTTGGCGTAAAAGGCCTCCTTGATGTCATCCTCTGCATCCACAGTTAGGGCGTATGCTCTGATGAGAAAGGCATGACGTGAGTGATACATTGGGACTGAGCGTCATGAGGCGCTCGTTGATCCCAATAGGCATTTCAGTTAGCCTATGTAGGATGCAATGCCGGATGGCAGATCCAGCTCCATAAATGGAGTTTCTCTCAGCAGCACCTTAATGGGTGCTATGTAGATGCTATACCGAGCCAACTCGTTTGTCATAAGGGTAGTTCAGCTTTCAGGCCACTCATTTGTGCCAGTATCAAGGGTCCTGACATTCCATGCAGCGACCATAAGAGGTTGTATAGTTTGTTTTTGTTTTGATCTGTGATAATGATTGTGTTTTCGACCGCATAAGGATTTCCTTACTGGGTTTGGCTGCCCAGTCAGGTTGATTCTTTAAGCAGAATATGTTTAGGGCACCTTTTCTACCCCCGTCCCCGTGTGAGGTGCACAGAGTGGGCTCTCGAAAGGGCTGCTCAGTCGCATAGACAGGACCGGATTGCACTGCTGCATAAACGACCATGTTATCTCTGCTGCATATGTGTAGAGAGTGTGACTAGAGACTCCCTGCAGTCATATCTGCCTGTCCTCGTCGCCAGTCGTCCGTCGCCAAAACCCCTATACCCCATATAGAGGTTTTGATGATGATGAGAAGTATGATGATCTGGAGGATGTCTGCTCATGAGTTTATTTATGTGGTGAGGCAGGAGCGTAGGCTGCAACCACGCTTGGCTCTCCCTTTTCATTCTTCAATGGTGTAAATGTTGCAGCGACTGGGAGGGAGAGTTGCAGTGAACTGCCAATAGCCCAGTTTGTCGGGTTTCGCCTTAGTAACCTGTCCTTCATACATTGCCTTCATCTGTCGGTGTAGCCGTTGGGTTCCCTGTTGGACACCTCTTCCGCCTATACCGACGTTGGGGTCTTGTTGGAGCTCTGTAAGCATGTCTGCCTGATGCGGGGCTCCACCACAGATTTTTCGTTTGGGGTTTACTCCCGTAGCCTTATACCTGCCAAGTTTAATCTTCAAGGCAGTGGGATAGTGGTTGGTAGGCGCCAGGACGTGTCCACATGCCAGTGGGCCTATGCGACATCCTGGGATGGAGCTTCCAGGGCCCACGAGGCACCCAGTTACTGTGTTTTTGCCGGGGGCACAGGAAGAGTCTTGATGGTGAAGAGGCTGTGTTCTGGCACGGGAAGACTTATGCAATTTGGTTCTCTGTTCGCCACGAGGGCAGGTGGTGATAGCCGAGAGTGAGAGTAAGCAAGCAGTGCTTGCACCCTATAACTAACATAATGATCACTAGACGTATTGCACCACTCTGCACACACACAAACACACACACACACACACACACACACACACACACAGCCGAGCATGTTTACATGAACGTGCCAACACGAGTTAAGGGACTAGGTCTGTTTTAGTTGTACACAATCACATTACTACAACAGCTTCTGGCCAAGAACAAAGTGTGAATTATACGTAAAGCTTCTGTGGTTTACGAGCAGCGTTGGAAGTATTTTTAGATACTATTGTTCACATTTTATCGCTAATGGTGGAAAGAAATAATAATTTGTGAAAAATAATAAAGATCAACAATATAAACGAATGGTAGTTCTGAATTTCACTGTTCTCCTTCTGTCATAAAACTGAACAAATAATCTTGTGATCTAGTGGTACGGCGAACATAAGAACACCTTAAGTGCATTTTGATGGTTTTATTATTTCGAGTTTGTCGTAAAATTGAGAATATAATGACGTGCAGACTTTACTGACGACTGACAATATAACACTGGGGGTATATATTTAGATTTAATAAACTCATTTTGTCGTAAATGTTAAACAAACAACTTTTTATTAATGGTAATAGTAACGACTGAGGCAAGGACAAAGGAATCAAACTTTTAGAACTTTATTGCACTATAGTGCTTATTACTGTATGTATACCTGCACTCAGCACGGTTTGTATATCTACACTGTTATTACTGTATGTATACCTGCACTGTTTATTACTGTGTGTATACCTACACTGTTTATTACTGTATGTATACCTGCACTGTTTACTGTGTGTATACCTACACTGTTTATTACTGTATCCTGCACTGTTTATTACTGTGTGTATACCTACACTGTTTTTTATTACTGTTATACCTACACTGTTTATTACTGTGTGTATACCTACACTGTTTATTACTGTGTGTATACTACACTGTTTATTACTGTGTGTATACCTACATTTATTACTGTGTATACCTACACTGTTATTACTGTGTGTATACCTACATGTTTATTACTGTATACCTACACTGTTTATTACTGTATACCTACACTGTTTATTACTGTGTATACACTATTTTATTACTGTGTATACCTACACATGTTTATTACTGTGTGTCTACTGTTTATTACTGTGTGTATACCTACATGTTTATTACTGTGTGTATACCTACACTGTTTTATTGCTGTGTATACCTATTTATTACTGTGTGTATACCTACACTGTTTATTACTGTGTGTACCTACACTGTTTATTACTGTGTATACCTACACTGTTTATTACTGTGTATACCTACACTGTTTATTACTGTGTATACCTACACTGTTTATTACTGTATACACTGTTTATTACTGTGTGTATACCTACACTGTTTATTACTGTGTGTATACCTACACTGTTTATTACTGTGTTGTATACCTGTTATTACTGTGTATACCTACACTGTTTATTACTGTGTATACCTACACTGTTTATTACTGTATGTATACCTATTTTATGTGTATACCACACTGTTTATTACTGTGTGTATACCTGCCTGTTGTATACTACACTGTTTATTACTGTGTATACCTACACTGTTTATTACTGTGTGTATACCTACACTGTTTATTACTGTGTGTATCCTACACTGTTTATTACTGTGTGTATACCTACACTTTTTATTACTGTGTGTATACCTACACTGTTTATTACTGTATGTATACTACACTGTTTATTACTGTATACCTACACTGTTTATTACTGTATGTATACCTACACTGTTTATTACTGTGTATACCTACACACTGTTACTGTATGTATACCTACACTGTTTATTACTGTGTGTATACTACACTGTTTATTACTGTGTGTATACCTACACTTTTATTACTGTGTGTATACCTACACTGTTTATTACTGTGTGTATACCTACACTGTTTATTACTGTGTGTATACCTACACTGTTTATTACTGTGTATACCTCACTTTATTACTGTGTATACCTACACTGTTTATTACTGTGTGTATACCTACACTGTTTATACTGTATACCTACACTGTTTATTACTGTGTATACCTACACTGTTTATTACTGTGTATACCTACATTTATTACTGTATGTATACCTACACTGTTTATTACTGTGTGTATACCTACATGTTTATGCATGTATACCTACATTTTATTGTATGTATACCTACACTGTTTATTACTGTGTGTATACCTACTGTTTATTACTGTATGTATACTGCACTGTTTATTACTGTGTGTATACCTACTGTTTATTACATGTATACCTACACTGTTTTGTGTGTATCCTTGTACTGTATGTATACCTACACTGTTTATTACTGTGTGTATACCTACACTGTTTATTACTGTGTATACCTACACTGTTTATTACTGTGTATACCTACACTGTTTATTACTGTGTGTATACCTACACTGTTTATTACTGTGTGTATACCTACACTGTTTATTACTGTGTGTATACCTACACTGTTTATTACTGTGTGTATACCTACACTGTTTATTACTGTGTATACCTACACTGTTTATTACTGTGTGTATACCTACACTGTTTATTACTGTGTATACCTACACTGTTTATTACTGTGTATACCTACCTGTTTATTATGTATACCTACACTGTTATTACTGTGTATACCTACACTGTTTATTACTGTGTATACCTACACTGTTTATTACTGTGTGTATACCTGTTACTGTATACTACTGTTGCTGTGTGTATACCTACACTGTTTTACTGTGTATACACACTGTTTATTACTGTGTATACCTACACTGTTTATTACTGTGTATACCTACACTGTTTATTACTGTGTTATACCTACTTGTTTATTACTGTGTATACCTACACTGTTTTATTACTGTGTGTATACCTACACTGTTTATTACTGTGTATACCTACACTGTTTATTACTGTATACCTACACTGTTTATTACTGTGTGTATACCTACACTGTTATGTATACTACATTTTATTACTGTGTATACCTACACTGTTTATTACTGTGTGTATACCTACACTGTTTATTACTTGTGTATACACTGTTTATTACTGTGTATACCTACACTGTTATTACTGTGTGTATACCTACTGTTTATTACTGTGTGTATACCTACACTGTTTATTACTGTATGTATACCTACACTGTTTATTACTGTGTATCTTACTGTTTATTACTGTGTGTATACCTACACTGTTTATTACTGTGTATACCTACATGTTTTACTGTATGTATACCTGCACTGTTTATTCTGTGTATACCTACACTGTTTATTACTGTGTATACCTACACTGTTTATTACTGTGTATACCTACATTTTATTCTGTATGTATACTGTTACTTTACACTGTTTATTACTGTGTATACCTACACTGTTTATTACTGTGTATACCTACACTGTTTATTATGTGTATACCTACACTGTTACTGTGTATACTACACTGTTTATTACTGTATGTATACCTACACTGTTTATACTGTGTGTATACCTACACTGTTTATTCTGTGTATACCTACACTGTTTTATTACTGTATACCTACACTGTTGTGTATCTACTGTTTATTACTGTATGTATACCTACACTGTTTATTACTGTGTGTTTTACACTTGTTTTATGATGTGTATACCTGTTTATTACTGTTTCCTCACTGTTTTATGTGTATACCTGCACTGTTTTTGTATGTATACACACTGTTTATTACTGTATACCTACACTGTTTATTACTGTGTGTATACCTACATTTATTACTGTGTATACCTACACTGTTATTACTGTGTGTATACATATTTTTATTACTGTGTATACCTACATATTTGTGTGTGTACTATTTAACTGTATACCTACTGTTATTACTGTGTATACCTACACTGTTTATTACTGTGTATACCTACACTGTTTATTACTGTGTATACCTACACTGTTTATTATATATACCTGTTTATTATGTGTATACCTACACTGTTTATTACTGTGTGTATCCTCACTGTTATGTTACTCTGTTTATACCTACTGTTTATTACTGTGTGTATACCTACATTTTTGCTGTGTATACCTACACTGTTTATTATGTATACTGTTATTACTGTATGTTCTACTGTTTATTGTATACCTGTTTATTACTGTGTATACCTACTTACACTTTTTATTACTGTGTGTATACCTACACTGTTTATTACTGTGTGTATACCTACACTGTTTTATTACTGTGTATACCTACACTTTATTTGTGTATACCTACATTTTATTATGTTACCTCACTTTTATTACTGTGTGTATACCTCACTGTTTATTACTGTGTGTATACCTGCACTGTTTATTACTGTGTATACCTACACTGTTTATTACTGTATGTATACCTACACTGTTTATTACTGTGTATACCTACTGTTATTACTGTGTGTATACCTACATTGTTTATTCTGTATGTATACCTACATATTTTGCTGTATACTATTTATTACTGTTGTGTATACCACACTGTTATTACTGTGTGTATACCTACACTGTTTTATTGCTATGTATACCTACTGTTTATTACTGTGTGTATACCTACACATTTAATACTGTGTATACCTACACTGTTTATTACTGTGTATATTATTACTGTTATTACTTGTGTATACTACACTGTTTATACTGTGTATACCTCACTGTTGTTTTTTATGTTACTACACTGTTTTATGTATGCCTACACTGTTTATCTGTATACCTACACTGTTATTAGTATACCTACACTGTTTATTACTGTGTATACCTACACTGTT
>NW_024713129.1:29171640-29193338 GCF_018991925.1 Homarus americanus | reverse complement strand
CATCTCATCCCTTAGAAAACGACACCCTGACCTGCACCACAAAGTTGTGACTAAAGACATCGATATTGTGTGTCTGCAGGAGTGTCTCACACCTAATGGTAAGCCCCCACTCAGTCTGCCCAATTATGTGTATTATGATCCTAGTTCTACTCACACATGTTTGATGTATGTTAAGAAGTCACTCCCGCATGTACCTCTTGTATCCAAAAAGACTACCAACCTTCAGTACCGTGGGATCACTATCCACCTGGGCAACTCCACACTCAACGTGCTAAACGCCTATGCTCCCTCAGATCAGCTTCAATACACAGATCTCCCAGACTTTTTACACACTGAGCCCACTGTCCTGATGGGTGACCTGAATACTAGACACAAGAAATTAGGTGACTCCACCACTAACACCAATGGTAGGAGACTTATCTCACTTCTCAGCGCATATGAAGATGTTCAAATTATAGGTAATAATGAACCAAGGTTGCCACTGTCCTAGAGAAGTCGACTTGTGAAAGAGACCTTAGGGTAATTTGTGTCCGGACCTACGGCCTAGAAAACAGTGCGTTAATGTTCGAAATAAGGCAAACAGAGTATTGGGTTTTATATCTAGAAGTGTAAGTAACAAGAGTGCAGAGGTCTTATTGCAACTATATCTTGCGCTAGTCAGGCCGCACCTCGATTATGTGGTTCAGTTCTGGTGCCCCTATTATAGAATGGATATAAATTCACTAGAGTAGGTGCAGCGAAGAATGACAAAAATGATTCCGGGACTTAGAAACCTTCCATATCAGGATAGGCGGTTAATGAAACCAAATCCCAGAATTCCTTGAAAGACGAGAAAGGGGGAGATATGAGCAGAAGCATTTAAGGTAGCGAACTGTCAAAGGATATAGATAAAGTTCTTATAAATATCCGGAGCAGGATAGACCCGATGTTTGATTTAAGGTTGGATAAGCTTAGTTTTAGGAGGAGATAGGAAGGAACTGGTTCACAAATAGGGTGGTGGACGAGTGGAACAAGCTTAGCAACTTTGTAGTAAGTGCTGGAACGCTGGAAAGTTTTAAAAGGAGGCTAGATAGATTCATGGATGATAGAGAGTGGTAGTAACTCTCGACAGGAGCTGCCATGCACAGGCCAACCGGCCTTTTGCAGACTCCTTATTTTCTTATGTTCTTATGTTCTTAAGATAGAACCTTTCAGGGGTAGGTCCAAGCACACTGTGTGTGAAATGGCACAACACTTCATCTGTAATGACAAGATAGCCAACATATTAAGATTGTATCCACTTTTTTGCACTTAGTAACTATATCAGTTCTCATGTATAAAAGCAAATACACAATGTGCTTGAATACTTCTCACGCAAATGTGAATAACAAAGTGTGAGGCCAGACATACTGCCTCACACGCCTGTACTCACGTAGTTGTGAATAAGTTACCCTTTATGTTTAGAGCTAAACATATAATGTAATTGAAATACTGTGTCACATTCTGTGCCATAATATCGTGACCACGGGGATTAATTATTATGACCCATTGTAAATTGTACTCTGTAAACCTTCTGCGCTACCGCTCACAGGATGAATGTGGGGTGCACAATAAACTAGCCGCTGTAAGCGGCAAAATCAAAATCAATCCCACAACACAACGGCCCACGGCCGCATTTTCTATGGTCACTAACACGAGCACATAAAGGCACATCCTTCTCCAAGTTAGGTCATGTTGGTACTAGTGGAGTACCCCAAGGCTCAGTACTTGGACCTTTATTATTTATTATATACATAAACGACAGACAGCAAGAAAAGTAAATTTGCTGATGACACTAAAATAGGGCGTGTAATTAAATCTGACGAGGACTCCACAAAACTACAGGAAGATAAAAAAAAATCGAATGGTTTGAAAAATGGCAGATGAAATTTAATGTGGACAAATGTAAATTACTTAGTCTAGGAGGTGTAAACAGAGAAACCAGATACCAGATGAACAACGATATTATAAAGAAATCCGATTGTGAGAAAGATTTAGGAGTAATGATAAGTAGGAATCTTAACCCAAGTAAACAATGTGTATTTGCTCGAAACAAGGCTAACAAAGTACTTGGGTTCATACAAAGGAGTGTTAGTTACATGACTATCGAGGTCATCCTGAAACTATACCTTTCGCTTGTGAGACCTACAGAATGGATATAGAATCCAGAGAATGAATTCAGAGGAGAATGACAAGACTAATCCCGGGCATTAGGAACCTTGAGTACAGGGGCAGGCTAAAGCATTTAATCTGCAGAGACGTAGAGTGAGGGGCGATATAATCGAGGAGTATAAATGGAAGTCAGGGTTAAACAAAGGTGATATAACAAAGGTACTCAAAATATCCAGCCTGGAGCAAACTCGTAACAATGGTTTTAAATTAGACAAATGTAGATTTAGGCGCGAGATAGGTAAACATTGGTTTGGAAATAGAGTAGTGGATGAATGGAACAAGTTACCAAACTTCATCATTAACTCGAATACGCTGGATAGCTTCATACATAGGTTGGATGGATATATGAGCGTTAGGGGTTGAGCGTAAACGGGCTGCCCAGTCTGGGCCAATATGCCCGCTGCAGTTTCCTCCATTCGTATGTTCTTAGGTTCTTATAACCTACCCTTAACCTAATCTTCCCCTAAAGTAACGCAATGTAGCGTAACCTAATCTGCTCCACTATCATTATAACCTAACATAAGGTATTCTAATGAAATCGACTGCAGTAACACTTGGGTCTAGTTCCGGGTCATAATTGCGTCTGACGGTAAGGGTCGTGTGTACAACATGTAATTAAAGATGGAGCATATGTACTTATTGTTGTTTGTAATTAGCTTGTAATGCACGCTTGTACAGTGTATATCTTGTACTAATGTCAATTTATATGTAATGCGGCGATATATAACGCGGGGTATTGTGTACATTATGTGAAGTGTAATTATAGTTTGAAAGGAACAACTGTACATCATGCACAGTATACGTGATGTAAGGCACAGATGATCACCGTAAATAGTGTATAAAGTATAGCCATTATGTAATATATTTATAATGGTATAGTGGTACAGTGTGTAGAACAACCAACGTTTGTGCTCATAGTATGGAGAATACAAGTTTGTTTCAGGAAGAGTTGAGTACATGTGACTCAGTACTCAGTTGGTACCGAGTTTGTATTGTGACTAATGAGTGAAGAGTGTGAGTACCTGCTGTGTTAATACTACTACTAACAATAATAACAAACAAACAACACAGCTGAACAGGACACACAATACATTAACACATTTCAACACTCAACGGAATTATAAATATCGTGAATATTACTTACCAGAAGGTGTAAATAATGCAGTTCACCTTTACGTCACCAGGTGCAGCATCAAAGTTATCCTCTGACGCTAAGAAAAAGCTCACAAATAAATGACCTTTGTGTAATGAGGTATTTTGCTAGGCGTCATCAAAGGCTAGAGGGAGGAGGGGGAGGATGAGAGGGGTGGAGGGGGAGCGGGAGGGGGGGGGGGGGAGAAGTGGGAGGAAGATGAGTACGGAAGAGAAGGGAGGGAAGAGGGAAGTGAGGGAGGAGGGGAGGGGAGGTCAGCGAAGGGAGGTGGAGTGCCATAACAATACAATGCGATGCATTGCGACGGAATATAATGTAATGAACAACAAATTGAATAAACGATATTGAAATATAATGCAATAAGTTAAAAATATTGTAGTAAATTAAGATTCAAACGAAATGCAAAATAATCAACCTTAAGTGCAACGTAACACAATGTAACACATGGTAACACTAGCCATGACAGTGCAATGCAATAAAATACAATATAATGCAGTACCACACAATATTAAGACATGATTTTTAGTTAACTCGAAAGAGATTAACTGTTACAACAAGCAACTGCTATGCACTGCAAGTTGCAACCGTGACACCAATGATGCATATTGTTAACTAGTACAAAAGTTTGCGGTTATTCAACTTGCGGGTAATCGAGTAGTCAAAGTTTACTTCAAAGGGACAACAAAAATTATCTACAATAAATTATACGAGATATAATGCATCGTTTTGATCCTCAACTGCCATAAGATAAAAAAAAAAAAAACTAAATTCGATTTCCTTTATCAGCGTTCGTAAAAACACTTCCTGTTGTGTTTTAAAGTCGACCATTTGGGCAGTGGTGCGAGAACCAAGATCAGCCCCTGGCCCTCACTGAAGTAAGTAAGTCTCCAACAAAACCTCACGCCTCGATAGCTTCATTCAGCCAGGAAATGGAATGTGGCAAAACGTGTGAAGGTATTGTTGAGGTGTGTTGTTGACGGCACCACGCTGCTGCCTCACTCACTACACTCGCTAAATGTGACGTTTTCTGGCCATCGTAGTGGTTGACTAACGCACTCTTTTCAAGTTGAGTGACATGAACTACTGACAGAGAAAAGCGAGCCTACTCAATCTTGAATGACGGAGAAAGATGGTGCAAATGTCTACAACAAGCCAATAAGATCACTGAATCCTGCTGGCTATTCGTTGCTTGTTGACACGGCTGAATTAAATCTGGCCTTCGAACGTAAACAGAAATTCGCGTTGGAATCGATCTCTTGAAAGGGAACATTAACCAGTTAAATGATAGTAATATTAACTGCCTCGTCGTGGCGTCTTGGGCTTTACAATTACTAAAACTTATCCGAAGAGCTAAACTGCCTTTCTGACATACTTCAACATTATTGGACCTTCAGGACGCCATGAGGTAAGAACTAATCCATTAATCATCACTATTAGCCTATTAGGAATCAGTCTATCTACTCTATACTTACTACCAGTTACCATTCTGCCCCAGGACGTGTAAGACCAGACTACCCACGACTCTACTGTGCTGTATGTCAGTTTATAATCTCCTGTCACACTATAGCTCATTAATATTCCAACTCATAGTGGGGAAATATGCCTATTGGTGTGTGGGGGGGGGGGGTCTGTCTTTGAGTGAGGGACTAGCTGTATATATTGAATCTGGACCGTCGGGAGGATCCAGCAGTCACACATGCTCTGAAAGAGCAGCTCCAACAAGGAGTGGTAAACAACCCGACAACAAACAACGCAAATCTTAGTGCCGAATGGGATATTCTCGACACTGTCATGGTAAAAAAGACCTGCAGAAAGACCCACGGCCAGATCGAAAGAATACACCAGGACTGGTTTGATGAAAATGATCCGGCAATGAAAGTTACTCGTCGATGATAAACGTGCTCCTTTAACTGACTAACAATCTAAATAATGACTGGTTTAAAAATAAAGCATGTTAAACAAAAAAAAATTGCAGATGATCACAAGATGCGCGAATTTTTCAATTCTACTAAAACATTTTTGGGCCAACCTAGGTGTATAAAGCAGCAGGACCTCTGCTTACCAGCCGTCTCCACTCTCTCCTGGAGAATATATTAGAAAAGGAGGAAATCCCCCGAGCTCTTAAAGATGACTCCATTGTCAATATTTATAAGAACAAGGGAGACCGGTCAGACTATGGCAACTACAGCGGGATCTCGCTGCTGTCCGTAGCTGGCAAGTTTACTGCACCAGTCCTCCTAAACAGACTTCTTCCTGAGGCGGAAAAACTTTTTCCCAGAATCTCATTGTGACTTTAGATCATCACGTGGCACCACTGACATGATCTGTACTGCCCGCCAGATACAGGAAAAGTACAGAAAACAGCGTAGTGACCTGTACATGGATTTCATCGACCTAACCAAGGCCTTCGACTCGGTCAACAGGGAAGCCCTCTTGCAGGCCCTCAGCCGTTTTGGCTGCCCACCAAAATTCATCGCCATTATGAGGCAACTCCAGAATGGCATGAACGGCAGTGTCATGCTCAATGGCACCCAGTCTGAGTTGTTCCCCATCCAAACTGGCACCAACTCTCTTTTTCATTTTCTTCGCTGCCTTCCTTACTCGTGCCAGTGCCAATTTAGCCGGCGGGGTGGACATCAAGTACCAGGTGAAGGGGGTCTTTTCAACATAAGACGACTCCAGGCAGGAACAAAGGTGTTTGCATCTTCCATTACCGTGCTTCAGTATGTAGACGACCTCACCCTTGTCGCTCACAGTGAACGCGACCTACAGGAGATACTGAACACCTACGGAGATGTTTATGCACACTTCGGCCTTGAGGTGAATGTACAGTTGCCGAAGAATATTCTGCCCTACATCGCTTTGGCCAGTGTCGAGATATCCGGAAACACTCTCTTAGTAGTGAACAGGGCACGTATCAAACCCATATGAATGAAACCGTCTCCAACCCTATTGTGGGCGGCGTTTGGATGAAAGCAGTTGCTCAAAAATATTTTGTTTGTTATTCTTCACTATTTTAATAAATTAACATAATTATAATTATATTATTGCCACAATATGAATGTTTGCCTTCATATAATATTAGAAAGATTAATAAAAACAGTATTAATTGACTGAAAATATAACAGATAATAATACAGCTCTAACGGTTATTATCACACCTCTTACAGGTGCCCCGTGACGGTCACCTGCACCAATAACATTGGCCTGCACTACAGTAAATGGGGAACAGATGCTGGAAGAAACCATAATCAGTTACACATGACATTCAAAAAAATATGTTTGCCCAAGAACATATTATCAGTAATGCCAGTGGATGTAGCATACACTTGAGCATAATGGACAAACAGTTGTGTCATACTGGCTGACGTGACAATGTTTTTATCACTCCAAAGAAATATCAACAAATTGATCCGTGACTTATGGTCGTTATCATTAATCCCACTGGGAAGTTATCTTTACTTAAGCCTAACATGTTCCCGTGACTGTTATCTGTGTTACCTGGCAGCCGTAGTAATCCATTACTGTATCTTTTTAGGATTTCTTGAGCCTCACGTTACATTAAACAAATATGACACCAGTAATATTGATCAGGAAATAATGTCCTCTGTATGGCATATGGATCCTGTAGGGAACCAAAGTGTTCAAAACACTTCATTCTATGCACTGAATCTCACACCAAAAGGATATGAAGTGTAATCGTGGCTGCGGTTCCGTGGTTGCCTCAGTCTGTCCAGCGCCGAGCCTTGAAAATGGATCGTCATGAGGTCAAGGTTGCTCTACGAGGAAGAATCGTTGGTATAAGAGACGGTGGCTTTACCAACACGGATATAGCAAGAGAACTTGAAATTGACCGAAAAACTGTTTATCGGTGGCTGAAAAGGTGGGAGGAAGAGGAAAATCTGGTAGATCGGCTTAGATCAGGCGCCCCTAGAAAGACAACTCGTTCAAGATCAAATGATACATTAAGCTACAGATCAAAACCTATTTACGAATGCAGTTGTCATACAACAAGACATTCAACTTAATGTGACACCAAGGACTATATGAAAGACGCTCGATGAGGCTGGAATACATCACCAAACACAAGCAACAAAGGAACAGCGAACAGAGAGACACCGTCAACATCGGGTAAGATTTGCTCCGAGCATGAGAATGAAGGACTTGACTTTTGGGGGAGTGTCATCTGGTCAGACTAAAAAAAACTTCTTCTTTAGCTCCCGTGGTAAACTACACTGTTGGAGGAGAGACAACACAAGGTGCTGAAGCTTTCAATGTTAATATTACTTTTCACTGTCCCTAAACTTACTCTTAAATAATACAGTTAATACATCTGTATATATAATTTTAATGGATTATTACATGCTCCACATATGAATTATTATAATGCACGTTGTTGTTTCCAAATCAGGTAGGCCCGAAAACATATCTTCGAGGTGGCGAGAAGTGGTCACGTCACGACCAACACGTGGGGCTGGTTATACCTCTACGGTGTTGGAGAGCTGGCAGATATAAAAGGCAGCTTTACAGCAGAGAAGTATAAAGAGATCTTGGAGGAAGTAATGCTGTCATCTGTTAGAATATGTTATGCTCTTTCTTATCCAGAGCGAGTCCTCTTCATGCACGACAACTGTCCAGTACACACAGCCAGGTAGTAACTCGCTGGTTTAAAGATCAAAGAAATATGGATCTTCTCGTCTGGCCAAGTAAATCTTGCGATCTGAGCCCAATTGAAAATGTTTGGGCGAACATCGTCAATGTGTGGGAGCCAGAGCAAGAGCGAACCTCTCGCCAGTTAATGCAACATGTGCAAAGAGAATGGGAGGTGTTCCGAAGGACACCTGAACTTATTGACAGGCATGTGGCGTCAGTTCCTGAACGACTGCAAGACGTAATTGCCAGCAATGGAGGATGGACGGATCATTAGTATGGTTACTTTGGTAAATTGGGTTGTATTTGTTGTATATGGACGGGCTAGGTGAACCAAATAGGTGGGTTGTATTAAAATTGTTGCATAAATTAATTTTTGCATGATATAATTGTTTTTTGTTGGACGGGTTAAATATGCGAAACAAGTATTTGAGTTTTTTTATTATAAACTCCATTTATTTAGTCCCTTGAAATAATAATTAACATCAAAGCGCAAATTGTATAAATTAACACCACTTGGATAAATAAACAACCTACGAGTCGTTATCAGGTTCTCCACAAAATTATCACACCATACATTATAAACAGCAGCAATGATGACGTTTTTATAATGAAAAGAAATATGAGATACCTCGTGAATAAGATTTTTTGAATCAGAGGCGAAATTAAGGCATTCATTAAATAAATATTTTGACGTAACTGGTTTCATTCAAACGCTGCCCACACTAGAGTTCGAGACTGTTTCATTTATATGGATTTGAAACGTGCCCTGTTTACTACTGAGAGAGAGTTGCCGGATGTCTCCACTGGCCACAGCCATGTGGGGTAGAATATTCTTCCGCAACTGTACCTAAGACTCAGATACTCTTTCAGCCTGCCCCTGGTTCAACCACACCTCCACCATCCATCCAGCTTAACGGTACTACCCTCTCTAATGTTACCCACTTTCAGTATCTCGGCTCCCACCTGTCCACCACCGCGGACATCGATGACGAGATTCAACATCGGGTCAGATGTATATCTCAATCCTTTGGTAGACTCCGAAACTGTGTCTTCAGATGTAGGGCGCCGAAATTATCTACAAAGTTACACGTAGATCGAGCAGTGGTCCTCCCCACCCTGCTATATGGCAGCGAGTCATGGGTCACATACAGGAGGCACCTCAAGGTACTTGAAAACTTTCACCAACGTAGCCTACGTTGCATCCTCCGAGTTGCCTGGGAAGACAAGAGGACAAATGCCAGTATTCTTGGTGACACCCACTGTAGGAGCATCGAGATTACCATTATCCACGAGCAACTACGCTGGACTGGCCATGTTACCCACATCTACGACAGTAGACTGCCAAAGCAGCTACTTTGCAGTCACCTAACGAATAATAAACATAACGCCGGCGGGCAACTGAAAAGGTTTAAGAATAGTGTTAAGACAAACCTGAAAATGTACAAAACGACCCCCTCACCAGGGGGACGATTACACCACACCGTAACGCTTGGAGGAGCACCACACAAGAAGGTGTCAATACTTTCGAGTTAGCCCGACTGCATACCAAGGCAGACATGTGCCAACGCCGAAAAGACGCTGCCGGCGCCCCTCCTGCACCAGCTGTAGCCTCCCACATTGCAACATCTGTGAGCGACCCTGCCGGTCCCGCATCGGCCTCTTTAGTCACTTCAGAACTCGATTCCGAGTGACAACAAAGTCTTAGTAGTAGTAGTAGTAGCGGTAGTAGTAGTAGTGGTAGTAGTCGTGTGTGTGTGTGTGTCACAGACCGTCACACCCACAAGCACCAAAAGGTTTTAAAATTGATAATAGATAAAGTTTAAAGCCTGAAAATTAATAAGAGAGAAGTAAAAAAGAGACAAATGAGGAGAGTCATGGGGCCCATAATCATCTGAGCCTATGATCATCGGGGCCCAATAGTACTAGGCCCCAATCTTACCAGTTAAGGCGAAGTAATTTTCGGGCCTATCACGACTGGGTCCCACACAACCAGTCATCTTTAGAGTGGGTGGTAACTGCGCCTTTAACTGGTCCCGGCCGGTCCCTGCGGCACTCAATGACTTCCTCATAGAATAATGTTTGTGACGGTAAAATATTTCGACATAATAACATATCAGGCGGGAGTCAAGGTAAAACCAATGTTTGGTTCACAGCTCAGCCGGGTCTTAGGCTTATCGTAACTCGCTGGATATTGAACAATAAATTCTTGAGGTACCCTGAACAGAGACAGCTATTGTGCCAATTTTAAATGGTTCATTATTGTATTCCCCATGTTTATTTTTTGTTTGTTTGTTTCACACAATTACTAAAACGGCGGATCACCTGGAGATTAGACACCCCAGCATATTTCACCTGAAGTTAGACCTCAGCTTATTTCACCTAAAGATTAAGTACTCCAGCTTATTTCACCTAAAGATTAGACACCACAGCTTATTTCACCCGAAGATTAGGTACCCCAGTTTATATCACCTGAAGATTAAACCACTTTCACGCTGACTAAACCTAACCTAACCAATTCCCTAAGGTAGCGTTAGGGTGGGGTGCTTAATCTTCAGGCGAAATAAGCTGGGGTACCAAACTTTCAGGTGAAATAAGCTGTCATTAGAATAAGAGTTTACCTTTTTTCACTTGTTTTAATATATAGCAAGGAAAGTAATACATAATACTAACATACCTTAGTAAAGGATCGTAACACACTCAACTGTGATTAACTTCATGACGTAAACTTTGTCTGAGTATGATTATGTTAGGTTTGGTTAAGCAAGGTTAGGTTAGGTTAGGTTAGGTATGATTAAGTTATGTTATGTTGTTATGTTATGTTATGTTATGTTAAACTTGCATATTATCCAACATACAGTGCGGAACCAAATCATACTCACAATATTAAACAAGAGTGGATTAAAGACTAACTCCATCCTGGTTTAATATTGATCCTTGGACAACTTACACCTGAGAGAATAAACAGTACAAGGGTGCCTAAGGATTAAAGACCAAAGGGAACTAAGACCTTGACGAACTAAGACCACGTGGAACCAAGACCAACACCACGACGAACCAAAACCCACTTGTACCTGAAACGAGTTTAATCAAATGGAACATAAACAATAATTACCAGAAGAAGACCGAACCGCCAGTGGAGTCTTACCCGAGAGTCTGTATACCTGTCTGTCTGTCTGTCTGTCTGTCTGTCTGTCTGTCTGTCTGTCTCTCTGTCTGTCTGTCTGTCTGTCTGTCTCTCTCTGTCTGTCTGTCTCTCTAAAAAAAAAAGAATTCTAATGTTTGTTCTATTTCTTCTTTTATTTAAATTTTCCTGGAAAGATAATCACGGGGAGGGAGGGGGGAGAGTAGTGGCTTAACTGAATGGCGGCAGAAGCCCACAAGGACTTGAGTTGGTGGGGGTATTTCAAGGGCTGAGTGTATATCCTATCCCTCCCCCCCCCCTCCCCCCGTCTCCTACCCCTCCTTAGCTTTTGCTAGACTGAGACCAGAGACCGAATACTGTGGGTCTGTTTGTTTCGACATCTTAAGACATTAGTAATGTGTTTATATTTTCTTCATTTAACAATGGGTACTTTTCCTTATCTCACAAGACAAGTATTTTTGTTCACCTCACAAGATATGAGACATTTCCTTCACTTTACATGTTATCTGTTACCGCCTCCAACACCGTGCGACGCAAAGGGTCTCCACAAACTCGCCCCAGACATTTCCATGGTTGTATTTAACTCGTTCTCCGTCTCCCTTCTTATAGTTGGGATCCATGTAGGCCTTGGTCTTCTTCTCGTTCCGTCCACTCTCCTCTCGACCGCCTCTCTCACTACTCTATCCGGACGCACACTCAGAGCGTGCCCCAGCCACCTCTATCTATTCATCAGCCATTCATCGGTATAGGGAACATTTGTGACCTCTCTTATCGTCTCGTTTCTAACACAATCACGCCATCTTATGTTCAAGATTCTTCTCAATGCCTTATTCTCGAAAGTTCGGAATCTTCTGGATAAAGTGTCATTATCATACCAAGATTCACTTCCGTATACCAAAACGGGTCTTACCAGTGAAGTATATAATCTCAGTTTGGTATGGACTGTTAGTCTATGTGACTTCCACACTTAGCCCAGTATACCCATAGCTTGATGACCTCTTCTTATTCTGTCCTGAAACTCATCTTTAAGTGATCCATCATTTCTGACGAGTGTCCCCAGATACTTGAAAACAGGAACTTCTATAATTTGGTCCTCCACCTGAATGTTCCCTTCAATTTCTTGGTCTGTTTTCATAATCACTGTTTTTCTAACATTAATCGTTAATCCAGCTCCTCTTCCCTTTCCCCCAGTCTGCTACCCATAGTTTGCAAATTCTGAATGGATCTGCTCATCAGTACTACATCGTTTGCATAATCCAAGTCTGCATAGTATTTATTGTCGAGCCATTTGATCCCATCTTTTTTATCACCCACTGTCTCTTTCAATACGAAATCAACAAGTACAGCGAACAGCAATGGAGGCAAAACATTACCTTGCAACATTCTACTCTCGACATTGAATTCTGGGGAAAGTTGGCCATCAACGTTCACACAACATCTGCTGCCCTTATGATTTTCATCTATCAAACGACAACAATTGTTGTCAATCATCATAAGCCTTGGAGGATCCATCGGCTAAGTACTCCAGAGAATAAGTCACCTCCTCGTGTAGCGCAGTTCCCATCTAACTTGGGCAGGTGACCTCTATCATAGAGATAAGCTTTCGAAATCACTGCCGGGAATACAGTCTGTCGTATCCCGCCAGGAATTTCACCAGTCACCCCGCTGCCAGTGACACAAGTAATTTTCTTTGTCTCACCGAAAGCAGAACAGTGATTTCCACCATTTTCTTTACATCATAAGAAACAAAAACAAAATCTTAACTTCCTTAACTTAAAAGAAAACCAAGTAATTTTCTTGATTTTCTTCACCTTACAAGAAACAAAACAATTCCTCGTATTTCTAATCTAATATTAAATATAACAAAAACAGTTTCCCCTCAGTTCTATTACCTGAAATTCTCCAACTCTCATATTACACGATCTTTTTTTCCCCAGTTTCTTTCTTCCTATTACACACAACACATTCAATCCACCCCACTGTCTTTTTCCCCACAGCTTCCAAACAATCTCTCTCTCCCTCTCTCTTTTCTGACCTCGCCTCATTATAGACAACCTGCCACACGATCTGATATGAAAAAGTTTCTGCCATAAGGTTGTGCTACACGTATCTGTGTGTATAACAGTTGGTGAGATTTTTATGGATTCGTGCGCGTCGTGCTGTCTGTAGCGAATCGTTCATGTCAACGCGGTAACTCTTGAAGGAATATATGGATTTTATTGAAACTTGACAGGCCACTGTGGCATCCCTGAGAGCTCGGCTTAGTTCGATACTAAACTTTATTCGATAATTCACTGGTGATTTAGCGGGTATTTTTCACTGATTAGATTTCTTTATACAGCATCAGTACTTTATTGTGTACATTTAATGCTTAATATGATCTCAATATTTAATTGAGGGATGACGGGTGGATATTATGTTTCACGCACACATACACGCACACATACACGCACGCACGCACGCACGCACCAAACCAAACTGCCCTTTAACATCATAGACCATAACCAAACACTCACCTTAACTATTATAATAAATGAGTCAAGTTCTGCCCATCATTTTCCAGTGACTAAATCATGTCATCCTGTTGGGAAGTGTGAGGTAGATGTGTAAGAGAGAGAGAGAGAGAGCACTCCGGATATATTCGTAAATACGAGTATATAACCCCTACCAATAGCACCACCACGATCACCCATAGCACCACTATCATCAGTATCACAACTACCAACATTATCGCATCTACCACCACTACCACCCCTACCATCGCCATCAACACACCACCACCAATCACCAACACACCACCACCACCACCATACTACCACCAACACACTACCACCAACACACTACCACCACCACGACTGCCAACAATACATCGCCACCCTCACCAACACACCCCCCACCACACCACAGCCACCACTACCAACACACCATTACCAACACACCAACACTATCACCAACACACCACCACCACTACCACCACCCACACACCACTACCAACACACCACTACCACCACTATCACCACCGCCTCACCACCACCATCAACACCACCACCAACACACCATCACTATCACCCTCATCACCATTCCCAACACACCATCACTATTATCACCAACGCACCACCAACACAACACACTATAGCTCCACCACACCACCACACTACCACACTACCACCACCAACACACCACTATCACGCCCCGTAGCAGTGCCACCACACGGGTCGGAGGTGGGCTATTATGTGATGAAGTGATTGGCTATTAACTCCGTGAATGCCCAACTCTTGCCAATCTCCCTCCCACAAACACCCTACGTCTTCTACCTCCGCTCTGCCTTCAGGGTTACCCAGAGAACTTTGCCCACACTCCTCCTCCTCCCATACCCTCTTCCGACTCCAATACCCCTCCTCTTTCCATCACCCCTCCTACGCCCCTCCACCTCTTCCCACATCCGCCCTCCACCTTTCACTCCTAGTCCTGCTCCTCCCACACCCATTTTCTTCTCGCATTTCTTCTCCTCTTCCTCCTCCAACGGCACCTCCTCCCAACACACCACATCTGGAAAAAAACGAAAGACGTCTGTGGCTGTCGCCTTCATTGACTTCACCAAAGCATTTGGCCTAGTCGACCACAATTTAATCGTCAACAATGCTATCGACCTCGGGTTTCGAAGAAGTCTTATACCATGTCCTACAGACTTCTTTAGTGACCGACGCCAAGCCGTACGTGTCCGAGGGGCTGTCTCCACTTTTCAGTCACTCACCTGTGGCGTCCCCCAAGGCACCAAGATGGGACTGCTCTGCTCCTTTATGTTTATCAATGATGCCCTAAGAGAAACCTCTGCTCGCTGGAAATATGTCGACGACCCCACCATTGGGATCAGTGTGAACAACTCGGCTCCCGACTACACCGCCCTCCAGGATTTATTGAACAGTCTCCAAAATTGGGCCACCAACAACCACGTTACCATTAACCATACCAAGACCATGGTTATGCACATCAACCTCTCCTTCTACCTTATCCCACTTCCCTCCATTACTTTGGGCCCAAACACACTCCAGGTTGTGGACTCCACGAAGCTCCTCGGCGTCACTATAGATAACAAAATAAATTGGAAAGCACACGTCAGCATAGTTGTCAAATCCTCCAGTTTTCGGCTTCACCTTCCCCGCCGACTTAAGTCCCTCGGAGTTCCTGCGCCCAAGCTCACCTATGCCTCCCCTACATAGTCTTCCTCCCTAAATGCCACACAACATAAACACCAAGTAAAAGTGCAAAAGGGGGCATGCAAGGTTATTCTCTCCTCTTCCTACTCCACATATCAAGAGGCGCCCAACGCATTGACCCTCTCGGCTCTCCCTGACCATCACCACGATCTCATCAGCAAATTTGGTGAGAAGCTTCTGCACCATCCTCGACACCGACTCCTACTACCCCCCGAGATGCCTCGTCCGTGAATTGCTGTTCTACACCACAACCTCATCCAGCCCATACGACCACGTACTGATTGCTATAAGAACAGCCCAGTCCCAACCATTGTAAAAATTATCAACAACTCGTAATCAACCAGTGTATTCACTCCCAATCAATCTTACCCTTTTGCACTGTCACTGTTGAAATACCCTGTAGTAGGACCTTCTCCCCACCACATTATTATATATCATATTTGTATTACTTGTGGTTTTTGTATACTATTTGTAAATTAAGTAACCCATTCCCCAATTATGTAACTATATTTTCAGCCTTTTGGCTGCCATGCTTCTTCAATAAACCGTTAATTATTATTATTATTATTATTATTATTATTATTATTATTATTATTATTATTATTATTATTATTACTATTATTATTATTATTATTATTATTATTATTTTATACCCCCTCCCAAACAACTCCTCCCACTTACCTGTTTCTCCCTCCGACTCCACTTTCACACCACCCCATCTCCCACACCACTTCACCTCTACACAGCACCTCCAACTCCCACACCCCTCCGACTCCCCCACCCCTCCACCTCCACCACCACTCCACCTCCGGTATCTATCTATAAATAGGTACTCCACATTGAAAAACAAAATATAAGACAAATATACCGGCATATCTGTGACGTAAATGCAAAAAATATCCCAAATTGTCATTGATGGTGGGCGGGACGAGGGCGGCTATAAGCTCAAATGTATGCGCGTTAGTGATGGTAAATGGAGATGTGATATTAATGGGGAAAATGTGTATTTTACGAGGGCGGGGCTAAACATGAAACAGCTATTGCAATTTCACATTGATTCATATATGCATTTATGCACCCATACATACCTGCACATGTATTTATACAAACATACGTACATAAATACAAACATATATACATTCATACACCCATATACAGGGGTATATATATATATATATATATATATATACGGTATTATGAATAAATTTATACGCCCATCAATCCGTGTTCGTACAAATATAAATACAAACAACATATATACAGGCACCATGATAGGCAATACAAGAGAGTCGCATGACACTCCTAGGTAGCTCGTGCAGTGTTGATGTAACGAACTAACAGGTAAAAAACAGGGAATGGATACGGCACATCAACGGTAGACTGACCTTTTTCTCTCATTAACAATTATTTCGGGGATCACCTAGAGATTAAGCCCACCCTGGATTATTTCACCTGATGATTAGACACTCTCAGGCTACCTGGGGGACGGGGGTTCAGGTTGAGCTGGATTGGGTTAGATTAGGTCACGTTAGATTAGGATAGGTTAAGTTAGGGTAGGTTATGTTAGATTAGGTTAGGTTAGCGTTAGGTTAGGCTAGGTTATGTTAGGTTAGGTTAGCGTTAACTTAGGTTAGGTTAGGTTACTTTACGTTAGCGTTTGGTTTGTAGGTTAACTTAGGTTAGGTTACACAGGTGCTCACAATCCTTTCACTATGTTAACAAAAGACAAACAACCAACAATCCACAAATATATGTCGACAGATACAAGCACATAATTATAATAAATGGCGTACTGTAATATAGGATAGGAAGATAATAACACATAGACAGATAAAAGGGAAACTACAATATGAAAGAAGAAAACAATTATTGTTTGGTTAGTGTTCCATGAAAGTTCTGAATACTACAAATTACCAAAACAAAATATACTCATGGAAGAGGAGGAGGAGGAGAAAACAAAATAACAAAGAGAAGGAAGAAGATTTATGCGATTGGAAAGAGGATGCAAAAAGAGGTAGACAGAAGGAATAGCGATTGGGAACAGGAGACAAAGAGAAG
Source organism: Homarus americanus (assembly GCF_018991925.1). Classification (NCBI taxonomy): domain Eukaryota; kingdom Metazoa; phylum Arthropoda; class Malacostraca; order Decapoda; family Nephropidae; genus Homarus; species Homarus americanus. The sequence continues at coordinate 29,175,925 of NW_024713129.1, read as the reverse complement.
AAGACAGAATGACTGAATAATGGGAATGAGAGAGAAGATAAAGAAGTCACACGAAGACGGGAAAAATAACACTCCACAGCACCTCTTCTAGCACCCTTTCCACACCACCACCACCACCACCACCTCAAACCACCAAAACTTTCCCCTAACAATTATCCCCTCCGCCCTAACCCTAACCACCACCCTCCCCCCCCACCCTCTACCACCACACCCTTCCCCTAACAACCACAACCTTCCCTAGCAACCACCACTCTCTCTCCCCGTCACCACCACCCCATCCTTCCCTTAACAACCACCACCACCATCACAGCAGTCTCTCTTTCACCTTCCTCAAATTACGTCTCGAGTAACCAGGTAATGTAACAACAGGAGACAACAACCGAGGAAAAGGTCACTCTCCCATTGGTCCACACCTGGCATGAATTCACCCAATAAACAAGGAGAGGTGAGAGTGGGGGAGAAGGAAGATGGGAGAGTGGTAAAGACGGCACGGAAAGGGAGGGTGAGGGGAGAGGGTTAAAAAGAGGGTGGAATACGGGAATGAAAGTAAAGGCCAAGAGTTATGGAGAGAAAGAAAGGGTGAGTAAGATAAGGAGTGCGGGAAAGAAGATTAGTGTGATAGATATAGTAAAATTGTAGCAGGAGTTTGGGGAGATCAGGATGAGGAGAGTGAAGTGAGGTAGAAAAGGTGAATAACCATATGTGTGTGTGTGTGTGTCTGTGTGTGTGTGTGTGTGTGTGTGTGTGTGTGTGAAATGTGTGTGTGTGTGTGTGTGTGTGTGTGTGTGTGTGTGTGTGTGTGTGTACGCCCTAATAAACCTCGGTCAACAAAGCCAACGTCAATTGTTTATACATGTTTTTCACTATAGATTTTGTAACACCTCAAAAATGTCAGAAATTCGATATAGTATAATTGCAATATCATATAATGGTATTTAACTTATTGGGATTTTGTGGGCGTGTGATGGCTCTTATTTGTGTTTATTATTATTATTATTATTGTAAAATTAAATAAAAACACCCACCCTGTAATGTAAAGGAAACAATATGTGTAGGAAAACATCGCAGTAGTTCGTGTGATGTACAGTCGCGAACACAATTTCCTTGACACTCGGCAATAGCTACATATACAGTACGTCATGTACATGTCACCAGTTCATACCTGCTGAATACTGTTTCATTTTAAGCCATCTAAAAATAAGAACAACACGATAAACATGCCAGAAGACAGAACAATTTCTAAGTAAATATGACATTAAGAATCCCAATTCCCTTTACTTACACAGGTACCTTAAGTAGATGAAGCCAGATATTAAGTAAAACATCCAGGGAATACCGAATGAACATGAATCACATTAGATAACCAGATTTCGCTTTGATAATCTAGCGTCAAGGAGGCATTTGCATATGGCTATATTCCTAGTTTACTTTACCCTGAGCTACAAATTTCAACCCGTAATTTCAACCCGTAATACTTTTTTTTTGGGGGGGGGGGATTACAAAGTTCAAAATCTGACAATTTTGATGTTTGATGCAACGGTTGAAAAGGGAAGAAAAACAGCAGTAAGTAGCCGTGACATCTCTCCATAATGATCATACCTGTGTTAATGACTTTTATCTGTGTTTACAACTAATGTATGCAGTTCTAAGAACATTCACCTATACTAACAACACTCACCTATACTAACAACACTCACCTATACTAACAACACTCACCTATACTAACAACACTCACCTATACTAACAACACTCGCCTATACTAACAACACTCACCTATACTAACAACACTCACCTATACTAACAACACTCACCTATACTAACAACACTCACCTATACTAACAACACTCACCTATACTAACAACACTCACCTATACTAACAACACTCACCTATACTAACAACACTCACCTATACTAACAACACTCACCTATACTAACAACTCTCACCTATAGTTAACAACACTCACCTATACTATGAACACTCACCTATGTTAATTACCAAAAAATCAGATTCGAGAGACGAAATTATTATACAAGTCACTACGGTACAGAATAAAAACTATATAGACAGAGATAAATAGAACAAATATTAATAAAATAATAAACGAGAGAAGGAGAGATCATATTTACATTAAAAAAAAAAGCTAACACGAACACAAGTAATTATTCATACAAGTAAAAAAAAATCTTTTAGCCCCACATCTACACTTACCTAGAATATATAACAATATACATTGACCTGACTTATTTATATGTATTATGATAATTTATTTTATATGTACAAGTCGTTACGTCGTATATAAATTTAGTAAGAGCTGTGTGTGAGTGTCTGCGTGTGTGTCATAATAATAATAATATATATATATATATATATATATAACACAAATAAGTATGTCTGTGTGTTTGTTTGTTTGTGTGTCCGCACGAGAATCTCGGAAACTACTTTTTCGATCTGTAGTGATGATGGATGGTGTTATATATAGTGATGATGATGGATGGTGTTATATGTAGTGATGATGGATGATGTTATATGTAGTGATGATGGATGGTGTTATATGTAATGATGATGGATGCTGTTATATGAAGTGATGATGGATGATGTTATGTAGTGATGATTGGTGGTGTTATATGTAGTGATGATGGGTGGTGTTATATGTAGTGATGATGGGTGGTGTTATATGTAGTGATGATGGATGATGTTATATGTAGTGATGATGGATGATGTTATATGTAGTATTGATGGATGGTGTTATATGTAATGATGATGGATGCTGTTATATGTAGTATTGATGGATGGTGTAATATGTAATGATGATGGATGGTGTTTTATGTAGTGATGATGGATGATGTTACATGTAGTGATGATGGATGGTGTTATATGTAATGATGGTGGATGGTGTTATATGAAGTGATGATGGATGATGTTATGTAGTGATGATTGGTGGTGTATATGTAGTGATGATGGATGGTGTTATATGTAGTGATGATGGATGGTGTTATGTGATGATGGATGATTGATAGTGATGATGGATGATGTTGATGGATGATGTTATACATGGTGATTTGTTATATGGTGATGATGGTGATGTTATGATGCGTTGGTGTTATATGTAGTGATGATGGATGATGTAATTGATGATGGGTGGTGTTATATGGTGATTATATTATTGATTGATGGATGATGTTAAGTGATGATGGGTGGTAATATATGTAGTGATGATCTATATATATATATATATATATATATATATATATATATAAAACAAAGAAGTTTGTCTGTCTGTTTGTTCACCTTTCTCTGGGATCAAACCCGGATCCGCTTGCTGGCGAGGCAAGCATGCTTTCCATTGCACCCCAGGTCGCCAAGAAGAGCTACACCATTTGTCACAGCTGAAAGAGAAACTTCGACCGAACATGATCGAGAACTGTATATGAGCAGAGTTTCCTGATCCAGAAGAAGATCCAGTTCTCTATGAGATTATCAAGAAGCAAATGATTCATGGGCCATGTGGACCATTCAACAGACACACTCCCTGCATGAAAGACGGACGTTGCACCAAAAACTTCCCAAAAGACCTGATAAAGGATACTCAGAGTGGAGAAGATGGCTATCCTCAGTACAGGAGAAGAGCGCCAGGCGATGGAGGTTTTACAGCAGTGTTGCGACTTGGAACAGACAGTGAAATAAGAGTAGACATGAATGGGTGGTCCCCTACATTCCTCTTTTGAGTAAAGCATTCAATGCGCGCATCAATGTGGAGTTCTGCAATTCAGTCAAGTCCATCAAGTATGTCTGCAAATACGTCAACAAAGGCTCTGACCAAGCGATCTTTGCATTGGAAAAGGATGGAAATCATGATGAGGTGACACAGTTTCAGCAGGGCCGTTATATATGCTGCAATGAAGCCCTGTGGAGAATTTTTTATTTTCCCATACACAAACGATGTCCAACAGTAGTTCATCTGGCTGTTCACCTGGAAAATGGACGAAGAGTATACTTCACAGAAGAGTCCCTCCAAAATCAAATGGCAAATCCTGCTGATACGACCCTCACTGCATTCTTCAATCTTTCACAGGAAGATGAGTTTGCTCAAATACTCCTGTATGTTGACGTACCCAAGTTCTACATATGGCAGACTTCAATGAAAAAGTTCCAGAGAAGAGCTCAAGGATCCGATGTTGAAGGATATCCAGGGATAAAGTCAGGCAATGCTTTAGGACGTGTCTACACGGTTCACCCCAACAACTTTCAATGCTATTGTTCGAGAACTACTTTTGCACCACATCC
>NW_024713129.1:29111120-29171540 GCF_018991925.1 Homarus americanus | reverse complement strand
TATGTATACCTACACTGTTTATTACTGTGTGTATACCTACACTGTTTATTTGTATGTATACCTACACTGTTTATTACTGTGTGTATACCTACACTGTTTTATGTATACTTTGTACTGTGTATACACACTGTTTATTACTGTGTGTATACCTACTGTTTATACTGTGTGTATACCTACACTGTTTATTACTGTGTATACCTACACTGTTTATTACTGTGTATACCTACACTGTTTATTACTGTGTGTATACCTACACTGTTATTACTGTGTGTATATACCTGTTTATTACTGTATGTATACCTACACTGTTTATTACTGTGTGTATATCCTACACTGTTTATTACTGTGTGTATGCCTACACTGTTTACTGTGTATACCTACACTGTTTATTACTGTGTGTATACCTACACTGTTTATTACTGTATGTATACCTACACTGTTTATTACTGTGTGTATACCTACACTGTTTATTACTGTGTGTTATACCTGCACTGTTTATTACTGTATGTATACCTACACTGTTTATTACTGTGTGTATACCTGCACTGTTTTTTACTGTGTGTATACCTACACTGTTTATTACTGTATACCTCACTGTGTGTATACTATATTTTATTACTGTGTATACCTACACTGTTTATTACTGTGTACCTACACTGTTTATACTGTGTGTATACCTACACTGTTTATTACTGTGTGTATACCTACACTGTTTATTACTGTGTGTATACCTCATGTTTATTATTGTATATACCTACACTGTTTATTACTGTATGTATACCTGCACTGTTTATTACTGTATGTATACCTGCACTGTTTATTACTGTGTGTATACCTACACTGTTTATTACTGTATGTATACCTGCACTGTTTATTACTGTGTGTATACCTACACTGTTTATTACTGTGTGTATACCTACACTGTTTATTACTGTATGTATACCTGCACTGTTTATTACTGTGTGTATACCTACACTGTTTATTACTGTGTGTATACCTACACTGTTTATTACTGTATGTATACCTACACTGTTTATTACTGTGTGTATACCTACACTGTTTATTACTGTGTGTATACCTACACTGTTTATTACTGTGTGTATACCTACACTGTTTATTACTGTATGTATACCTACACTGTTTATTACTGTGTGTATACCTACACTGTTTATTACTGTGTGTATACCTACACTGTTTATTACTGTATGTATACCTACACTGTTTATTACTGTGTGTATACCTACACTGTTCATTAATGTGTGTATACCTACACTTTTTATTACTGTGTGTATACCTACACTGTTTATTACTGTGTGTATACCTACACTGTTTATTACTGTGTGTATACCTACACTGTTCATTACTGTGTGTATACCTACACTGTTTATTACTGTGTGTATACCTACACTGTTCATTACTGTGTGTATACCTACACTGTTTATTACTGTGTGTATACCTACACTGTTTATTACTGTGTGTATTCCTACACTGTTTATTACTGTATGTATACCTACACTGTTCATTACTGTGTGTATACCTACACTGTTTATTACTGTATGTATACCTACACTGTTCATTAATGTGTGTATACCTACACTGTTTATTACTGTATGTATACCTGCACTGTTTATTACTGTGTGTATACCTACACTGTTTATTACTGTGTGTATACCTGCACTGTTTATTACTGTGTGTATACCTACACTGTTTATTACTGTGTGTATACCTGCACTGTTCATTAATGTGTGTATACCTACACTGGTTATTACTGTATGTATACCTGCACTGTTTATTACTGTGTGTATACCTACACTGTTTATTACTTTGTGTATACCTACACTGTTTATTACTGTGTGTATACCTGCACTGTTCATTAATGTGTGTATACCTACACTGTTTATTACTGTATGTATACCTGCACTGTTTGTTACTGTGTGTATACCTGCACTGTTCATTACTGTATGTATACCTACAAAGTTTATTACTGTGTGTATACCTGCACTGTTTATTTCTGTGTGTATACCTACACTGTTTATTACTGTGTGTATACCTACACTGTTTATTACTGTGTGTATACCTACACTGTTTATTACTGTGTGTATACCTACACTGTTTATTACTGTGTGTATACCTACACTGTTTATTACTCTGTATATACCTACACTGTTTATTACTGTGTGTATACCTACACTGTTTATTACTGTGTGTATACCTACACTGTTTATTTCTGTGTGTATACCTACACTGTTTATTACTGTATGTATACCTACACTGTTTATTACTGTATGTATACCTGCACTGTTTATTACTGTATGTATACCTGCACTGCTTATTACTGTGTGTATACCTACACTGTTTATTACTGTGTGTATACCTACACTGTTTATTACTGTGTGTATACCTACACTTCCCGTGTACATTGGTTGTATACCTGCACTGTATGTATATTGTTTGCATACTTGCAGTGTCTTTATATATTGTTTGTACAGGTACCGGTATACATGTATACCTTCACTCTCTGTGTACATTGTTTTTATAGCTGCACTATGTATATTGTTTGTATATCTGCACTGTCTGCACAAGACAGTGCACTGTCTATGTATAGTTGCCTTCAAATATTCGTACACACATAGCGATCTTGTGTGAGTCAAATTATCTGGTAACGGGCCTATTGGCCCATACTGGGCAGTCCCGTTTACACACATTCCTTTCTTAATCCTTCCAACCTATATTTGAATCTACCCTGCGTGTTGGAGTTAATGATGATGTTTGTTAATTAGTTCCATTCATCCACTACTCTATTTCCAAACCAATGTTTACCTATTTCGCGCCTAAATCTAAATTTGTCTAATATACAGGGTGAGCAAAAAGTCTTTCCCTGATTACAAACATTTATTACACAACATACAGTTTTTTGCAGCTTAAAATAGGCTTGAAAAAAATCTATGAATTAGTCTACATTCATGTTTCTATCTAGAATGGTCTTCGAGATATGATTTTTCATAATCAGGGAAAGACTTTATGCTCACCCTGTATACCCATTGCTACGAGTTCGTTCCTGGATGGATAGTGTAAGTACAGTGCCTTTCTTACATCACCTTTGTTTAACCCTGACTTCCATTTATACATATCGTTCATATCATGTCGAGAACTGCCAGGATTCCAAAATAACCCATTATCTAACTGTCATTCTTACATATATATGTTATGAATATATTTGTTGTGCGTATTTGAATAGTGTCAGGTCTTGTAAACACATCAGATCTGTTTTATGGATAAATATACAAGTTGTTGCCGACTGTTATAGGAGTTTGTTTCTGGGGTCTCATATCTTGAATTACTTCTTTCAAAGAGGGTTGAATGTATTGGTCAATCACCACCCTGAGTTCAACATAACTGCTGCTCAAGCTGTCCACCATGCCTATAAACTTTGGGAAAACTGTTCAGCATTAGACATGCCTGGTGTTTTCTTCACCATGTTCACTAAGCACCTGAGCATTGACGGAGAATAATTTGCATCCTGAATACACATTAAAACACAACCTTTGACCCTAGGCGAAAACCAAGACCGTACGTACTAAGATATAATCACGCTCCTTTGGGAAACTTTTTTTTTAATGGCCTGTTGGGCAAGCAAGTGTGGAAATTCTACATTCACTACCAATTTAAACTCCCAAGTAAGTGCTTCTGTAAAACAATAAATTAAATTTTGTCACCTACATTTACTATATTCCGTTCCCTGATGAGCTTATTTTGTACCCTAATATTGTGTAATTTGACAGCACTAAAATATAGCCTAAAAGCCAAACAGATTGTTGACAAGTTGTATTTAATCTATCGGCAAGTTAACAACTAGAAAAATAAGGTTGTCACTAAACTTAAAGTTGGTTCCAAATGTCGTGTAACGGGTATTAGCTAAGCTGAGAAAATCATAATACCCACCGCGGTGTCACATATCGTCTGTTTCCGGAATATTTGTGTCAGAAAATGGTCTTGTTCCGGTGTAACAGAGTGACAGGAAATGGAGTAGGAGGGAAAGGACAACCACCAAGCGGGCTGCCGACGTCACAGTGGAAAGGAATATGCGGGAGCAAACAGCCAGCCTATTTACAGATGATGAAGACATACAGGAGAAAAAGAGTGTAGTGTGTCACCTATGCAAGGGAGCACATGGGTTGACGAGCTGTCGAACTTTCCGATCCATGTCTGCAGAAGAGAGAAGGAACACTGTTGGGCGACTTCGTTGCTGTTACGTCTGCCTGAATGACGCCCCTTAGCAGCTGATTGTAGGATTACAGTATGGTGCGACATTGGGGGCTGTACAAGGCAATCACTCACGATGGCTACACCCAGTGAGCTCAACTATGCGATAAAGGGAACGCCCTTATTGTGTAGTAGTCGGAAGAAGTGATCGGGCCAAGATACGATCGGAGATAGTATAAAAAAAAGGACGGGCCTATGGGAGCATGTGAGAAGCAGAACGAGCCTCTAAGGGATGGGATCAGGTGGAAAAGGAGACCCTAAGCGCCCAAAACTGGAGAAAGGTACTGCAGGAACCATTAACTAGCTTTGGTGACGAGGATATCACAAACTCACAAGGTGGCATAACCCATAGAAGATGTGAAGGTGGCGGGCAGAGGATCAAATGATACCGTATGAAGGTAACAGCGCTCCTGTATTCTGAAAGCAACAGAACGATTTACGCCGAATGGTCAGCAGTTCGCTTGAAGGCAGCTCGAAGGACCGTAAGGCTAACACCTGACACTATGACACAGTAACGGAACAACGGGTCACTTAGGTGAACGTGGAGGTTAGCGGGGTATGCTTCCACAAGCTTAATCGGAGGATATTACCATCCGGCGTGATTGTCACACAACGACTGCCAAATACTTTAAGGGATTCAGTTGCCTCCATACAAGATGTTGCGGAATGGAAACACTTGCAAGGAATTGTGTCATTGAGTACGTACGAAAGGGGGATACGGTTGCTCATCGGACTTGATACACCACGAGCATTAACACCTCTGGAAATCAGGTCGAGGGGAATGGAGAGCCCTTTAAAGTAAGGAGATCACTTGGTTGGACCATCGATGGACCCGTATGATACAGGGCAGATTGCGTTGCAATGGTCAACCGTGACCCAAGAGAAACACGATTGTCGCGATTGGAAGTACAAATGAGACAGTTTTGGGAGTTGGGTACGAGTAGCTTGAGGAAAGGTGACGCCGTATCAGTGGAAGAAAAGAGTGTATTGGAGCTGTGGTCTAACGAAGTGATACAGGTGGCCGGACGTTGCCAACTACCAATACCCTATCGACAGGCATCAAGTCTCTAGCTGAGCGGAGGTTGGAGGGTCTAAAGAGAAGGCTACTAAGAGATCCTCATCTTCACGGACGTTATACAGAAGAGACGCAACTATTACTAGACAAGAACTATGTTGAACTTATAGTAAGCAAGGCCCATGAGAATGAAGCGGGACACTCAGGAAGACAACATACTCTAGCAGGATTACGATAGAGGTTTGAGTTCCCAAAGGGCGTAGAGTGATTGACAGGGTGCCGAAGCAGTGCTTTTGTTTGTCGACGGAATAATTGGAGGCGAAACCCGAGGAGGATGGGGTAGTGAGACACGAGAAGGTGAAGACGTTTGCGCGCAAGAGTCTGTCACAGCCTGTGAACAAGATAGTCTACATGGAGGGAGCAACGAGTAAAACAAAAACAAAACAACAACAACCTACCTGCATCACACTCACATACATCTATACACACACATTCATATATTCTTCAACTGCAATCATGTAAACCTACAGTAGGTATGAACATGTTAAGGGTCTAGTTAGATTTGACGATGAGTGTCCATATACCTGATGACCACAGCAAATTGATCTTCCTCTAAGTCCCAGTATACGCCGAGTGCCCGTTCCAACAGGAGTATTTGTACTTCAGATCAACCTTTTTCACTCCCATGTGACTTTTCTCCACAGGTATGGAGTCAAGTACGTCCTTGCAGTTACTCAGCCTACTTAGTGAATCGGACGACCCCACCGCCTGAACATGTCGCAACTGCTCAGCTGGTCCAATCCCTTCATCAGTGGACTGCAATGAAAGGAGTAAATCGTCCGCAAAGAAGTTCCGTTGGGCGTCCATTACGTCGGCATGGCATATATCTTTATGATCATGGAAGGTCATCCTGTAGGAGAGAGGGGCGCATAGCTTGTTCCCTTCTGGCCACCACAGAAACTGTAGCACACCCCTGTGCTCTGGCGTGACTTTCACCTGACTGAATGTGAATGAACTTGGTCGTCACCGACCAACAGGAGGAGTTTTATCGCATCTTATGGGATATGAGATGCAGTAGGAAGAGGAGAGAGAGATGAGGGTTGTATTTTGAAGCGTCAGCGGCAGGTCCATCAGCAACTCGATAAGAGAATGAGATGTGGTGGCCAGATGTGGGTTTTTGCTATAGGATGGCAGTGTGTGACGACAGTGAACATTCGAGGCATAGGAGGGCAGTGTGTGTGTGATGCAGTGAGCACACGAGGTGGCCTGGTTACGTGTCCGGAGACGACTTCTAACCAATATTAAGCAACTGTGCGTCAGTGACCCAGCTACAGAGTTTAGTGTATGGTGATAATTCACTCAAAATCGTCTGCTACTGTCCTTACGCGTGTCATAACAACAGATTCGTCAAAAGAGATTTTGAGCAATTGTATTCAGCCAAATGGGAAGTTAATCACTTGATTGCTATTATTATTAGATGCGAGTTAAATACGAGGTATGGCGGATACTGTTTGTGTGTTTGGTATTTACAACTGGTAGTGGGACATGTATTTCCAGGTATGATAGAATAAACATTGTCGTGTAATACTGGACGAATCTCATTCAAAACCCAACCTCACCCCAGTCAGGCCGTGAGCCGTTACACCCCTTACCCATCTTGACGACATATTACTCCCCCATATTGACACTGATTCCTTTCCACAAAACTCACTGGTTTACACCAACCCAACTGTAATTATTACTTTCCTGGCTCTCCTGAGTTTATTACATAGGCGGTTCCGTAGAACCCAGCAATACGAAGGTAGGAGCAGTCTTTACCACAGAAGGTGACACGGTCCTTTGGGGAACTTCAGATGGATGCTCCACTTTGCAAGTTGAGCTATCTGCCGTACTTGGAGCCCTAAGACACGCTTCCATAAACAGTCAACAAAACGTTGTAATACACACTGATTCACTATGTGCTGTTGAAACACTACAATGTAGAGACCATAGAGACAGCATTCATCTCATAACTTCCGTTGTTGGGCTACTGCAAGGGTTAAGACTACAAGACCGGCAAGTTATCATTAAATGGGTACCCAGTTATGTCGGAATCTCAGGGAATGAACAAGATAATGATGCTGCCAAAACTACTCTAAGACAGCGAAACATTGAGATGGACATCCCACCCAGTCAGGGGCAGATAAAGAAGACCACAATAACACAAAGTGCCCAGTGGAAAATAGAAAGACATAAAAGATTAACACCAGAATCACGATCGGGCAGGTGGTATTATATGGTCACGAATTATGAGAGACCACCACTCATGAAGGATATGACAAGAAAGGAAGAAAGCATCCTCCACCGACAGAGAATGGGCTACCCATGCAAATGGTTAATGGGTGTACAAGTACCAGCAGAGGAGCTCACATGTAAGACCTGCAACAGGGAAGCATAAAACTCACTGCAGCACTACCTCATAGAGTGCCCTGGAACACAATTAGTTAGGAGAAACATGCAACCCACTATCACAGCAGAGAAGGTTGCCAAAAGGCTAACCACCAACCAGTCTCAAGAGACTTTACAGTTTCTTATCAAGGATCCACCCCCATGTTAGAGGGGGAGATGCACAGTTACACACTCAAAAAGATGCTGGGGTTTTATCCCAGCAGTGGGTGGACCAGTATTTTAGCTTAAGGTCCGCGTAGGTAACATTCCGACAAATCTCTCTAAAAAAAAAAAGAATCTTGAGTTTAGTTCCAGCCTCATACTACCTCAATCCTTCTCCCTAATTAGCAATTCCACAGCAGTGTTCCCCTTCACTTAAATATCTTTATAGATCAGTGTTTATCTTCTATTGCCCACAAATTTGATGTACTTGGGTTCTGTGAGACCAAACTCACTGACGATATTGAACATTTGTATAACAACCTAATTATTCTAGACACTGCGTCCATACGTCACGACACAATGGTGGTGTCGCGCCATATGTTGATATTAAGTATAATACTTCCTTAAACGATGAGTTAAAGGTTCAGGAAGGAGTTATTATTATTATTATTATTATTATTATTATTATTATTATAATAGTACAATAATAATTATTATTATTATTATTATTATTATTACACCAGACCTTCCTCCAGGCCCCGTGACCTTTGCCCGGGTGGGCTAATCCCAATAAAAAAAAAGAAAAAAAAAGAAAGAAGCCAACCTATTACTACCTGCTCTCTTACACATTTGTAACTCCACCTTCACTAGCGGTGACTTTCCGGATAAACTGAAAATAGACAAAGTTCGACCAGCATATAAAAAATCTGATGAAAAAGGTCTTTTCAAGAATTACCGCCCCATATCAGTCCTCCCAGCTAGCACGTAGTAGACTAAATTCCTTCTGCAATGTCAATAACATCCTTATAGATTCTCAGTTTGGATTTAGATCTAGAAGGTCAACTGAGAGTACCCTGCTATCCTTTACTAATGACATCTTAAACTCCTTTGATGACAGTCAGTTCACTGTCGTAAAATTACTGGACCTCTCTAAAGCCTTTGATACTGTCGACCTTACCATCCTCCTGTCAAAGCTTGAACTTTACGGCGTTAGGGGCTTATCCAACAATTGGTTTACTTCATATCTGTCTAACTGGAGGCAATATGTCTGCTATAATAATAATCTATCTGTCTCCTCAACACTTTGAAGGGCGTCCCTCGAGGCTCCATTCTCGGTCCTGTAATTGTCTTTTTGTACTTTTTTCTTTTTTTCTTTTTTACGGTGAATAGCCCACCCGGGTACAGGTCATCAACCCACAACGGGCCGAGGGGTGAATAAATGAGGGTAAAAATAAATTAAAAATACAAAAAGAAAGACCATATTAATCTACACCACGAAGATGCCGGAAAACCAGCTTCTTAAAGAGAAACAGATTGTATGAGTATGGAAACACAGAAGAAGGCAGAGCATTCCACAGTTTGGCTGTGTGAGGAAAGAAGGAGGTACTATAACGGGTTATTCTCGTGTGACCGATATCCACAGAGAAATGGTGGGCACCGCGGGCAAGACGTGTTTTACGAACCCACGGCCTTACCCGCGGTACACAGGATGCCAAATCCGCTGAACATTGCCCGTTAAAGTACCTGTAAAAGAGAGAGAGTGAAGCAACATTGCGGCGAAGAGAAAAGGAAGAGAGATTGTCGACTAAAGGAGGAGAGTTAATAAGACGAAATGCCTTTGATTCCACCCTATCTAATAGTTGGACAGAAGAAGAGCCACCCCAGATATGAGAGCAGTACTCCAAGTTAGGACGAATGAGTCCCATATAAACTTGAAGCAACTGCTCAGGAGTGAAGTAACTACGGCATCTATACAGCACTCCCAGCTTTCAGGAGCCAGCTTTAGCATTGTGGTGGATGTGTGGCTTCCATGACATATTAGAGGAAATGGTGAGACCTAGCATATCTATTTTAGAACTTAAAGAACATAAGAAAATAAGGAGTCCGCAATAGGCCGGTTGGCCTGTGCATGGCAGCTCCTGTCGAGAGTTATTACCACTCTCTATCATCCATGAATCTATCCAGCCTCCTTTTGAAACTTTCCAGCGTTCCAGCACTTACTGCAAAGTTGCTAAGCTTGTTCCACTCGTCCACCACCCTATTAATGAACCAGTTCCTTCCTATCTCCCTCCTAAACCTAAACTTATCCAACTTAAATCCGTTGCTCCAAGTCCTATCCTGCTCGGATATTATAAGAACTTTATCTTTATCCCCTTTATTGATTCCTTTCACCCACTTGAATACTTCTATCATATCTCCCCGCACTCTTCGTCTTTCTAAGGAATGCAAGTTTAGTTTCTTTAACCTATCCTGATATGGAAGGTTTCTAGGTCCCGTTATCATTTTCGTCATTTTTCGCTGCATCGACTCTAGTGAATTGATATCCATTCTATAATAAGGGCACCAGAAGTGAACCGCATAATCGAGGTGTGGCCTGACTAGCGCAAGATATAGTTGCAATAAGACCTCTGCAGTCTTATTACTTACACTTCTAGATATAAAACCTAGTACTCTGTTTGCCTTATTTCGAACATTAAAGCACTGTTTTCTAGGCCGTAGGTCTGGGCTTACAAGTACCCCTAGGTCTCTTTCACAAGTCGACTTCTCTAGGTTGATGTTGTTAAGGCTGTATACATTGACAGTATTTGTTCTTCCAATATTAAGTACGCTTCACTTGCTGGTGTTGAATTTCATTTGCCATTTTTCAGACCACCCCTGCAGTGTATTTAGATTCTCCTGTAGTGCATTTGCATCCTGCCCTGAATTAATCTGCCGCCCTATTTTGGTGTCATCCGCAAACTTGCTTACGTTGTAGTGGATCTCTCCCCTACAAACTACATCCGCATTCCAATGAGACAGTATCCTAGCAACCAAACGAGCGGCCCAGGGGGGGGGGGCGTCACCAGCTGCTACCGTATCCTAGCAACGCGGGGGGGAGGGGGGATCGCCACCTGCTACGTCTAGCCTAGCAACGGAGTCAAGAAACCGGCGAGTTCCCAAGGGTTTACTTCCGGCTGCTGTGTATATAAGCTCGAATTCTCTCCACTGAGATTCAGTCTGGCCTACGTTCCTGAACACGCAACACCTCCTCCAAGCAAGCACCTCGCTGTCCAGCCCTCATTTAAACTGGAGGACAGCAACACGCAACATCTCCTCTAACGAAGCTCCTGCACAGATACCTCAAGCACGCTACTCACTGAACGTGTCTCTCACCACAAGCTTCTCACCGCACGGCATCTCCAGCACCAGACTGTCTTTCATATAATATATTTTATATAAGAAAACCACCACCTAGAGTTTCCATCAATCCCATCCTGAGTGCTAGACAACATAATATCACGTAACCCTACAATGTCACTGCTGATCCCAGTATCTAGATCGTTTATGTAGATTATGAACAAGAGTGGGCCTAGTACTGACCCCTGGGGAACCCCACTAGTAACACAGCCCCACTCAGATTTAACACCATCTACGCTGACCCTCTGCGTTCTATCAGTGAGCCATGATTTTATCCAATTTAAAACTTTCCCCTCGATACCATGAGCCTTAACTTTTCTCAGAAGCCTCTGATGCGGTACTCTGTCAAATGCTTTGCTAAAATCCAAGAAAATAACATATTAATTTTCGTCATTATCTACTACCTCGAAGACTTTCCTAAAAAAAACATCAGCAGATTTGTTAGACAAGATTTTCCCTTTCTCTAAATGCGATCGGATGCTATCTGCTATAATTGATTCAAGAAATTTCCCCACTACTGAAGTCAAACTGATCGGCCGGTAATTTGACGCTGATGCTCTGTCTCCCTTTTTTAATATGGGTACTACATTTGCCTGTTTCCACAAGTCTGGCACAACTCCTGTGTCTACTGATTTTGTAAATAAATTTACGAGGGGTCTGCTAATCTGTTCCCTACACTCTTTCAAAACTCGAGGGGTATTTCATCCGGCCCTGGGGATTTTGTCTTCATTAGTTTATTTATCCTCTTAAGAACATCCTCTTTTCTGATAGTTATATTCTTTAATTTCTCTTTTTCCTTTCCCCTAAATATCAGTTCCACCTCTGGAATTTCCTCCCGAATTTCTTCTGTGAAAACTGATAAGAAGTAGCTGTTCAATGCTTTGCTTATTTATTCACTGCCATTTATCACTTCCCCCCTCCCTAACTTTAAAGGCCCAACTTTGTCCTTGACCTTTGTTCTATATACCTGGAAAAATCCCTTGGGATTCGCCTTGGATTCTCTTGCTATTCTGATTTCATAGTCTCTCTTTGCTTTCCTTACATTTTTCTTAACACTCCTAGATAGTTCATTATACCTATTTCTGAGCTGCTCCTGAAATGTGATTGGTGGGAGATCATCTAATTTGGAAAGTGTAATTGGTAAATACTGAGTTTTATTACTATTGAATTTAACCAAGTTGCTATCTCCCCATTTGGAGATGCTGCACAGATCAGCATTGATAGATGAAATGATATCAGCTCTAGAAAGAGATCTAGCTTGAGAATTAGGGGAAGGGAAAATGTGAAGAAGAGTGGAGAGTAGAATCATCAATATATGAATGGATAGAATTAGTTGTAGTGTGAAGTAAATCGTTGATAAAAGGAAGGAAGAGAGTAGGTGAAAGAACAGAATCCTGTAGAACACCAATGTTGGTAGAGAAAGAGCGAGAGGTCGATCCCTTGACAACAACTGCCATGAATCGGTTCTCAAGGAAGTTAGAAATTAGAGAACAAAGTGGGGGAGAGAAACCATAAGAGGGAAGTTTAGAAAGCAAAGACTTGTACCATACTCTGTCAAATGTTTTGAAGATGTCGAGGTCCACGTCGAAAGTTTCCCCATAATCCCTAAAAAAGGATGACCAAAGATGGGTGCAGTAGGAGAGCAGATCACCAGTAGATCTCGCCTGGCGAAAGCCATACCGGTGATCCGACAAAAGAGAAAAGAGTTCCAGATGACGGAGAAAATGAGATTTTAAGATAGTTTCGAAAATCTTAGAGAATGATGAAGATAGGGCAATGGGGCGATAGTTAGAGGGATTAGAATGGTCACCCTTCTTCGGGATGGGCTGAACCAAGGCATGCTTCCAAGAAAAAGGAAAAGTTTGGGTTTTGAGGCAAAGGCGAAAGAGGCGAGCAAGCACAGGGGCCAGAATTTCAGCACACTCCCTCAGAACACGAGGGGGGTATTCCGTCCGGTCCATGTGCCTTACTCACATCCAACCTGGATGACACCAGCAACCCTACGAGTGGAGATTATAGGAAAGTGCATAGGTTCAGTAGGAGGAGCAGGAGGAGGGATAGAGTGGGAATCGTCTAAGGTGGAGTTAGAGGAGAATAAGGTGCCAAAGAGATTGGCTTTATCAGGGGGAGAGTTGGCTGTAGAATTATCAAGTCGGAAGAGAGGAGGAAAAGAGGGAGTGCAGAAGTTATTACAGATGTTTTTGGTTAAGGACC
Source organism: Homarus americanus (assembly GCF_018991925.1). NCBI lineage: Eukaryota > Metazoa > Arthropoda > Malacostraca > Decapoda > Nephropidae > Homarus > Homarus americanus. The sequence continues at coordinate 29,158,282 of NW_024713129.1, read as the reverse complement.
AGAAGGATTTACTAGAAGAAGGATTAGTCAGCACAGCGGTCTTTCTTTTTATAAATTTTCGCTTGGCCCGACGAAGAATAGCCTTACAACGATTCCTAGAAGTAATGAAAGAGGGGTGGGTAATAGAAGAAGGAGATAGTTTCATAATTTGATAGCCCTATCTCTCTCCCTACATGCAAGAGAGCAGGAGCGATCAAACCATGATTGTAAAGTGAAAGTTTTTATAGAAGATGGGAGAAATGCACTCATACCCCCCTGTATAACCCCAGCAATGCAATCAGCACATACCGAGGCGTCCCGAGTGGAAAAGCAACATTCATCCCAAGGAAAGAAAGAAGAAGAATTCTCGCAAGGATTGCCAGTTTGCCCTCCGATAATGCCACAGTTGGCCTGTAGAGGGGGTTGGGGGAGGTGGAAGTGCCCAGTTGGATTTAATAGAAATTAGATTGTGATCAGAAGACTCTAAGAGGGCAGAAATTGAGTATGAATAGTGTGAGGGGTTATAGGTAAAACAAAGATCAAGAATGTTAGTAAGTTGAACGTGTCGATCAGGAACACGTGTTGGGTGTTTAATTATTTGTTCCAGATCATTAAGTAAGGAAAAAGAGAGTGCCTCAGCTCCACCTGGGTCATCTCTTGCAGAGTCAAGCCACTCTCTGTGATGTACATTGAAATCCCCTAGGTAAAGGATCTCGTTGTTGGGGTGTGTGGATAGCAACGACTCATGGCAAGAATTGAGATAGTAAAAGAGTTCCAAATAATTGGTAGAGTTGGGAGAACAGTATAGGAAACAAAGAAAAATAGTCTTAGTTGGTAGAGATATTTTGAGCCAGATGACATCATAAAGGTTGTAGTTGGAGGCTTGAACAGGTTTGGGTAAAGCTGCTTTGTTCAGTTGAAGTTCAGATAGTAGTAAGACATCGGGGAAGAGGTTAATAGATGGTGCTCCACAAAAGGAAAATTGGATCTAGGCCGCGAATGTTGGAAAAATGAAGTGAGAAAAAAGCCGATCCTCGGGTAATCGCGGTGACATCAGTTGAGGCCCCAGTAGTTTGATGATGATCAGGTCAGCCCTGGGGTCCACAACCTTCCCGACCAGTGGGACCCATCCGAGAAGGCCCCACTTTAATATTATTGTCAACTGATAACTTAGGAGAATAAAAGAGTAGAAAGAATAGAACAGATCAAGAGTGAGTACAGTTATATATGTTGTGTTGTCAATGGTAAGAGAAACAATTGAGACCCTGCAATTGTGTGTAAATGAGGCAGAAAGACAGATCAGCAACCTGGGACTTGGTCACAATTTTCGTGATGCCATATGGCAGTAGGGTCTACCATTAGGCAATATAATATGCTCCCATTATCTTCCCAGGCGGTAGTACCTCCCTGTTTGGTAGCTGCCTACTACCTACAGCATACTCGTAAGATAATACTTATTTGCAGACGACAGTAATCTCTCTGACAGTCACTCAGATCTCTACTTCTTGATGAGAACTGTGAACAATGACTTGACCAATGTCAAAACCTGAGTAATATGTAGTAAACTGACCTTAAACATCGAAAAAACCCGCGACACAATCTTTCACAGAAGGAAAACTTAGGCCTAAATTTGGACCCGCTGTACCTTAGTAATACAGTCCTCAAACGTGAACAAAATACCAAATTCCTTGGGGCTATTGTTGATGATAAACTAAGCTGGAGAAACCACACAAGTTATTCACAGTAAAGACAATAAACAGTGCGGTATCCTGTATCATATTGGTCAGTCACTCACTCTTGCAGCAACGAAAGAAATTTATTTGGATCTGGCTCCACAAAAACACAACCCCAGGTCATTGCACTGAAGAGAGTGGTGCGGACAATGTCCCCCTGGGAACAAAAAGAGGGAAAATTATCACACTAACAAAGAATTTGCGAAATTGAAAATGTTAAAATTCGAGGATATTAACACTTACTGTTGTGCTCTATTTGTTTATAAATTTATCAACCACTTGATTGAGAATAACTATTTCCAGTTCCGGAATAACCAGAGATACATCTTAAGACACCCAGACCTACGAAGACAACCCCCATGCGCTCCTCTCAGTCCCAGACCCCCACCCATCCCAACAAAGACTACGCTCCCTTCCTTTAAATTATCTCTTAAAAAAATTTTTAATGTCTAAGTATTAATATTTTTGTAGCACTTTATACTCTTACTGTTATTGTACCACCAAAACCATTATATCATATATTGTCAAGTAGATAGGTAGAAATTACCATTACAATAATTATATATTTGCCGTCAAGACATGATACTGACAGCTTCTGTCCCATTATTTCATCTTAAAACAACCCATGTTGTATATACTTATAATATAAATGTAGAAACAAATTAAAAATATATAATAAAAAATAAATAAATAAATAAAGAAGTGGTAATCGTGGTAACATTCTGATATGTTCTTACTAACACCATGTTACGTGTACTGTTCCAGATGATACTAAATGTTACATAATACTTCCTTGAGATACATGTACAGTATATACCAGGTGCCATTCAGAGAGCTCCGGCTTTTAATTGGCTCAGCTATGTTAATATTGTTTTTATAGTCGACTCAGTATCTATAATTCTCTGGCTAAATAAACTGTTTCAATACCATACAATAATATATGATGGTGATGGTGGTGATAGTGGTGCCTCATGGTGATGCTGATGGCGGCTCAAAGTGGTGGTAATGGTGGGTGATGGTGGTGGTGATAGTATTGATTTTGCAGCTTACAGCGGCTACTTTATTGTGCACCCCACACTCATCCTGTGAGCGGTAGCACAAAAGGCTTACAGAGTAGAGTTTGCAACGGGTCATAATAATTAACCCCCGTGGACAGGTTATTATGGCACTGAATCTTACACAGTATTTCAATTACATTATTTGTTTAGTTCTATACATAAAGGGTAACTCATTCACAACTGTGTGAGTACAGGCGTGTGAGGCAGTATGTCTGTCCTCACACTTTGTTATTCACATTTGCGTGAGAAGTATTCAAGCACATTGTGTATTTGGTTCTGTACATGAGAACTGATATAGTTACTAAGTGCAAAAAGTGGATACAATCTTAATATGTCGGCAACCTTGCCATTAGAGATGAAGTGTTGTGCCATTTCACACACAGTGTGCTTGGACCAGTCCCTAAAAGGTTCTATCTTCACACAGTCGAGGACGTAGTGGATAGTAGTGGCTGATGGTGGTGGTGGTGATAGTGGTGCTGGTGGCGGCTGAAGGTGGTGATAATGGTGGCTGATGGTGGTGGTGATGGTGGTGGCTGATGGTGGTGGTGATGGTGGTGGCTGATGGTGGTGGTGATGGTGGTGGCTGATGGTGATGGTGGCTGATAGTGGTGGTGGCCGATAGTGGTGGTGATAGGTCGCTGATGGTAGTGGTGGTGATAATGGTGGCTGATGGTGGTGGTAATGGTGGTATTGATGGTGGTGGGTTATTAATGGTGGCTGATGGTGGTGGTGATAATGGTATGATGGTGGTGGTGGTGTGGTGCTGGTGGCGGCTGATGATGGTGATAATGGTATGATGGTGGTGTGATAATGGTGGCCGATGGTGGTGGTGATGGTGGTACGATGGTGATGGTGGTCGATAGTGGTGGTGATAGTGGTGGCCGATGGTGGTGGTGGTGATAATGATGGCTGATGCAGGTGGTGATAATGGTGGCTGATGGTGGTGGTGGTGGTGCTGGTGGCGGCTGATGGTGGCCTGCAGGTGGTGATAATGGTATGATGGTGGTGGTGATGGCGGCCGATGGTAGTGGTGATAATGGCATGATGGTAGGGTACGGTGGTGCGCTGGTGGCGCTGATGGTGGTGATAATGCAGGCTGATGGTGGTGGTGATAATGGTGGCGGCTGATGGTGGTGGTGGAAGCTGGTGGCGGCTGATGGTGGTGATAATGGTGGCCCGCGGTAGGTGACACGGCGGCCGATGGTGGTGGCAGGATGGTGGCTGATGGTAGTGGTGATAATGGTGCATGATGGTGGTGGTGATGGTGCTGGTGGCGGCCGATGGCGGTGATAATGGTGTGGCTGATGGTGGTGACAATGGCAGCCGATGCAGGCGGTGATAATGGTGGCCGATGGTGGTGGTGATAATGGTGGCTGATGGTGGTGGTGATAATTGCAGCCGATGGTGGTGGTGATAATGGTGGCCGATGGTGGTGGTGGTGGTATGATGGTGGTGGTGATAATGGTATTGATGGTGGTGGTGATAATGGTGGCTGATGATGGTGGTGCAGCTGATGGTGATGGTGGCTGATGGCAGTGGTGATACGGTGAGCTGATGGTGGTGATACGGTGGCTGATGGTGGTGCGGATAATGGTAGCTGGATGGTGGTGGTGATAATGGTGGCTGATGATGGTGGTGGTGGTGGTGGCTGATGGTGATGGTGGCTGATAGTGGTGGTGATAGTAGTGGCTGATGGCGATGTGCTGATGGTGGTCGCGGTGATGGTAATGGTGGCCGATGATGGTGGTAGGTATGGATGGTGATGGTACGATAGTGGTGCGATAGTAGTGGCTGATGCATGATGCTGATGGTATTCGCGCAGATGGTACGGTGGCCGATGATGGTGGTGATAGTGGTACGATGGGTGATGGTGGCTGATAGTGGTAAGATAGTGGTACGATGCATGCTGATGGCGGCTCATGCAGATGGTAATGGTGGCTGATGGTGGTGGTGATATTAGCGTGGCCGGGATGGTGGTGGTGGTGATGGTGGTGATGGTGGTTGATGGTGGTGCTGATGGCGGCTGCGAAGGTATGATAATGGTGGCTGGTGGTGGTGATGATTATGGTGGCTGATGGTGATGGTGGCTGATGGTGTGGTGATGACAGTGGTGGCTGATGGTGATGGTGGCTGATGGTGGTGGTGGTGGTGGTGGTGGTGGCGACGTGACGGCGGCGGCGGCGAGGGCGGCTGCACTCTCCACAAGTACAAACAAAAATATGTTACAGCAGGTGACACTCTATGGTGATATGACGACCGGGTTTATATGTTATGATTATGTGTGTTTGTATATCTTACTGTTTAGCACGGTGTCACGTAACTGTTGCGACACCTGATGTGTTACCCGTAAGCAGCAGCAGCAGCAATAATAATAATAATAATAATAATAATAATAATAATAATAATAATAATAATAATAATAATAATAATAATAATAATAATAATAATAATAATAATAATAATAATAATAATAATAATAATAATAATAATAATAATAATAATAATAATAATAATAATAATAATAATAATAATAATAATAATAATAATAATAATAATAATAATAATTATTATTATAATAATAATAAACGTGTATGTCGGAATCTGTGGTATAACAATATAACTATAAGGAATAAGAATTGTAAGTAAGAATCATCATCTACGACAACCCTTAAGGTAGAAGAAATCCCACCTTGTCGACACCTTCACATATTCATCACAAAGAGATCACCATAACTTTAGTTTAGTCCGTGATCGACTTTGTCCAGAAACGGTAAAATTTATCTGGCAAAGGTTAAGTCATTTTTGGGGGGTGGGAGAAGGAGTAGGGATGTTGGGAGGGGGTAAGCGCGAAGGATGGTGGGGTTTGTCGAAGGTGATAGAGGAGTGACGGGAGGTGGGAGCGGTGAGTGTGAGAAGGTGAGGCAGGTGGAAGAAAGAAGAGGAAAAGGGGAGAGAAGGAGGGAGAGAGAGGTGGGAGAGGGTAGGTGGGAGTGTGGGAGGGTGGGAGAAGTTGGAATGGAGATGCCCCATATTCACAGTGATAACCTTATGAAAAAGGAAAACCCATCCATTAGCAGAGGCACCCTCCTGGGCCTGCATATATCCACGACAGTTTACTCCCATCATGTCCACACCATGAAGGAAAAGGCAAAAAGAGAGCTGTAAAACTCTATCGTTTTAACGTGCTTCCTGAGAAAATATAACTACGCCTGGATACATCACTTATCATACCGGTATTAACCTACCTGTTCACATTATGAGCACCACTCAAATATTAAAACTACAAATGAAGCCCTAAGATTCGTCACAGGTGAAAGATACCCCTTCACCACTACCACAGCCGAAATTTACAGAGACCTGAGAATAAGACCCACGAACGAACAGCTGCACACCCTGGCCAGCAGAGTCTGGCAAAAAATAGAACGATCAAAGGAAGAACTCCTACTAAGGCTCCCTCCAGACAACGACAACAACCATAGATGGTTCCCAAAAAGTTACAAAACCTCAAGTAAGTCCATTACCACTCCGGATTTACACGGCCAGGCAATAGACAACCTCCCTAGACCAGCATCCGCCAGTAGGATAGGCGGAATATGAAAGAAGACCCTCAAAACACCCTGTCTGGGGTAGGCTAGGCTGTCTAGTGCCAGTGCCGACAGAGCGACCAGCCAACCAGAATCCAGCACTAAGAAAACCACCCAGAATAACTAGCCCAGGACACAACCCGAACATACTATTAGCTTAGCTAACCGGTAGCAAGGCGGTCAGCCCACCTCCTACCTCCTCATAAATGTCTTCAATTTCTAAGCTACTAACTCCCGCCACCTCTAATCTCCTTTCACTCTTCTCTGAAAGAAGAGAGGGAGTAGGGGGGGGGGGGGAAGGTGGACTCAGTCAACAACTATCGTACGGGGTTAAAAGACCACAAACACACGGAAGTAGATTTTTTAATTTAGTATTCAATGTATTATCAGTTTATTTTCATTTATATATAATCATTTATTTATTTACCTCATACGTGACTTTCATTATTTATCCCTTTAACTCAGTACTCATCTCATTATAATCCATTTCTTTACCTATGATATATTTACCTTTTCATCGAATTATCTATCTAATTTTCTGATAATATATCGATCTATTTATTAATGACTTCATTTGGAATCGGCAGGTGGCGGCGTCTTCCTGGAGTAAGGGGAGGGGAGGGTGGGAGGAACGGAGGGCGGCGCGGGTGTGTGTGAGCACGTCGTAGCGGAGGACAACACAATGACGGCGGTGGCGGCTTGGTCCCCCTCCGCCAGATTTCCCGAGGCATAAATGAAACAACTTGGCTAACAAGATGTCCTCTGATTACACGACTGTCAGTAATGGGAAAAGTTGGGAGGGATTATTAAAGTTATTACGGAGAAATGGCCGAAGTTGATGCGGATATCGGTGGTAATATTGGTCGCTGTGTTCCTTGAGTTTAAGGTCTGAATTTGTATAGACTATCGTGGGTGTGGTAAAGACTACCCCCCCCTCCTTTCCCCTCCCCCCCCTCTAGTGTCTGTGTAGCGGAGTGTATCAGCTGACACTATTGATGGCACACACACACACACACACACACACACACATACACACACACACACACACACACACACACACACACACACATACACACACACACACACACACACACCTCCTCGTCCTTCCGAAACTTGTGGACTCCACTATTCAACAGGTGTGTGTGTGTGTGTGTGTGTGTATGTGTGTGTGTGTGTGTGTGTGTGTGTGTGTGTGTGTGTGTGTGTGTGTGTGTGTGTTTGTTTTGGGGGTGAGGGAGGAAGAGAGAGAGGGAAGGAAGGGAGGGAGGGAAGGAAGGGAGGGAGCGAAAGGGAAAGAAAAACCCAAGATTTCTTTGTTGGCTAACGAAGCGAAGCGGAAACTTGACCTTTGTAAAGAAAAAGATTGGTGCTGAGTGACCGACTACTTGTGTGTGTTGCCTCGGCTCCTGACCTGGGCTATACCTGCAAGATTAACCTCACCGAGCTAAAGAAATCATTCAAAAGAACTTAACCTCGTCATTTCTTTTCTGAATCACTTCACGTTCAGACATCCCAGCTTCTTTCACCTGGAGATTAGCAACCCTACTCATAACCTAGCCTCTCCTAACCAAACCTAGTTTAACCTGACTTGACTTAACTTAACTTTAACCAAACGCTAACCTAACCTAGACATGACGTAACCTGTAATTAGCACTGACTGAGTTTTGTTAATAATAGGATAGATAGATAGATAGACAGATAGATAGATAGATAGATAGATAGACAGATAGATAGATAGACAGATAGATAGACAGACAGACAGATAGATAGATAGATAGATAATACAGGAAGACACATAAACAGATAGACAGCTTCAGTAAAATCATCATAACAGTTATCACTGGTTTATCATGTACTGTATACATACACCGTGAAGGTCTACAACAGTCAACAGTATGGTTATTTAACTAAGGACAGATCAATATAAGGCTGTAAGCTAGCACACACACACACACGCACACACACGCGCGCGCGCACACACGCGCACACACACACACACACACACACACACACACACACACACACACACACAGAAGACTTATGCAACAGAGAGACAGAGCCTTTCATCTCAATGACCACATCCGCTACAGGTCACTTCGCAACCGAGTCATCCGCGAAATACGCACTGCAAAGAAGTCCCACTACCCAACCAAATTACAACACCTGAAGCAGACCAACATCAGTCAATGGTATGGTAAGCTTAAAGAACTCTGTGGACTAAACAATAAGACACACCCCCTCCCCTTCCTTAGCCATCTCACTAATGTTGACGCAGCTGAGCAAACAAATAACCATTTCGCTACTATATGCCAGACGCTCCCACGGCTTGACACAACCACTCTCCCTGCTTACCTACCAGCCCCCCTTCCCACTGACTTAGTAGAAGAATTTGACGTAGCAAAACGCCTGGACAAACTAAAATTAAAACGCTCTACCACCCCCATTGACTTACCAATGAAACTCTTCAAGGAGTTCTCCCCGGAGCTTGCTAAACCCCTCTGCTCCATCATCAATGCTTCTCTCAGTCAAGCCAGATGCCCAGCTGACTGGAAGACTTCTTATGTATCACCAGTGCCCAAGTCAACCAGCCTACAATCCTTAAATCAGCTACGACCTATTGCAATCACCCCAATACCCAGCCTAATCTGTGAAAGTTTTGTGTTCGACTGGGCTTATGCTGATATTGCAGGAGCCGTAGACACTCAGCAATTTGGTAATATGAAAACTTCTTTCACCACTCACTGTCTTGTCAGCTTTCTCGACAAGATATACCGCCATCTCGAGAAACGAAAAACGTCTGTAGCTGTCGCCTTCATTGATTTCACTAAAGCGTTCGACCTAGTCGACCACAATATAATCATCAACAAAGCTATTGACCTCGGGCTTCGGAGAAGTATTATACCATGGCTTACAGACTTCCTCAGTGACCGACGCCAAGCTGTACGCTTCCGAGGGGCTGTCTCCACCTTTCAGTCACTCACCTGTGGCGTCCCCCAAGGCACCAAGATGGGACCACTCTTGCTTCCTCGTGCCATCAATGATGCCCTAAGAGAAACCCCTGCTCGCTGGGAAATATGTCGACGACTCCACCATTGGGTTCAGCGTCACAATTCTGCTCCTAACCATACTACCCAGTTTCCGTCTCCACCTCCTCCGCTGACTCAAGTCCCTCGGAGTTCCTGCACCCGAGCTCCTCAGTGTTTACACAACATTCATACTTCCCAAGCTCACCTATGCCTCCCCTACCTGGTCTTCCTCCCTAAATGCCACACAATGTAAACACCTAGAAAAAGTGCAAAAGAGGGCATGCAAGATTATTCTCTCCCCTTCCTACTCCACATATCAAGAAGCGCTCAACACACTGACCCTTTCGACTCTCACCGACCATCACCACGACCTCATCTGCAAATTTGGTAAGAAGCTTCTACACCATCCCCGACACCGGCTCCTACTACCACCTGAGATCCCTTGTCCGAGAATTGCTGTTCGACACCACAACCGCATCCAGCCCATACGTGCACGAACTGATCGCTATAAGAACAGCCCAGTCCCAACCATTGTAAAGATTATCAATAACTTGTAATAAATCAGTGTATTCACTCCCAGTAAACAATGCTCCACACCGTCACTAGCGCAAGTTGAAAATGAAACTGTAGTTTGAGCTTTTCTCATCTAAAAGAAGAGATAGTCATATTTGAAATACTTATGTTACTTGTATATTATTTGTAATTCGTAACCCATTCCCCAAATATGTAACTGTATATTTTCAGCCTTCTGGCTGCCAAGCTCTTTCAATAAACCGTTAATTATTATTTATTATATTATTACACACACGCACACACACACAATTGGAAGTTTGGAAGGGAACTCGTGGATATGTAACGTGTGTGAGTGGGATGGATTGTTCCCTCCCTCTCTCTCTCTCTCCCCTTCTCTCAGTCCCTCACTCCTTCTCTCCCTCTCCCCGTCTCACTTATCACCCCCCTCTCTCTCTCTCTCTCCCTTCCTCCCTCCTCCAGTCCCTCACCCCTTCCCTCCCTCTTCCCATAATAATCACTACCACCTCCCCTTCCCCCTCCTTACATCTTTCTCCACTTACAATCCTACACTTTCTCTCCTCCACATATTTCGTTTCCTCATTCGCTACATTTTCTCTCCTCCTTCATTGTCACCCTCCTTCACTACCACCTGTCTCACCACCTCACCACCCTCTCTCCCTCTTCACCACCCACCCTCACCACTCCTCTCCCTCACCACAACCACCAACCCCCACCCTCACCGCCCTCTCTCCTTCCCTCACCACCCTCACACTCACTCTCCCTGCACCAACCCCACCCTCTGCCCTCTCTCCCTCCTTCCACCACCCCTCACCCACTCCTCTCCCTCACCACCCACCCGCCCATCTCACCACACCTTCTCCTTCCCTCACCACCCACCTCACCTCCTCTCCCTCACCACCAACACCAACCCCACCCTCACCACCCTCTCTCCCTCCTTCACCACCCACCCTCTACTCACTCTCCCTCACCACCCACCCACCCATCTCACCTTCTCCTTCCCTCACCACCCATCTTCACCACCCTCTCCGCCCCACCCACCCTCTCCTCCCTGTACATGTCTAACTTGTGTCGGGCTCTCAGGTTTACGACACACAAGTCAACAACACTTTAACCTGCTGTTGATATTTTATTCCATTTTTACTTTGAGAATTTATTACCTGGCCGGGAGTTTAAATCTAATTATCTGGTTAAGTTTATATTTAATTATCTGGCCGTAAATATATATATATATACGTTTCCTGATTGTGATTTTATATTAATTACCGGAATGTAATGTATATATAATAAATTCCAAACAAATGTTATATTTAATTACCTAAATGTCAAATTATAATAATAATCTGAAAATAAAGTTTGTGATTAATTAATTATCTTAATACGAGTTGATTTAGAAATGGACGAGTTGATGGTCGGAATTTTTTCGTAAGACGGCAGGTCAATGGGTAAAGAAAACGCTTAAATTAACTGTGGTAATGATATTTTTAAATAAATTGGGCCCAAAAGTGTAAAAAATAAGGGTTAAAGTTGCAAAAAAGTCACGTGACTGCGAAAAGCTCTGTGATTGGTTGTAACGTCACTGGTTGGGGGTGAGCTTCCAGCGGGAGGCAGCCAGCTGTAGTTGTCCAACCTTCTCGGCTGATCGGCTCAGTAAATAAATATTATTAAATAATTAATTGTGCTTTATTGTACAACACAGTGATACTATTTTGAATACATAAATATCATTAAGCACATAAACTAATTCAATGGATATTAGCTGCCCATACAACAAATTTCATTGTACAGTATAAACATTTCAAACAATAAGACTCACTATATCTACAGGATTTCTGTCGCAAAACATTTTTCGATCGCGTCAGAAAATGCAGATCATAGGTTAGAGTATGATGAGTGAAAAGGTTAACTTAACATACATAGGTAAGGGGGGGGGCTAGTAACTCAAAACCAGTGAATTCCGATAGAATTGAAGGTCGAAATCGGTCATAACACATCGCGAACCATAAGAAAGACATGTCTAAGTACAGGGACGACCAAAACTTAAAATTTACCCAAAATAGCCTATCTCGAATCTAAACATCAAAATACTTATGGTAGTTATAGTAAAATTTTACCCATTAATTAATATAAATGATGTTATATCCCAGTGGTTCATTAGTGAATCATCAAAACAATAACAGCACTATGTTGTCATGTTTAGCTAGCATCAGGCATTATCAAAACAAAGTCCAGACAATGTCATTACTTCTAAATTTACTCGTATCTCCATCTACTGTAGTACTGATATACTCTGTAAATGCACTGAAGAAAAACAAAGAGAAAGTCTACCAGGTAAGAATATATGACAGCTGAGCTGATGTGAAAATGGGAGTTTTTTTATGTCCATAAGAACATAAGAATGGAGGAAACTGCAGCGGGTCTATTGGCCCATCTGAGCAGTCCCATTTACACCCAACCCCGATCGCTCATATATCCATCCAACATATGTTTGAAGCTGCTTTTCAAGACACATTTCTTCACTTACGAAATGTCCTTGACATCGGCCATAAAAAAAAACACCCTTAAAACTTATCTGAACGTGACATTTGGGGTCTGAAGAGGCCATCATTTCTACTACCTCCGACTGCAGCGTTGAGTTTGAAACTAGGGACGTCATTGCAAATGGCGGCCCTGTTTCTAGAGAAATAAACTTATCTCGACTATTACAGCGGGACTTTAAACTTTTATTACACATTATATATACCGTATCACTCTACGAACGTGGCAGAGTGTGTTTCTTGTGTTTACCCAGAACCGTCAACTCGTCCGTTACTGATGAGGACTGTAGTTTATTTAACCCCTTGAGTACTATGACTTTACCCCTTGAGTACCACGACTTAACCCTTGAGTATTATGGTGTAACCCGTTTAGTACTATAACTTGAGTACTGTGGTTTAACCCCCTAAATATTATGGCTTAAGCCCGAGTACTGGGGCTTAGCCCCTTGAGTACTGTGGAGTAGCTCTGTTACTCAGGGAGGAAATATCGTATTTAAAATATTCATTGTACTCAAGGGGTTAATGAGCCTTAACTTTGATGAAACCAACTTAGGAAATATGTTTAAAGGGAACTACAGATCGAAAGTGAAATGTACAGCTTCGAAATATCAGTTTTTAGAGCTTCCTGGTTCTATCGACGAATAAAAATGCTTAAAATTATTTTCTGCATATACTACTACTACTTTGCTGTCACTCGGAATCGAGTATGACGAACATCCAGCTATGATAGAATAACGTAAGTTATTAGGGATGTCACCTAGGTTGGTGAGTTTTGAGGTGACTAAAGAGGCCAATACGGGACTCACAGGGTCGTCAACATTTGTTGCACATGTGTGTGGCTACATCTAGTGCGGGAGGGGCGGTGGCAGCGTCTATCCGGCGTTGGCGCTTATCTGCCTCGGTTTGCAGTCGGGCTAACTCGAAAGTATTGACATCTTCTTGTGTGGTGCTCCTCCCAGCGTTACAGTGTGGAGTAATCAACTCCCAGGTGAGGGTCGATTTGGCACTTTTTCAGGTCTGTCATAAGACTATCCTCATACCTTTTCAATTGCCCGCCGGCGTTACGTTTACTATTCGTTAGGTGACTGTAAAGTAGCTGCTTTGGCAGTCTACTGTCGTCTATGCGGGAAACATGGCCAGTCCAATGTAGCTGTTTATGGATAATGGTAGCCTTGATGCTCCTACAGTTGGTGTCAGCGAGAATGCTGGCATGTGTTTTCTCCTCTTCTCAGCAAACTCGGAGGATGGAACGTAGACTACGTTGGTGAAAGTTTTCAAGTGCCTTGAGGTGCTTCCTATATGTAATCCATGTCCCACTGCATTATTGCAGGGTAGGGAGGACCGCTGCTCGATATACATGCAGCTTTATAGATAATTTCAGCTCCCTACAACTGAAGACACGGTTTCGGAGTCAGCCAAACGCTTGAGATCCACATCTGATCCGGTGCTCAATCTCTTCATCGATGTCTGCGGTGGTGGACAGGTGGGAGCCTAGATACCGAAAGTGGGTAACAATAGAGAGGGTAATACCGTTAAGCTGGTTGGATGGTGGAAGTGTATCTGAACCAGGGGCAGGTTGAAAGAGAATCTAAGTCTTACGTACATTCACCTCAATGCCGAAGTGTGCATATGCATCTGCGTAGGTGTTTAGGATTTCCTGTAGGTCATGCTCAGTGTGAGCAACAAGGGTGAGGTCATCTGCATACTGAAGTTCAGTAATGGAAGCTGTCTGGAGTCGTCTTATGTTGAAAGATCCCCCTTCACCCGATACTCGATGTCCACCCCGCCGGGTAAATCGGCACTGGCACGAGTAAGGAAGGCAGCCAAGAAAATGGAAAAGAGAGTTGGTGCCAGTACACACCCTTGTTTAACCCCTGTTTGGATGGGGAAGAACTCAGACTGGGTGCCGTTGTGCAGGACACTGCCATTCATGCCATCGTGGTGTTGCCTCACAATGGCGATGAATTTTGTGGGTAGCCAAAACGGCTGAGGGTTCACCAGAGGGCTTCCCTGTTGACCGAGTCGAAGGCCTTGGTTAGGTCGATGAAGGCCATGTACAGGTCACGACGCTGTTTTCTGCACTTTTCTGTATCTGGTGTGCAGCAAAGATCATGTCAGTGGTGCCACGTGATGGTCTAAAACCACATTGAGATTCTGGGAGGAAGTTTTCCGCCTCAGGAAGGAGTCTGTTTAGGAGGACTCGGGCGATGATCTTGCCAGCTACGGAGATCTGCGAGATCCCACGGTAGATGCCACAATCTGATCAGTCTCCCTTGTTCTTGTGAATATTGACAATAGAAGCGTCTTTTAGAGCTTGGGGGATTTCATCCTTTTCATATATATTCTCCAGGAGAGAGTGGAGACGGTTGGCAAGCAGTGGTCCTTCTGGTTTATATACCTCGGCTGGGATTCCATCAGGCCCTGGGGCTTTGCTATTTTTCATCTGTTTGATGGCAGTAGCTACCTCAACCAGGGATGGAGGATAGCTGAGGTGGGTCAGCTCTGGATGCTGAGGGACTTGCTGGGTAGTCAGATCATCCACACCGGTGTTTCGGTTGAGCAATGAATGGTGGTGCTCTTTCCAACGCTGAAGGAGGCCTTCATCATCAATTCAATTTCAATTTCAATTGTTTATTCCTTGATAGAGGAAGCGGGATCCTAGTGCTGTCACTAGGTACCCCTGTACAATGACACCAAAAGCATCTGGCAAGTGTGACAAGTATATACAGTATAGATATTATAAAGGGGCTTACTAAAGCCTAAGGAAGGAAGGATATTCCTTTAACACATAATCAATATTATTTACAAAATATCTGGCCAGTATGGGGAAGATCATCGTGTCTCCGTCAGGGGGTCGTGGAGTGGTGGTCCTGCAGGCGTCACGGAAGCGTTGTGTGTGGGGACATCTTAGGAGGTAGTGGATAAGGGTGCTGCTGTTGGGTCTTCTGCATAATGCACAAGAGCGTTGCTCAGGGGATGCGGGGATACCAATCTCCCAAGCAAAGTCATACCCAATGATGGTACGGGCAGCAATCACGTCCCCTTTCCGCAACCCTTTCCCGCAGACGTACGAGAGGTCAGGAAGTTTACGGAGGACATCGTACCAGGTGGGCGGGGAGTCCAGGGGGATGGCTGCTTCCCGAGCTTCTCTCTGTTTGCGGTGAATTTGGGTCCTAATCTGTAAGAGTGTTCGAGGAACAACGTAGTCAGGTGTGGCCTTGTTGCAGCCAGTCTTGGCAAGGCCATCTGCTGCCTCATTCCCCAAGATACCGACATGACTGGGTATCCATAGGAATGTCACAGGACGGCCTGCATCCTGAAGTGTGGATGTTAACCCTCGTATTCGGAGGATGAGGTCCTTATTTTCCCCTGATCCAAATGCGATCCCGTCGAGAGCAGACCTGGAATCGCAGCAGACAAGCAAGGGGCAGAAACCATCTGCTTCTTCCTCAGCGAGAAGGGCAGCAAGGAGGGCTATTAGTTCAGCCTGAGTGGAGGATGCCCCGTCAGAAACTCTGAGAGACAGTTTGATAGGCTCAGGGGCATCAGGACGGGAGATGTAGACACCAGCCCCGGCCCTACCTGTAGCGGGGTCAACAGAACCATCAGTGTAGAGGACGACCCTACCTGGGGACCAGTGGGCGATCCTGGAGAGGTGGTATTTGCAGAGAATAACAGGGTTCACCTGGGATTTCGGGAGCGGTCCACCGAGGGCAATCACTTCAGGTTGAAAATCCAGCCAGGGAGAAGGAGACGAACCAACAGCAGGGGTGACAACAATATCAGGCAGGAGGTCGTGTTCCTGAAGGGCTCGGATGAGTGACCCTCGCCACTGTCTTCTAGATGGAGGTCGGTCTCGGACAGCAGGAGTCAAGTTGGTTTGGACATAGTTGCCCCGAGGATCCCGTAGAATGGAAACGGCAGTTTTTAGGTAAAACTCCTGGACACGATCCTGTAAGGGGGAAAGACCAAGTTCGGTATATAGAGAAGTAGAGCGTGTCCACTGAGGAGCCCCAAGGATGATACGAGCAGCTTTCCTCTGGATAACTTCGAGACGGTTGACAGCAGTCCGACTAATGTTGACGAGGGCAGGGGCGGCGTAGTCGACACAGGAACGGACAAAGGACTTGTACATGGTGAGAAGTACAGGGATGGTGGCACCAAGGGAACCCCTGCACATGGTAGAGAGGGGAGCGAGACGCCGAAAGCATATGTCTCGAAGATAGCGGACTTCAGGGATCTGACAACGTGTGCGAGTTACATACACACCCAGGTATTTTGTCTCATTAACCCAGTCCAAGGGCGTTCCTGATAAGAGAAGGGGTGGAGGTACAACACGACCGTGCCACATGGCTTTTGTTTTCGCAGTTGAAAGAAGGAAACCAAGTGAATCACACTCTCTGGAGACCAGATCAAGGGCTTCCTGCATGCTGAGGTAGTCAGGGGCTTGGAGGAGGACATCGTCGGCATATCCTGAGTGGACAACTTCTGTCGGCCACGGGAGAGATGCAATGGAGTGCATGAGAGTGTTAAACAAGGTGGGACTCAGGACTCCACCTTGAGGGGTGCCGAGGTTCATTTCTTGAACAGGAGACATAGAGCCTTCAACGCGAACCCGGGCCTGACGTCCAGTGAGGTAAGAGGCGATCCATTGTAGAAGTCTCCCTTTAACCCCTAACCGCGCAAGTTCAGCTAAAATGAGGGCAGGCTGAGCCGTATCAAAGGCTCCCTTGATATCAAGGAAGACGGAGATGCGGGCAGTCTGATTGCAATAAAAGGAAGCAATGGAGTGTGCTGTGCTGCGATGTTGAATGAAACCATTGAGGGAGTTGTGGAAGCCGCCTATGGTGTGAAGAAGGCGACGATGGAGTATCCTCTCCATCATCTTGCAAACACAGGAGGTAAGACTAATGGGTCGATATTTCCCAGGATCTCCCGGCTTAGGGATGGGGATAATAGTGGCATTTTTCCAGTTGGACGGGAAAACCCCATGTTCATAAGATATATTGTAGAGAGCAAGCAAGGGGCCGTTAGGAATATTAGTACAGGCGTTGAGGACGGAGTAGGTTATCTAATCATCCCCAGGAGAGGTGTCTTTTCTAGAGTGACGAGCACTGTCAAGCTCGAACTGTGTGATGGGATGATCAGTGGGGGCAGGGGAGGTAAGAGCAGCACGAACAACAGGCTCAGACGCATCGATGCGAGCCTGCACTGCCTCCTGCATTGGATCTGGAAGTGCCTCAGGGGAGGAACCTTCATCATCTTTAATTATGATGTTACCGTCAGCTGAGTGGGGGAGGGCTACGCCACGAGTGGTTGGTCCATAAAATGTCTTAATGGAATTGAAATTTTGCGCATCCTGTGCTGATCTGCATGTTTTTTGTATTTCACATGCTTTATTTTTAAGCCAGTCATTCTTTAGAATGTGGAGTTCCCGCTGGGCTGCCGCTTTTTTCTTGTGGAAGGTTTCAGCTTTGGTCCGAGACTGAGGGTTGTTCTACCAGTCAGTAAAAGCAGCACGTTTATCATCGATGAGTATTTTGATTGCCGGGTCATTTTCATCAAACTAGTCCTGGTATATTTGTTTGATCTGGCCGAGGGTTTCTCTGCAGGTTTTTGTCATAACAGTGTTGAGAGTATCCCATTTGGCACTGGGATTCACGTTGTTTGCTCTCTGAAAGCATGTGCTACAGCTGGGTCCTCCTGACACTTAGTATTAAAACCTCTTCTGTAGGCTTCCTGCATTCGCCGTTTTCGGGAGACGTGAAGTGAGAACTTGGCTCTGACAAGTCGATGATCAGTGTCACAGCAATCTCTTTCTCTGACAATGATGTAGTCAATGAGACGCCAGTGTTTGGATCGTGGGTGTTGCCACGACCCCTTGAACTAGTCGGCCTGCCTAAACAAGGTATCGGTGATAGTGAGGCTGTGTGCAGCACACTTGCTGAGGAGGAGTACACCGTTGGGATTACACTTGCCTTGACCATTTCTCCCTATGTTTCCCTACAAAATGCTAGTATGTCTACCAACTATGGCACTGAAGTCACCAAGGAGCACAACCTTGTCTTCTCTGGGGATAGAGGTTAGCACTCTGTCATCGTCGGCGTAAGAGTGTCAATCTCTGCATCCAGTGTTGAGGCTTATGCACTGATGGAAAAGGCATGACGTGAGTGATTCAGTGGGACTCAAAGCGTCATCAGGCGCTCGTTGATCCCAAGAGGCATTTCAGTTAGCCTGTGTAGGATGCATTGGCGAATTGCAAATCCAACTCCATAAATGCAGTTTCTCCCTGCAGCAGGCTTACCCTTCCAGAAGAAGGTATAGCCAGACCCTCTTTCTGTCAGCTGGCCCTCACTGATGGCTGCTATGTTAATGTTATACCTCGCCAGCTCTTTTGCCACACGGGTGGTTCTTCTTTCAAGATGCTCATTTGTGCCAGTATCCAGAAGGGTCCTGACATTCCATGCAGCGACCATAAGAGGTTGTATAGTTCGGTTTTATTCCCAATCAGGTTGGGTTTTTAGGCCGGCTATGTTTAGGGCACCTTTTCTAGCCGCCTCCCCATGTGGAGTAAGCAGATTGGCTCCTCAAGAGGGCTGCTCAGTCGCACAGACAGGACCGGATTGCACTGCTGCCTAGATCCCAGTTCATAAATGATCATCTTATCTGTGCCGCCCATGTGCAGAGTTGTGATGAGATACTCCCGGCAGTCATCTCTGTCTGTCTCCGTCTCCACTCCGTCGCCATAGGACTTTTGGGGGTTTAGGGGTTTTCATGATGACGAGAGTAATGATGAACTGGATGATGGCTGAGCATGAGTTGATTTATGTGATGAAACAGGAATGCAAGCTGCAACCACATGTCTTGGCTCTCCCTTTTCCTTATCCAGTGGTGCAAATGTTGCCATGACTGGGAAGAGTTGCAATGGACTACCGATAGCCCAGTTTGTTGGGTTTCGACTTAGTAGCCTGTCCATCAGGCATTGCCTTCGTTTGCCGGTTTAGTTGTTGGGTTTACACGGAGGTCACCTCTTCCGCCTATACAGCTGTTGGGGTCTTGTTGGAGTTCTGTAGGCATGTCTGCCTGATGCAGGGTCCACCGCAGAATTTTCGTTCAGGGTTTACTCCTGTAGCCTTATACCTCCCAAGGTTAATCCGCAAGGCAGCGGGGAAATGGCTGGTAGGTCCCTCTGGGGCCCACAGTTACTCCGAGATCTCTGCTGGTCTAGCCTGGGCCCACAAGGCACCCAGTTACCGTGTGTTGCCATGAAGGGGCACAGCAGGAGTCTTGATGGTAAAGAGGCTGTGTGCTGGCAGGGGAAGACTTATGCAAGTTGCTTCCCTGTTTGCCACGAGGGCTAGCCAGCGGAGGCAGTTGAAAGCGAGAGGGAGCAAGCAGTGCTTGCTAGTGCAGTGCTGCATACTAGATGCATTTCACCACCCTGAGTGCAACACACACACACACACACACACACACACACACACACACACACACACGCATGGACACTATTACCAAAGCCTGCCACCACTTCTTTCCCGCCAAGACACTGAGGATCCACCAGATGAAGTCCTGTGGATTACACCCCGTATCAAAGGATTAATTGTACAGCGCAACAAGGCATACTTCACCAATAACCACCTGTACAAAAGTCTACGTAACCAAGTCTTCAGGGAAATCAAGTCAGCCAAGATGTCTCATTATCCCAGGAAAGTGAACAGCCTCAAGGAGGTCGGCAACGGTCAGTGGTACTCTAAGGTAAAAGATCTCTGTGGTCTTAACCATCAGTCTTCCACATTTCCTTTTATCTCTCATTTACCTAGTGAGGAGGCAGCTGAGACAATTAATAACCAATTTGCTACCATGTCATACCCTACCCATTCTTGACCTCACTCTCCTCCCGGCCTACTTACCTTCCCCCTCCTCCCAGTCTTTAACCATTTGAAATTGCCAACACCTCACATGCAGTGTTCCCCAGGGGACCAAGATGGAGACACTGTGCTTCCTAATCCTGATTAACGACGCTCTATCGGACACTCCTCACAGATAGAAGTACGTGGATGACTGCACTGTGGGGGTTACAGTGGACAACACCTCACCGAACTACTCATCGCTAACAGGCACTCTGGACAGGCTACAGGCATAGACTAAGGGGAACAAGGTCACCATCAACCACACCAAAACAATAGTCACGCACATCAACAACGCCACCACTCCAGTGCAAGCTCCAATAGTTACACTGGGTGCCCATCCTCTCCAGTAAGTGCAGTCTGCCAAACTCCTGGGTGTAACTATAGACCACAAACTGGATTGGAAGGCCGATGTAAACAGCACTATCAAGGCAGCCTCGTACCGCAGCCGCAAGGTAAATTCCACTAGAGTCCCAGATTTCAGAAGGGCAAACATTGATAGTTTGAAGAGCCAGCTGAGAGAAGGGGTATAACGCTTGGGGGTGAATTACATGACCTCACATGAGGTGACCTCACACAATGTACCAACGAGGGCGACCTCACCTTACCTGGAGACCTGACGGTTGAGGATGACTTGATCACGATATCTGAGGTTGACGAGTTCCACAACAATTTAAATAATGAGTTACTTAATGCACAAAGGCAGAACATACCATACAGAAAACTCAGATCAAACAACATGACCCTAAATGGATAAATAATTATTTAAAGAATATTATTGGACAAAGGAAGGCTATAGGTAGGAGAATAAATCGTGGTGAAGTTTACCTCCGAGATTATTATAAAGTATTGGCCGGTAGGGTTAAGAACGAGATAAGAAAAGGAGAGAGGAATAATGAATTGAAGGTAGCAAGGGAGGCTAAGTCAAACCCCAAGGGAATCTAGCAAATGTATCAAACGAAAACACGAGAAAAGATAGGAGAAATACAGTCAGATAACGGCGAACTAACTGATAACGACGGAGAAATGAGCAATAATCTGAATAAATATTTTTCAACAGTTTTCAACACCGAAAATTTAAACATGGTACCCGAGGCACCGACTCTATACAGAGATAGTGAATAACATAAATTAAGCGAGATAGTAGTGACTAGTAACGATGTTAGTAAGCAAAAAACTAAAGCCTAATAAGTCACCTGGTCCCGATGAGATATTTGCCAGAGTATTAAAGGAATGTAAGGAAGAGCTTAGTATGCCCTTAGAGAAGTTGTTTAACATATCCTTAAAAACGGGTGTAGTACCAGAAACCTGGAGGATAGCGAATGTAACACCGATTTTCAAGAAGGGAGATAGATCACTATCCTCTAACTACCGTCCAATCAGTCTGACATCGATTGTAGGCAAATTACTGGAAGCAATCATTTAGAACTCTATTCTAAATCACCTGGAGATGCACAAGTTGATCAATGATTCCCAACATGGCTTCACAAGCGGGCGTTCATGTCAAACTAATCTATTAACATTCTTTTCATCTGTTTTCGAATCAGTGGACGAGGGGCACAATTATGATGTGGTATATCTCGACTCTAGCAAAGCCTTCGACAGAGTCCCCCCACGAAAGGCTAATAAGAAAAGTGGAGGCTCAGGTATTAAATGAGATATTCTAAAATGGATTAGGGCATGGTTACAGGACAGGAAACAGCGAGTGAGCATTAACGGCACTAAATCCTATTGGAGCAACGTCACCAGTGGAGTTTCCCAAGGCTCAATACTTGGACCATTATTATTATTATATAGATAAACGACATGGATATCGGCGTAGACAGCAACATAAGTAAATTTGATGATGACACGAAAGTAGAGCGTGTAATTAAAGCTGATGAGGACTCCGCAAAACTACAGGAAGATCTAAAAAAAAATTCGAATGGTCTGAAAAATGGCAGATGAAATTCAATGTGGACAAATGTCAAGTACTCAGTATAGGAGATGCAAACAGGGTAGCCAGATTCCAGGTGATCAATGATGTTATTGAGAAATCCGACTGCGAGAGATACTTAGGTGTAATGATAAGTAGGAATCTTAAGCCAAGTAAACAATGTGTTTTTGCTCGAAACAAGGCTAATAAAGTACTTGGATTCATACAAAGGAGTGTTAGTTACAAGACTAGCGAGGTCATCCTAAAATTATATCTTGCACTTGTCAGACCTCACTTGGATTACGCAGTTCAATTCTGGTCACCGTATTACAGAATGGATATAGAATCTTTGGAAAGAATTCAGAGGAGAATGAAAAGACTAATCATGGGCATTAGGAACCTTGAGTACAGAGACAGGTTAAAGCCTCTTAATTTGCACTTCCTCGAGAGACGTAGAGTGAGGGGCGATATGATAGAGGTGTATAAATGGAAGTCAGGGCTAAACAAAGGGGACATTACAAAGGTACTCAAACTATCCAACCAGGACCGAACTCGTAACAATAGTTTGAAATAAGACAAATTTAGATTAAGGCGCGAAATAGGTAAACATTGGTTTGGAAATAGAGTAGTGGACGAGTGGAACAAGTTACCAAATATCATCATCAATTCGAATATGCTGGATGGCTTCAAACATAGGTTGGATGGATACATGAGCAATGGGGGATGGGTGTAAATGGGACTGCCCATTATGGGCCAATAGGCCCGCTGCAGTTTCTTCCATTCTTATATTTTTATATTCTTATGACTCAACATGCTACGACGACTCAGGTCACTTGGGGCACCCACGCCAGAGCTGTGGACTATCTACAACGCAATTTTTCTCCCAAAATTAATGTATGCGTCACCAGCCTGGTTGTCTTCTCTCAACTCAACCCAACAACGTCAGCTAGAGAAGGTACAGTAGAGGGCTTGTAGAATCATGCTCGGGGTAGACTACTCCGGCTACAACAAGGCTCTCTCCACCTAGGAAATGCCATCCCTCAGTGACCTCCACCACCACGCACTTGCAAGGTTTGGTAGTAGACTACTGCACCATCCTCGTCACCTACTACCACCTGCAGTACCCTGCCCACTTCACGCAGTCCGCCGCTACAACAAAATGCAGCTCATAAGAGCCCGCACTGATAGATATAAGAATAGCACCATCCCATCTATTGTTAAAATAATAAATAGCTCCTGATTTATGTACTGTACAGCCCTGTAAATGTATTGAACGTATATTATTATGTCTAAATCACATGTAAGTTTGTATATTTTCAGCCACCGGCTGCAACTCAATTAATAAACCGTTTATTATTATTATTAGTATTATTATTATTATTATTATTATTACGCACATACACACATACACACACACACACACACACACACACACACACACACACACACACACACACACGCACACACACACACACACACACACACACACACACACACACACACACACACACACACACACAATGTTTTGTCTCTCACACACTGTCATTCGTGTGTTTCACTTCTCCACTACTAAATAAAAAGCCAAATAAGAAATAAGAATACACAAAAGGCAGCAGGGCGGTGCTATGTTGGAGGCGGCGGCGGGTGTGAGGGAGACAGTTCGGGCAAGTGCGAGTGTTGGGGGGGTCACTCCCTACTGTGTAAGGAAACTTAAAGGCGCGGCCACACATGCCAAGAGTCGACAGTTGACGCCCAGACTAATAAACGGTTCTGAAGTTGTTGATTCAGATGATTCTCCGTGGCCCTTATTCATCTTTGAAATTCTAAAGTATTATTTCAGAATATATGCTTCAATATTATCTTCATCTATAACTGAAATTTGTCTTAGTTTGAAGCATCTTTTCTGTATTGCATGTATGAAATACAAGCATTCCTAAAATAGAATCACGATGATACATCACTTGACATAACGAAACGGTGATGCAGGAATCTAATTTTCAACTCAATATCCTCCAAGTAAATATGGATTCTTGGCTATAAATGGCTTCATTAGGCATATTATTCCCTGAAACTTGGCCTTGCACCAGACTCTAGATTATGGTAAACACTCTTGCTGTCTTTTCTTGCCGGCCAGGAACGTACCCACAGGCGGTTTTTTTTCTTGTGGTTAACCTTCTTTAATTTAACTGCCCATGTGATAATCCGCTGCATTCACTTACTACATGGATGCTATTGCTTGTTTTCGTTGGTGACATTGTCAGCAAGCCTGTGAGATGGATATTTTACGTATGTGATCACTGGGTCGACGAAATCGTTAATTTGAATAACGGAACATTCTAGTGTGACCGACTGACCGTGCCTTAACAAAGTCTGAGTCTCCTTGTGTGGAAGAAATACCCACGTGTGTTAGTCGTGGATCATCCTCACTACTGTCTGTTGGGCCAAAGTCAGTAAGATGATGTGTTGACTACAGACAGGGTAATATAGAACTGTGCAGAGACCAAGGGAGTCATGCTGTCTATTGCTGTTTGTGCAACATCCTTTTTGGGTTTCTGTTTATTTCTGGTACTGAAAATATTGCCGTTTTAAGCATGAAGATGCTAATTGTGTAGAGTTCCGCCCTCTTCATTTTCGCAAACAAGAACTCACACTGTATCTCACCGGGGACTCCTCCAAGTGAAGTCAAGGGAAAAAATCAACATAAAATAAAACTGGTACTCTTTTTATTATATCGGTATAACGTCGAGGAAAAACGCGATAACCACTGGATTCAAGAATATAATCATATTCAGGTATAATAAATTGAGTTCCAGCGTTTATAATGGAACTCTATAAACTCTTCACCACTTCCAACGTTGAGAGAATACACTTGGGAAGACCTGGCTGCTCCTGTACACATTCTCGGTCTCGTTATGTATCCGTCTACCGCTCGGTCCAGGTAGAGGCGAAGCAGACGAGGCTGCTTCACATTCGTAGTCTAGAGGCGGCAAGCTGTTTAATCTGCTCTTCACGACAGACGTAAGAGACCACTCGTAAAACAATGAGCGTTTTATTGGCTTTGGTCTTGAGGCTTGTGACGTAGATAACCACGTCTCGCTAACATATCGGCATGACCCAGGCAGTGTAAACGTCCCTGCCATAGAGTGCTTTTCTTATGTTATATAACCTCCATCAGTTCAAATCATTCTCTTTTAAATATTCTTCAATATTTGGCAAGGAGATGACGTCTCGATGACCATATTTGACAATAACACTCTGTCTTACCTCCCCGAGGTTTATATTTATTGAAATATATAAGTGGGATAGATGGCCGCCGCCTCCTCATCCTTCAGGTGAAGTAAGTTCAAATTGTCTCAAAAGCTATGAAAGATACAATTGTTATATGATTATAACAGTTCATAGATGCTTCATGGCCTTCAGGAAGGGACAGTGACTGTGGCAGCTTAACCTCTGGAGTCACTGAATCGTGGGTTCAACTTGCTTTTCCGCTGCTCACGGAACTTTATCAGTATTTTTATTTTTTCTGGTCATTCCCGAATACTTCGTGATATATGGCTTTCATGTGACCTGGATCTGAGGTACTCAAACTATCCAAACACGAGCGAACTCGTAACAATGATTTTAAATTATACACACTTAGATTTAGGCGCAAAATAGGTAAACATTGGTTTGGAAATAGAGTAGTGGACGAGTGGAACAAGTTACCAAATATCATTATTAACTCGAATACGCTGGATAGCTTCAAACATAGGTTGGATGGATATATGAGCAATAGGGGTTGGGTGTAAAAGTGACTACCCAGTATGGGCCAATAAGCCCGCTGCAGTTTCCTCCATTCTTATATTCTTAAGGTCACTGCAATTAGCGATAATCCTTTATATGTCCATCGACACAATTGCTTTTTAAAGTAACTGAAAATTTTTCATTAGCTCCAAATATTTTCGAGTAACTGATTATTTTAAGAGTAGCGTCGAGTATTTTAGGGTAGCTCTGAATATTTTAGAACACTTCTGAGGACATTAGGGTATTGCCGCTGTCATACAATGCAATCCATCCCGATCTCTATTAGAGAAAGAAATTAATTTGACTTTTCTCAGTGAGCCAAACAGTGGATAGCTTGTGATATACCTTCAGGGTACGACAATTTTCCCTGGACCACCCTTTATGCTACTTGGGAGGTATAGTTCAGCTTAGTTTAGGCTAGACTAGGCAAAGTTAGAATAGGGGAAGTTAGGTAAGGGGAAGTTACGCTAAGGGAAGTTAGACTAGGTTAAATTAGGTTAGAAGAGGGAGGTAAGGTTGGGTTAGGTTAGCGACAGGGTGTTTAATCAACAGGTGAAACTCCTTTTGAAACTGGAATTTCCCGTAAATTTCAGTATTGGAAAGAGTCTTTAGTGTCCCTTCGAACTTCAGCTGTCACCGTCTTCCCTACCCACTAAACCTCCTTTGAGAGACTCGTCTACCATTGATTCGATAGTCTCTGAAAACCCCAGACAAAGACCGCCTAAGAAAAAGACCCCTTATGAAAAAGAACCCCTAAGTGAAAAACCCCAAAGAAAAAGACCCCTTATGAAAAAGACCCTTAAAATAAAAGACACCCTAAGAAAAATACCCCTTAAGAAAGATCCCTAAAAAGTTCTCCTGGAAAGAAGACCCTAAGAAGCTCTCCTGAGAAAAAGACCCCACCCTTGACAACCTTGTCTCGGAGAGGGGGGGGGGGACAATGGTGGGGTGGAGGAGCCTGAAGGATAATTCGATCTTCCTTGTTTTGTTTATTTTTCATTCATTAATGGAGGAAAATGGCTCACCTGAAGATTAGACACCGCAGCTTATTTACCTGAAGACTAGACAACCAAGCTCGTTTTATTTAAAAAATTAACCACCCCAGCTTATTTTTCCCTGAAGAGTAACCACAGTTCATTTTACTTGAATATTGACCGCCTCAGCTCATTTTATCTGAAGATTAACCACCTCAGCGTATTTCACCTGAAGATTAGACACCGCAGCTTATTTACCTGAAGACTAGACAACCAAGCTCGTTTTATTTAAAAAATTAACCACCCCAGCTTATTTTTCCCTGAAGAGTAACCACAGTTCATTTTACTTGAATATTGACCGCCTCAGCTCATTTTATCTGAAGATTAACCACCTCAGCGTATTTCACCTGAAGATTAATCACGCAGCTTATTTTACCTAAACCTTAATACCCATACACTATCTATGGAGGTTATATTAGGTAAGGTTAGGTTAGGCTAGACTAGCGTTAATGTGAAAAATAAGCCTAGGTGGCTAATTATTATCAGGAAAACAAGCTTAGGTATCTAGTTTTCAAGTAAAAACAAGCTTAGGTATCAAGTTTTCAAGTAAAACAAGCTTGGGTGTCTAATTTTCGGGTAAATAATCTGAGGTGTCTAATCGTCAGGTGATGCAGAGATAAAGAGAGAGAAGAGTGGAGAACCTTGCCAGGAAGACCACGAAGGCCTCAGGTCCTCACTTTTACTTTAGTCAAATAGACTGGACCGACCTTAGGGGGAACTCAAAATCAGAGGATTTTCTTGAAACAGTTCAAGACTGTTTCCTAACACTACATATAGCCGAACTCACCCAGGGTAATAATATACTCGATTTAGCTCTGTCAAGCAGAGAAAACCTCATTAGTAATGTCGAGGTAGGGAACGAACTAGCTAAAAGCGATCACAAAGAAGTGATGTTCAAAGTTAACTTAATGTCAGTCGCAAAGAAAATTACAATAAAGTCCCAGATTTCAGAAGGACAAACTTTGTTAGTTTGAAAGGCAACTGAGAGAAGGCGTATCACGTTTAGGGGTGAATTACATGACCTCACAAATTGTACCCACAAAGGGAGACCTCACTTTACCATGTGACCTAACAACGATAACCTGACAAAATATGAAGGTTGTGGATGACTTGATCACGAGATCTGAGGTTGACGAGTTCCACACTAATTTAAATAATAAGTTACTTAATGTACGAAGGCAGAACATACCATACAGAAAACTCAGATCAAACAACAATGACCCTAAATGGATAAATAATTATTTAAAGAATATTATTGCACAAAGGAAGGTTATAGGTGAAGTTTACCTCCGAGATTGTTATAAGGTATTGGCCTGTAGGGTGAAGACCGAGGTAAGAAAAGCAAAGAGGAATAAACAACTGAAGGTAGCAAGGGAGGCGAAGTCAAACCCCAAGGGATTCTTCCAAATGTATCAAACTACAACACAACACAAGATTGGACCAATACAGTTAGATACCGGCGAGCTAACGGATAACGACAGAGAAATGAGTAATAATCTGAACAGTTTTCACCACCGAAAATTTGAACAGTTTTCACCACCGAAAATTTAAACATGATACCCGAGGCACCGATTATATACAGAGACAATGAAGAAAATAGATTAAGCGAGATAGTAGTGACTAATAACGATGTTAGTAAGCAAATAGACAAGCTAAAGCCTAATAAATCACCAGGTCTTAATGAGATATTTGCCAGAGTATTAAAGGAATGTACAGAAGAGCTTGGGATGCCCTAAACAAATTTGTTTAAGATGTCATTAAAAACGGGTGTAGTACCAGAATCCCGGAGGATAGTGACTGTGATACCGATTTTCAAGAAGGGAGAAGCACAAGTTGATCAATGAATCCCAACATGATTTCACAAGTGGTCATTCATGTCTGACTAATCTATTAACATTCTTTTCAGCTGTTTTCGAATCAGTGGACGACGGGCACAATTATGATGTGGTATACCTCGACTTTAGCAAAGCCTTCGACAAAGTCCCCCACAAAAGACTAAAACGAAAAATGGAGGCTAGTGGCATTGGAGGAGATATTCTAAAATGGACAGGAAACAACCAGTAAGCATTAACGGCACTAAATACGATTGGGGTAACGCCACTAGTGGAGTACCCAAAATCTCACTACTTGGACCAATACTACTTATTATATACACAAACAACATAGATATAAGCAGAGACAGCAACATAAATAAATTTTCTGATGATACTAAAATAGGGCGTTTAATTAAATCTGACTACGATTCAGCAAAACTATAGGAAGATAAAAAAAAATCTTTCTAGTGGTCTGAAAATGGCAGATGAAATTTAATGTGGACAAAATGTAAAGTACTTACAGTAGTCTAAGAGATGTAAACAGAAAAACCAGATATCAGATAAACAACGTTGCTATATAGAAATCTGACTGTGAGGAAGATTTAGGAGTAATGATAAGTAGGGATCTTAAACAAAGTACTTGGGTTCATACAAAGGAGTGTTAGTTACAATACTAGCGAGGTTATCCAAAAACTATATCTTACACTTCTGAGACCTCACTTGGATTACGCAGTTCAGTTCTGGTCACCGTATTACAGAATGGATATGGAATCTCTAGAAAGAATTCAGAGGAAAATGACAAGACTAATCCCGGGCATTAGGAACCTTGAGTACAGAAACAGGCTAAAGCATCTTAATTTGCACTCCCTCGAGAGACGTAGAGTGAGGGGCGATATGACCGAGGTGTGTAAATGGAGGTCAGGGCTAAATAAAGTTGATATAACAAAGGTATTCAAACTATCCAACCAGAAGCAAACTCGTAGCATTGGCTTTAAATTAGACACAATTTAGATTTAGGTGAGAGATAGGAAAATATTGGTTTGGAAATAGAGTAGTGGATGAGTGAAATAAGTTACCAAACATTATCATTTACTCGAATACGCTGGGTACCTTCAAACATAGGTTGGATGGATATGTGAGCGATAGGGGTTGGGTGTAAACAGGACTGCCCAGTATGAACCAATAGGCCTGCTGCAGTTGCATCCATTCTCATGTTTTTATGTTCTTTTACCTGGGTGAACGAGGCTGCTGTAACTTGTAAGACATATCCCGGTTGTGCAAGTGTAGCCTGTTATTGTTGCCTGTCCTGATACAACCCTGAAAGACTTTACTTCAGCTCTGATTTATTGCTTCTGTTTCCATTGTTGCAGCCCATGTGTACGTTGTTGCAGTTTTTTTATTGTTCTTCTTGTTTCTAATGTTGCACCCCAATATATTTTGTTGCAATTCTGCCTGATTGTTGTTCCTTTTTGCTTCTATTATTTTAATCCATAATAGTTTATTGCAGTTCAGACTTATTTTTCATCTTTTAACTTCAACTGGTGCAAGTCAAGAAATCTTGTTTGTACTTAAAGTATATAATTGTACTGCCGCTTCTTGAGATCACTGTGGCTGCTGGTTGCTCTTGAGGTTAACAGCTTTTCTATCAGTTTTTTGAGACGACTGTTACTATTCTGTGTGAGACTGGTGGTGTTGCTACATCTTCCTGTACAGTCTCAAGTGACCATGGCAATGCTCTCTCTTACCTCTTGAAATACTGTGTATAAATTACTAACTCTTGCCTAAGCTGAAAGCTATTCTCCCTAGTGGATTTTCGGGGGAACTTTTCAAAAGTGGTCCACCAAAACAACAATAATAATAATAATAATAATAATAATAATAATAATAATAATAATAATAATAATAATAATAATAATAATAATAATAATAATAATAATATCAGTTACACAATATCTGTCCAACATTCAATCTAAGAAAAGCGTAGGGCAGTTCTGTAGCAGTAGAAGAGAGTTGTGTTGCGTTGTGTGATGTAGTGTTTGTGTTATGTGTTGATGTTTTGTGTTGGTGTGAGGAAGTGTTTATGTTGTGTGTTGATGTGTTGTATAATGAAGTGTTTATGTTGTGTGTTGAAGTGTTGTGTTGTGTGTTGAAGTGTTGTGTTGTGTTATGTGTTGATGTGTTGTGTGTTGTTGTGTTGATGTATTGTGTTGTGTGTTGATGTGTTATGTTGTGTTATGTGTTGTATGTTGATGTTACATGTTGTGTTATGTGTTGATGTGCTGTGTTCATGTGTTGTGTTGTATTATGTGTTGATGTGTTTTGTTGTGTTATGTGTTGTGTTGTGTTGATGTGTTGTGTTAGTGTGTTGTGTTGTGTTATGTGTTGTGTTATGTATTGTGTTGTGTGTTGTGTGTTTGTGTTGAAGTGTTGTATTTTGAAGTGTTGTGTTGTGTTGATGTGTTGTGTGTGTTGTGTTGTTGTGTTGTGTTGATGTGTTGTATGTGTTGATGTGTTGTAGTGTTGTGTTGTGTATGTGTTCGTTATGTGTTGATGTGTTGTAAATGTGTGTGTTTGTGTTGTGTTGTGTGTTTATGTGTTGTGTTGATGTGTTGTGTTGTGTGTTGTGTTGTGTTGTGTGTTGATGTGTTGTATATTGAGGTGTTGTGTTGTGTGTTATTGTGTTGTGTGTTGTGTTGTCTGTTGTGTTGTGTGTTGATGTGCTGTGTTGAGTGTTGATGTGTTGTGCTGTGTATTGATGTGTTGTGTTGTATATTGTTGTGTTGTGTTTTGATGTATTGTGTTATGTTGATGTATTGTGTTGTGTTGTGTGTTGATGTGTTGTGTTGATGTGTTATTTTGTGTTGATATGTTGTGTTGTGTTGATGTGTTATTTTGTGTTGATATGTTGTGTTGTGTTGATGTGTTATTTTGTGTTGATGTGTTATTTTGTGTTGTGTGTTGATGTGTTGTGTTGTGTATTGAGGTGTTGTGCTGTGTGTTGTTGTGTGCTGATGTGTTACATAAGAACATAAGAACATAGGGAGTCTGCAATAGGCCGGTTGGCCTGTGCATGGCAGCTCCTGTCGAGAGTTACTACCACTCTCCATCATCCATGAATCTATCTAGCCTCCTTTTGAAACTTTCCAGAGTTCCCGCACTTACTACAAAGTTGCTAAGCTTGTTCCACTCGTCCACCACCCTATTTGTGAACCAGTTCCTTCCTATCTCCCTCCTAAACCTAAGCTTATCCAACTTAAATCCGTTGCTCCGAGTCCTATCCTGCTCGGATATTATAAGAACTTTATCTATATCCCCTTTATTGATTCCTTTCACCCACTTAAATACTTCTATCATATCTCCCCGCACTCTTTGTCTTTCTAGGGAATGTAAGTTTAGTTTCTTTAACCTATCCTGATATGGAAGGTTCTAAGTCCCGTATTGTGTGTTGACGTGTTGTGTTGTGTTGTGGGTTGAGATGTTGTGTGTTGTGTTGATGTATTGTGTTGTATGTTGATGTGTTGCGTTGTGTGTTGATGCGTTGTGTTGTGTTGTGTGACGAAATGTTGTGTTGTGTGTTGTATTGTGTTGCGTGTTGTTGTATTTGTATTGTTGTGTTGTGTTGTGTGTTGAAGTGTTGTGTTGTGTGTTGAGGTAAGTGTTATGTGTTGATGTATTTGTATTGTTGTGTTCTGTTGATGTGTTGTGTTGTGTTGTGTTGTGTGTTGATGTGTTGTGTATTGAGATGTTGTGTTATGTGTTGATGTATTTGTATTGTTGTGTTGTGTGTTGATGCGTTGTGGTGTGGCGAGGCGAGGCAGCAGGTGGGGGTGAGAGAGAGTTTATGCCAGGCTTGTGTGTAGCTTTTGTTACACAACTGAGGGCGGTGGTGGTGGGGATCCAGTGATTAATTGGTTTAAGGTTGAAGTTGGGGTCAGACACGAGTTTGTATCCCAGCATTATTGTTTGAATGTTCAGTGATGGGAAGTACCAGAGACAACGCTCGGGCTGGATGGAGGGAGGATGGGTGGAATGGGAGGATGAAAGGGAGGGAGGATGAAAGTAAAGAAAGGAAGGAGAGAGAGAGAGGGCGGAAAAGAGGAATGGAGGAAGGGATGGAGGGAATCAAGAAAAAGACAGAAGAGAAAGAAGGAGTTGGGAGGGAAAGATAAAAAGAGGGAAGGGGGAGGGCGGACAGTAAAAAGCGAGGGAAGATGGAGAGAGGGAGAGGGAAAGAGGAACGGAGATATGAACTGAGGATGACAGTAAAGAGTACCATACCGCAACACAAAAGCCGCCATGATAACGCTCTCTTAAGGTTTACTCAACAGGCATGGGGAAAAAGAGACTTAAAAATAATATAACAATGAGATACAACATTTAGACTAGAGGTGAGACGATATTATGCAGGAAGTTATTATGTGAACAAAAAATTAAAATACTTATGTTGAAGATAAAGGTTTAGACCAGTATACAATATCAATTACATTCTCTTATTAACAAAATCAACAATTATTACACTACTATACTACCTATTCTTGCTATTGTTGTTACGTTATGGCAAATACAACGATATGCTGTATGTAGCCTAATATTACCCCACCCTAAACCGCTGCCCCCTCCCCCCCCCTCCTTGTCTACGCCTCCTCCCCTCTTTCCATCTCCTTCCCTCCTGCCTCCGTCACCCTTCTTTCCCTCTTGCCTCCTTCTCATTCCTTCCCCTGCCTTTCTCTCCCTTCTTCCCCCCTGCCCCCTCTCCCCCTCTCTCCCCATGCCTCCCTCTCCCTCCCCTCCATCCAAACCGCCCCCCTCCCCCTCTAAGCGACCTGGACTATAACTTGAGGTGTTCCTGAAGACATCTCGTAAGGCTTTAAGTACACACCACCAGTACACGACGATGACCAACCTGAAGTAACGTACTGAGTCCATGTCTTATGTCCTTCTTGCGACGCTTTTAATGTATTACACACACACACACACACACACACACTACATTCTGTTACGACCGTGTCGTATTTTTCTATTATTTTTTATAACATGCTTCCATGTTGTTCCATATTATTCCCTGTGCTGTTAAGGTTTTAACTGTTATTATTTGTTCAAGCCCATCTTATTTCTTCATTTAGCATTGTAACAAGCATTCTTTTTTTCTCTAACAACCATCTGTATCGTTAAACGACCCATGTTTCACCGGCTGGTAAAATTGGCGGGAAACGACCCTATATATAGTACTCCACCTGTAGACAGAGTTCAGTCCAGTCCCTCTTGTCATTAAGTTCACGTTCTTTAGAGTGACACTCGTCACCTGTTACTTATACTTTATTTTATTACTGTGTTGTTCCTGTCGCCACCAATGTGGTATATCTATGTGAGTACCTATTTATGTCTCTTATGTGTCCATCAGTGTTTGCTTAGTTACATTTAAGTAATTCAGTGTTGTTTCACTATAGATAATTTCAGTGTTAGTTATTTTATATGTTTATGCAGTGTTAACGTAATCCAATGCTTTATTTTTATTCTATATATTTAAGCAGTTCTTTTAATGTTTCGATGTTTTAGTATCATTTGTGTCTTAAAAGTTTCGATAGTGAATCAATTTGTTGTGACAGCCTACGAGGCTCTTTATTGTGTTAATATTTAATTTAATTAAATTCTTAAAGGTTTGCTCTATTTATTTTTAGTCCCTTTAATTTACTTTTCTTTTTGCTTGGTTACGCCTAGAACCTGGATATTAAAGTAAATTAAGAGATGGCGTAACAATCCTTGACCACCGAAGGGTCAAGACACACTGTTAAGTTGGCCCATACCAACTCCCTCCCCTGAACCCTCCTCCCCACCGGAATATCAACAAGTTCTCGCCAGAAGTTACAATTTAATTTAGGAAAGGAATGGAATCAGTGTTGACCAGAGGTGAACAGTGGTGAATAGTGCTTAAGTCAGTGAGAACAACTCAACAGTAACAGTGAGGTCCCAGGTACCCAGTGATAACTGCCCATGAGACCCAACAACAACCAGCGATGTGTTAATCCGTCTACGATAGAAAGGTCTGGGACCACACCTCACTCATATAACACCATCTGTGAGGGAATTACTACAC
This sequence comes from Homarus americanus, assembly GCF_018991925.1. Classification (NCBI taxonomy): domain Eukaryota; kingdom Metazoa; phylum Arthropoda; class Malacostraca; order Decapoda; family Nephropidae; genus Homarus; species Homarus americanus. The sequence goes on along the minus strand of NW_024713129.1, from coordinate 29,123,287 downwards.
CACGCCAGGCCCCTCATAACACCATCTGTGAGGGAATTCGTACACCACGTGAGACCCCTCATAACACCACCTGTGAGGGAATTACTACACCACGTGAGGTCCCTCATAACACCATCTGTGAGGGAATTACTACACCACGTGAGGTCCCTCATAACACCATCTGTGAGGGAATTACTACACCACGTCAGGTCCCTCATAACACCATCTGTGAGGGAACTACTACACTACGTGAGGTCCCTCACAACACCACCTGGGAGGGAATTACTACACTACATGTTTGCTGTTCAACACCTACATTAATCTGTATGTTCACTGTATGTTCCTTTACCTTTCTCAAATGAAGGCTTTTGTTAAACCACCAATCTATGTAATAAGTCATGTATGTCCAATGTATATTTTCAGCCTTCAGGCAGAACTTTTTCAATAAACAGTTAATAATAATAATTATTATTATTATTATTATTATTATTATTATTATTATTATTATTATTATTACTACACACACCTCCACTGTAAATCATCACACAACTCCATTGTACATCACCACGCACCATCACTATACATTATCATCACACCTCTTGTACACCACACATACCCTATACATCACCACACGCCCCCCGTACACCACACACACACCTGTCCATCACCACACACAACCTGTACCTCACCACACACCCCCTGTACCTCACCACACACCCCCTGTACCTCACCACACACCCCCTGTACCTCACCACACACAACCTGTACCTCACCACACACCCCTCACCACACACCCCCTGTACATACCACACACCTTTAGATCAACACACGGACCCTGTACACCACACACACACCCTGTACATCACCACACACCCCCTGTACCCCTCACCACACACCCCCTGTACCTCACCACACACCCCCCTGCACACCACACACACACCTGTCCATCACACACCCCTGTACCTCACCACACACACACAACCTGTACCTCACCACACACAACCTGTACCTCACCACACACCCCCCTGTACCACTCACACACAACGTGTACCTCACCACACACCCCTGTTCCTCACCACACACAACCTGTACTCACCACACACCCCTGTACCACCACACACCCCTGTACCACCACACACACAACCTGTACCTCACCACACACCCCCTGTTCTCTCATCACACACAACCTGTACCTCACCACACACCCCTGCACCTCACCACGCACCCCTGTACCCCACCACACACAACCTGTACCTCACCACACACCCCTGTACCTCACCACACACCCCTGCACCTCACACACACACCTGTACCTCACCACACACACCCCACCCACTCACACACCCCCACCACACACACCCCTGTACCTCCACCTACACCACACACAACATGCACCACCACACACCCCCTCACCATCACCACCACACACCTGTACATCACCACACACCTTTAGATCAACACACGCACCCTGTACACCACACACACACCCTGTACATCAACACACGCACCCTGTACATCACACACACACCCTGTATATCAACACACGCACCCTGTACACCACACACACACACACACACCCTGTACATCAACACATGCACCCTGTACATCAACACAAGCACCCTGTACATCACCACACGCACCCTTTTTACCACAACACTCACTGTACAGCACCACACGCACCCTGTACATCAACACGCACCCTGTACATCAACACACGCACCCTGTACACCACACACACACACCCTGTACATAAAAAACGCACCCTGTACATCACCACACGCACCCTGTACATCAACACGCACCCTGTACATCTCCACACACATCCTCGAGTCGTCTCTTCACCTGGGCCGTAAACAAGTCATTATATTAGGTCGTTACCAATAACACCGCTACACAAGGTCCTGGCGGAAAATACTAAGAGCGACTGACATCAAAATTGGGATTAATAAAGTCTAGAAGAAGAACGAGAAAGAGAAGAAGAAGAAGGAGGAGGAGGAGGAGAGGGCGAAGAAGAAGGAGGAGGAAAGGACGAAGAAGGAGAAGAAGGAAAGGACGGAGGAGGAGGAGAGGGCGAAGAAGGAGGAGGAGGAAAGGACGAAGAAGGAGAGGACGAAGGAGGAGGAGGAGGAGAAGGAGAGGACGAAGAAGGAGGAGGAAGAGAGGGCGAAGAAAGAGGAGAGGATGAAGAAGGAGGAGGAGGAGAGGACGAAGGAGGAGGAGAGGACGAAGAAGGAGGAGAAGGAGAGGACGAAGAAGGAGGAGAAGGAGAGGACGAAGAAGGAGGAGAAGGAGAGGACGAAGAAGGAGGAGAAGGAGAGGACGAAGAGAGAGAGAGAGAGAGAGAGAGAGAGAGAGAGAGAGAGAGAGAGAAGAAGAAGAAGAAGAAGAAGATTTATCAATTCAAGTCCAATTTAAAATATCTTCGAATTTAAAGTAAAATAATTCTACCACTTTTTCACTCAACACGTACAGGTATACAGTATATTTGAATCACCTCCACAACTGGTGCTAACATATGCTAAAGAGTTACTGAACGAGCCTGGCAAATATGGTCGGCACCACTTTCGATACTTTCAATTCCACAGTTGTTCAGTTAGGTACCCATTCACAGCTGAGTTAACTAGAGGAATCCTGGCCACGAACCAGGGACCCTTAGAGCAGGAGGTGAGCGGTATATTCACTCACCCACTCTATTCTCAATGAAATTGTTGATTCAGAACTTAGAACCTTATTGAATTAACCCATGTATACATATAGTTTTCACCTAACCTAACCTAATTTTCAATGACCTCACTATTCTTTGCCTAACTAAATCTAACCTAAATTAACCTAACTTTCCGTAAATTAATCTAACCTAATTTACCTTAACCTAACCTTCCCTAGGCTAGCCTTGTCAACCTATTATAACCTAACCAAACAAGGCCATCCCTTACCAAATTTAACCTAATCTAACATAACCTAACCAAGTCTAACCTAACCTTATTTAACATAATAAAAATCTAGCATTACCTAGCCTTACCTAACATAACCAACGATACCTACCCTTCTCTAAATATTAACCAAATCAATGGTAACCTAATTTAACCTACCCAAATTAGCCTAACCTAATGCAACCTAATCTAACCTAATTTAATTTAACATAATGAACCCTAACCTAACCTACCATAAACGACTGAAACTAATCAAACCAAACCTACAAGTGGTAGACAAGTGGTGCAGGAGGCAGCAGGTGGTACTGTCAGAGGTAGGTGTAACATGTCTTACCTGATACTCGGAAAAAATAGCACCGGAAAAAATGGCACGACAAATTTCACTTCGAGCTCACGAACCACAAACGAACTTACGAGCTAACGAGCCTGTGTTTGAACCTATCTAGCGCTTTCGACTTAATGATGATGATTGGTAACTTGCTATATAACCTTTGTTTAGCCCTGACTTCCATTTATACACCTCGATCATATCTCGTGTTTTAGTTTGATACATTTGAAAGAATCCCTTGGGGATTGACTTCGCCTCTCTTGCAACCTTCAGTTCATTATTCCTCTTTGCTTTTCTTATCTCGGTCTTAACCCTACCGGCCAATACCTTATAACAATCTCGGAGGTAAACTTCACCACGATTTATTCTCCTACCAATAGCCTTCCTTTGTCCAATAATATTCTTTACCCATTTAGGGTCATTGTTGTTTGGTCTGAGTTTTCTGTATGTTATGTTCTGCCTTTGTGCATTAAGTAACTTATTATTAAAATATGTTGTGAAACTCTTCAACCTCAGACCTCGTGATCAGGTCATCCTCAACCGTCATATTTTGTGAGGTTATCGTTGTCATGTTCACATGGTAAAGTGAGGTCGTCCTCTGTGGGTACATTGAGTTAGGTCACCTCACGTGAGGTCATGTTTTATGTTATGACGCTGATATAACTCTAAGTAAGTTCAGTAAGAAAAGTTATAAAACTTTAGCGAAAACATGTCAATAAAAATTAATGTGCCATTTTTTCCTAGTCCGATGATTATGCCTTTTTTTTTCTGGTGCCATATTTTCCTACATTCGTCTTACCTTCCCCCACACCTGAGCACCATTTAACGTTTATTGAATAGCAAACATGTACACACGATCATACCTGCGAGCACGCGCGCACACACACACACTATGTCACTTGTTGAAATGCCCTGTAGTTTGAGCTTCTCCCCACCTAGTTATTGTATATCATATATATATCACTTATGTTACTTGTATATTATTTGTAAATCAAGAGACCCATTCCCCAATTATGTAACCATATATTTTCAGCCTTCCGTCTGCCATGCTCTTTCAATAAACCGTTAATTATTATTTTTTTTTTACACGTACACACACACACACACATATTACATCCTTTACCACCGGAGGATCAAGACCTATCGGAAGCCCGCTCCTGCTGCAGCAGCAGCCCCGGCCAATGTTGGCCCTTTCCCAGAGTCCCTCTCCTTGACCCATTCTCACCACCGGGATATCAACATAATCCCGCCAAAAGTGACAATTTAGTTTCGGAAAGAAGTGGGGATCAGTGTTGAACAGTGTTTAAGCCAATGAATTTAGCACGAGACAGCACCAGCGAGAGCCATGACCCACCAGTGAGGTCCACAGCCAGAAATAAGCACCCCTGGGAACGGACCACCATCTTCTGGCCAGGCGGTGTTAATCAGTCCACCCTGGAAACAACAGTGGGTCGGTTTTACACCTGACGATAAGATAACCCAACACCACTTAGCAGAGAGTGAGGTACTGTAACACCACTCACAGCACACGGTGGCTATGTGACCATATGAGGCCCTTCATGTCAACACCTGAGGACGAGTCACTACACCATGTAAACACCACACCGCCCCGAGTCTCCATGACCACGTGAGGTCCTTCATGTCAACATCTAGGGACGAGTTATTGCATCACGCAGCCTTCGTGACCTCACACAGTTGGGCAATAGACAAGCCAAGGCCATCAACTGTAAACTATAATTTGTATGTTCAATTCATGTTCCTTCTCCTTTTAGCAATGAAGCCTTTTCTTAAACGACCCTCTCACCCCATGTCTTTGTTTATATGTAATAAGTCCTTTATCTCCAATATATATTTTCAGCCTTTGGGCTGCTGAACTTCTTCAATAAACCGTTTATTATTATTATCATTATTATTATTACTCCTTTGCAGTCAGTCGGAATCGAGTATGACGATCATCCAGCTATGATACACTGATATGAGTTATTAAGGATGTCACCTTCGTTGGTGAGCTCTGAGGTGACTCGAGAACCCTATACAGGATCTGCAGGGTCGTCCTCAGATGTTGCACGTGTGGATCGCTACATCTAGTGCACGAGGGGCGGCGGCAGCATCTTTCCGGCGCTGGCGCTTGTCTGCCTCGGTGTGCAGTCGGGCTAACTCAAGGAATTGACACCCTTCTCGTGTGGTGCTCCTCCAAACGTTACGGTGTTGAGTGATCGTTTCACAGGTGAGTGGGTCGATTTGGCATTTGTTCAGGTTTGTCTTAGGACTATCCTTTCCCTTTTCCCGCCAGCGTTACGTTTACCATTCCTTAGGAGAATGTAAAACAGCTGCTTTGGCAGTCTATTGTCTTCAATGTGGGTAACATGTCCACTATCCAGTCCAACGTAGTTGTTCATGGATAATGATAGCCTTGATGCTCCTACAGTTGGTGTCAGCGAGAATACTGGCATTTGTTCTCTTGTCTTCCCAGCGAACTATTGAGGATGGAACATAGATTACGTTGGTGAAAGTTTTCAAGTACCTTGAGGTGCCTCTTGTATGTGACCCATGTCTCGCGTTCATAGAGCAGGGTGGGGAGGATCACTGCTCGATATACGTGCAACTTTGTAGATAATTTCAGCTTCCTACAGCTGACCTCTGACCCAGCTTGGAGAAGGTCGTACCCGAAAGTGCTCCCGTTAGAGACCAAGGAAAATGGCCGCCTTGGATCATTGTGTCGTGGGGGAAGAGGAGGGGAGTGTGGGGAAAGACGACCTCCTTGCCACTCTGTTAAGGCAGCTGGGGCAGTTGAGGAGTGAGGTTGACACTCTAAACGGGGAAAATGAAACCCTCAGGACGGAACTCCTTCAGGTAGGTGTCCTGCCTAGGTGTCCTGTCGAGAGTTACTACCACTGTCTATCATCCATGAAACTATCTAGCCTCCTTTTGAAACTTTCCACAGTTCCCGCACTTACTACAAAGTTGGTAAGCTTGTTCCACTCGTCCACCACCCTATTTGTGAACCAGTTTCTTCCTATCTCCCTCCTAAACCTAAACTTATCCAACTTGAATCCGTTGCTCCGAGTCCTATTCTGCTCGGATATTATAAGAACTTTATCTATATCCCCTTTATTGATTCCTTTCACCCACTTAAATACTTCTATCATGTCTCCCCGCACTCTTCGTCTTTCTAGGGAATGCAAGTTAAGTTTCTTTAACCTATCCTGATATGGAAGGTTTCTAAGTCCCGGAATCATTTTTGTCATTCTTCGCTGCACCGACTCTAGTAAATATATATCCATTCTATAATAGGGGCACCAAAACTGAACCGCATAATCGAGGTGCGGCCTGACTAGCGCAAGATATAGTTGCAATAAGACCTCTGCACTCTTGTTACTTACACTTCTAGATATATAACCCAATACTCTGTTTGCCTTATTTCGAACGTTAACGGACTGTTTTCTAGGCCGTAGATCCGGGTTTACAAGTACCCCGAGGTCTCTTTCACAAGGCGACTTCTCTAGGTTGATGTTGTTAAGGCTGTATACATTATAAGTATTTGTTCTTCCAATATTAAGTACGCTCCATTTGCTGGTGTTGAATTTCATTTGCCATTTTTCAGACCACCCCTGAAGTTTATTTAGATCCTCCTGTAATGCATTGGCATCCTGCCCTGAATTAATTTGCCGCCCTATTTTGGTGTCATCCGCAAACTTGCTTATGTCAATGCTGATCCCAGTATCTAGATCGTTAATGTAGATTATGAACAAGAGTGGGCCTAGTACTGACCCCTGGGGAATCCCACTGGTTACACGGCCCCACTCAGATTTAACACCATCTACGCTGACCCTCTGCGTTCTATCGGTGAGCCATGATTTTATCCAATTTAAAACTTTCCCCTCGATACCATGAGCCTTAATTTTTCTCAGAACCCTCTGATGCGGTCAAATGCTTTGCTAAAGTCTAAGTAAATAACATCGTAATTTTCGTCATTATCTACTACCTCGAAGACTTTCCTAAAAAACGTTAGCAGATTTGTTAGACAAGATTTTCCCTTTGTAAACCCATGTTGAGAGTCGTAGATTAATTTGCTTTTCTCTAGATGCGATCGGATGCTATCTGCTATAATTGATTCAAGAAATTTCCCCACTACTGACGTCAAACTGATCGGCCCGTAATTTGTCGCTGAAGCTGTCTCATGACTATAATATATTCACTAGTATAATACATAAAGCACAAGAACAAAATATACCATACAGAAAAATTAGGTCAAATAAGAATGAGCCAAGGTGGATGACCAGAAAACTTAAACATGACATAGGAATAAAGAAAGGAATATATAAGAAATTAAAGGGAGGGGAGGAGCAGCTCAGAAACAGGTATAATGAACTATCTAGGAATGTTAAGAAAAATGTAAGGAAAGCAAAGAGAGACTATGAAATCAAAATAGCAAGAGAATCCAAGGCGAATCCCAAGGGATTTTTCCAGGTATATAGGACAAAGGTCAAGGACAAAGTTGGGCCTTTAAAGTCAGGGAGGGGAGAAGTGATAAATGGCAGTGAAGAAATAAGCAAAGCATTGAACAGCTACTTCTTATCAGTTTTCACAGAAGAAATTTGAGATGAAATTCCAGAGGTGGCACTGATATTTAAGGGAAAGGAAGAAGAGAAATTAAAGAATATCACTATCAGAAAAGAGGATGTTCTTAAGAAGATAAATAAACTAAAGAAAACAAAATCCCCAGGGCAGGATGAAATTTTCCCTCGAGTCTTGAAAGAGTGAAGGGAACAGATTAGCGGACCCCTCGTAAACTTATTTACAAAATCATTAGATACTGGAGTTGTGCCAGACTTGTGGAAACAGGCAAATGTAGTACCCATATTCAAAAACGGAGACAGCATCAGCGTCAAATTACCGGCCGATCAGTTTGACGTCAGTAGTGGGAAAATTTCTTGAATCAATTATAGCAGATAGCATCCGATCGCGTCTAGAGAAAAGCAAATTAATCTACGACTCTCAACATGGGTTTACAAAGGGAAAATCTTGTCTAACAAATCTGCTAACGTTTTTTAGGAAAGTCTTCGAGGTAGTAGATAATGTCGAAAATTACGATGTTATTTACTTAGACTTTAGCAAAGCCTTTGACAGAGTACCGCATCAAAGGCTTCTGAGAAAAATTAAGGCTCATGGTATCGAGGGGAAAGTTTTAAATTGGATAAAATCATGGCTCACCGATAGAACGCAGAGGGTCAGCATAGATGGTGTTAAATCTGAGTGGGGCCGTGTAACCAGTGGGGTTCCCCAGGGGTCAGTACTAGGCCCACTCTTGTTCATAATCTACATAAAAGATATAGATACTGGGATCAGCAGTGACATAAGCAAGTTTGCGGATGACACCAAAATAGGGCGGCAAATTAATTCAGGGCAGGATGCAAATGCATTACAGGAGGATCTAAATAAACTGCAGGGGTGGTCTGAAAAATGGCAAATGAAATTCAACACCAGCAAGTGCAGCGTACTTAATATTGGAAGAACAAATACTTATAATGTATACAGCCTTAACAACATCAACCTAGAGAAGTCGACTTGTGAAAGAGACCTAGGGGTACTTGTAAGCCCGGACCTACGGCCTAGAAAACAGTGCGTTAATGTTCGAAATAAGGCAAACAGAGTATTGGGTTTTATATCTAGAAGTGTAAGTAACAAGAGTGCAGAGGTCTTATTGCAACTATATCTTGCGCTAGTCAGGCCGCACCTCGATTATGCAGTTCAGTTCTGGTGCCCCTATTATAGAATGGATATAAATTCACTAGAGTCGTTGCAGCGAAGAATGACAAAAATGATTCCGGGACTTAGAAACCTTCCATATCAGGATAGGTTAAAGAAACTTAACTTGCATTCCCTAGAAAGACGAAGAGTGCGGGGAGATATGATAGAAGTATTTAAGTGGGTGAAAGGAATCAATAAAGGGATATAGATAAAGTTCTTATAATATCCGAGCAGGATAGGACTCGGAGCAACGGATTCAAGTTGGATAAGTTTAGGTTTAGGAGGGAGATAGGAAGAAACTGGTTCACAAATAGGGTGGTGGACGAGTGGAACAAGCTTAGCAACTTTGTAGTAAGTGTGGGAACTCTGGAAAGTTTCAAAAGGAGGCTAGATAGATTCATGGATGATAGAGAGTGGTAGTAACTCTCGACAGGAGCTGCCATGCACAGGCCAACCGGCCTATTGCAGACTCCTTATTTTCTTATGTTCTTCTTATGAAGACACGGGTACGGAGACTGCCCAAAGGTTTGAGAGGCACATCTGATCCGATGTTGAATCTCTTCATCGATGTCCGCGGTGGTGAACAGGCGGGAGCCGAGATACCGAAAGAAGGTAACATTAGAGAGGGTAGTACAGTTAAGCTGGATGAATGGTGGAAGTGTAGCTGAACCAGGGGCAGGATGAAAGAGAATCTGAGTCTTATGTACATTCACCTCAAGATCGAAGTGTGCAAAAGCATCTTTAACACACACAAAAAAACCCTTACATACACACAACTCAAACCCCTAACACGCACACACCCCTAATAACACACCCACAAAATAAACCCCTAATAACACACCCACAACGAACCCCTAACACACACACATACACACACACACACAAACAAACCCCAACACACACACATTACTTTGCCGTCATTCAGAATTGAGTAGGACGAACATCCAGCTATGAAACAATGATTTGAGTTATTAAGGATGTCACCTTCGTTGGTGAGCTCTGAGGTGACTGGAGAAGTCGATTCGGGATCGACAGGGTCGTCCACAGATGTTGCATGTGTGGAGTGCTACATCTAGTGCGGGAGGGGCAACGGCAGCGACTTTCCGGCGATGGCGCTTGTCTGCCTCGGTTTGCAGTCAGGCTAACTCGAAAGCATTGACACCTTCTCTTGTGGAGCTCCTTCAAGCGTTACGGTGTGTAGTAATCGTCTCCCAGGTGAGGGGGTTGATTTGGCACTTTTCAGGTTTGTCTTAAGACTATCCCCCATACCTTTTCAGTTGCTTGCCCGCCAGCGTTACATTTACTATTCGTTAGGTGACTGTATAGTAGCTGCTTTGGCAGTCTACTGTCGTCCATGCATAGTTGTTCATGGATAATGGGAGCTTCGATGCTCCTACAGTTGGTGTCAGCGAGAATGCTGTTATTTGTTCTCTTGTCTTCCCTGCGAATTCAGAGGATGGAACGTAGACTACGTTGGTGAAAGTTTTCAAGTGCCTTGAGGTGCCTCCTGTATGTGACTCATGTCTCACTGCCATATAGCAGGGTGGGGAGAACCACTGCTCGATATACATGCAATTTTGTCGATAGTTTCAGCTCCCTACAGCGGAAGACACGAGTACGGAGTCTGCCAAAGGCTTGAGATGCAAATCTGACCCGATGCTGAATCTCTTCGTCGATGTCCTCGCTGGTGGACAGGTGAGAGCCGAGAATCTGAAAGTGGATAACATTAGAGAGGGTAGTACCGTTAAGTTGGGTGGATGGTGGAGATGTGACTGAATCAGGGGCAGGCTGAAAGAGAATCTGTGTCTTGCGTACACTGTCCTCAAGGCCGAAGCGTTCATCCGCATCTCCTTAGGTGTTCAACACACACACACACACACACACACACACGCCAGTGACAGGGTATTAAGTTGAGGCAATTTTTATCCCAGGTAGATAAGAGTTTTCGAGGTGAGGGATCCCCCTCGCTGATAGCCAGACCAACAGGGCTAAGAAAATATATTAAAGTCTTGAGGCCGGCTGGCACCTCTATAGTGAGAGAGAGAGAGAGAGAGAGAGAGAGAGAGAGAGAGAGAGAGAGAGAGAGAGAGAGAGAGAATTATCAGTTATATCATTTTTCCCAATAATTCTCAGTGTTTATGTGTGCGTGTGATAATAAATGTGTGTATGTGTTTGTATAAGTGTATCTGTGTGTTTATTCACAGATCTTTCTTTCCTCTCCCTCATTTCTCACCCCTCCACCATTTCTCCCTCACCTCTCATTACTCCCATATCCTTCACCTTCCCCCTACTTCTCCCTCACCTCCCCACTATTTCTCCCTTACCTCTCACTTCGTCTCTTTCACCTCACCCATCTCCCTCACCTCTCTCACTACTTCTCCCTCACCTCACCCATCTCCCTCACCCCCCTCCCAGGTGTTTGTTTGATCGTCAATTAGGAAGGTCCCGTAATTATATTAATGTGTTATTATTTTTCCCAGGTGAGGTTGTCAACACCGTCACAGATTCCGCGTCGCCCCTTCAATATAATGGATCCACCAGATGAGTGAGTGAAAGACGAGTGACGAGTGAGTGAAAGACGAGTGACGAGTGAGTGAAAGGCAACTGAAGAGTAGTGAAAGGTGAGTTGTGAGTGACGATGAGTGAAAGGTGAAGAGCGAGTGACGAGGAGTGAAAGGCAAGTGGCAAGTACCAAGGGATGAGACGAGTGACAAGGAGTGAATGACGAGTGACAAGGAATGAAAGACCGGTAAATAATAATGAATGAAAGATCCATAAATTGCAGTGAATGAAAGATCCGTGAATAGCAACGAAGAAACTGTGAATAACAATAAATGAAAGAAACTTGAATAACAATGAAAGAAAGAACCGTGAATAACAATAAATGAAAGAACCGTGAATAAAAATTAATGAAAAAACCGTGAATGGCAATGAAAGAAAGAACCGTGAATAACAAAGAAAGAAAGAACCGTGAATAAAAATGAAAGAAAGAGCCGTGAATAACAATAAGTGAAAGAACCGTGAACAAAAAAAAAAACATGAACAACAATGAAAGAACCGTGAATAGCAGTATATGAAAGAACTGTGAATAATAATGAATGAAAGAACTTTGAATAACAATGACTGAATGAGCCGTAAATAACAATAGGGGAAAGGGCACGGCAGCTTAGCTCAGCTCC
>NW_024713129.1:29061980-29111020 GCF_018991925.1 Homarus americanus | reverse complement strand
TTGAATCACGCGCATCTTGAGCGCATGGCGCACGTAACAAAGCGTTTTGCGCATGTAACGAATGGGTTTGGGCAATGAGTGTTTTGCGCATCTCAGGTCGAAGCGTTTTGCGACAACATTAGCGCATGTGCAATGAAGTGCCTTGGGCGCATCGCGTACCGCATAGCGCACGTTTGGCGCTGCGCACGCGTTTTGGCGCATGGTAATGAAGTACGGCGCACGTAATGGCGTTTTGCGCATGCAATGGCCTGCGTAATAAAGACCTCTTTGGCGCATCGAATTGTTTCGCGCATGTAAACGCATCGCACGGCGCATCGCGTCGAGTGCCTGGGCGCACGCACAGTGTTTGGCGTACGTAATCGTTTTTGGCGCACGTTCTTGGGCGCATTGCACGTTTTGGGCGCACCTTTGGGCGATCGCACGGCGCATTGGCGACGTTTTGGGCGCATCGCAACAGGTCGAGTAAGCCCTTTACGCGCACGCTCTGGGCGGGCGCACGCAGTTTGGCGAGCACAGGCGCATCGCAGTCATGCATGTGCCTTTGGCGCATGCAATGAATGCGTCTTGGGCTTGGCGTTTGGCGCACGTTTAACTTGGCGCACGTACTTGGCGCATGTACTGGCGCATCGCGTTTTACCGAGTTTTGGCGGTAATGTTTTGGCGCATCGCGCGGGTTTGGCGCATCGCACGCATCGCGTTCTGCGCATCGCTTAAGCATGTAACTGGCATGTATCGAAAGCTCTTTTAAAATGATAAGTTTTGATCGTACGAAGTGTTTGCGTTGGCGCATTTTGCGATGCGCCTGGGCGCATCGCAACAGCGTTCTTGGCGCATGTGTTTGGCGCATCGCAGCGCGATGCACGGTGCTTCTGGGCGCATGTACTGCTGCTCTGGGCGCATGCGGTCGATAATTGCTGGCGCATTGCACAGTGTTTCAGCCGAGTATTTGCGCACGTACGAGCGTTCTTTTGGCATCGCAGTCGGCAAACACAAATGGCGTTCTTGGGCGCATGCGTACTGCGAGCGCACGGGCGCACGCAATGACGTTTGCGCACCAGTCGAAAGCGCACGAAGGTTTGGCGCATGTGCACGGTTTTGCGCACGTATCGGCAAGCCTTAGCGCATGTGTATCAGCGTTTTGGCGCGTACGAATTTGGCGAGCGTGTACGGCGTTTGGGCACGTAATGCCTGGGCGCATGCGTCGGGCGCATCGCACGGCGCATGCGATCTGGCGCATGTCAGACGCATTTCGCGCACGTAATGTTTGGGCGCATGTCGAACGCGCACGGCGTATCTGGCACGTTTGGCGCACGCGTTTTGGGCGCAGACTTTGGGCGCATCGCGTTTGTACGTTTTGCGCATGAACGTTTTGGCAATGAGCAGCCTTGGGCGAGGTTTCTGGCGCATTGAAAGTTTCGCGCACTTGGGCGCATGTACGCCTTCGGCGCGCACGTTTGGGCATGTAACCAGAGCGGCGCACGTACGGTAGTTTGGCGTGCATCAGTACTGGCGCATCGTATCGAGGCGTAAACAGCAACTTTGGCGCATCGTTTTTGGCGCATCGGCGTAACGGCGCACGCATCGAAGCGTACGGTTAACGCAGAACAAAGCAGTTTATAACGCGTTTGGGCGCATGTAATAAAAGTATTTTTGATGTGTATGTTTTGGCGCATCGCACGAGTTTTGATCGAACGTACGAAGTACGGCGTATGTATATCGGCAAGGCGCATGTGTACCAGAGCGCCTGGCGCATGCGTTTGCGCATCGCGCACCAGCGTTTGGGCGCACGTAACAGCACGGCGCACGCGTTTTGTTTGGCGATTATCAGCAAGCTCTGAGTGAACGTATTCACGGCGCACGTACGAGCGCTCTTCGGCGCATCGCAAAATGCGTTTGCGATCAGACTGGCGCATCGCACGGCGCACCTGTACCGAAGTGCCTGCGCACGCGCAGCTTGAGTGAATGTAAGTGGGCGCACGTAGGCCGAAGCTTGGCATGTACGCTAAAGCGTATTGCGCACGTGTGGGTGTGTATGAAGCTTGCGCATGTCGGATGTAGCCGAGTGCTTGGCGAACGTGCACCGCGAGCACCGGTACACGTTCACCAAGAGCACTCGGCACACATGCATCCAAGACACTGCACACATGCACCAAGAGCATTTCGGTACACATGCACCTGAGAGCACTGGTACAGGTGCACCCAAGAGCACCCCGGTACACGGCAACCCAATGCACTCTGGTACACATGCACCCAAGAGTTTCAAAACATGCACCCAAGAAAACCCCGTACACATGCACCCAAGAGCACTTCGGCACACGTGCACCCAAAAGCACTTCTGGCACACGTTCACTAAATACACTGGCACACATGCACCCAAGAGCACTCCGGCACACATGCACCCAAGAGCCGCTTTGCACACATGCACTAAGAGTACTTCGGCACACGCTGCACCAAGAGCACCCCAACACGCACACTCAACACTCTTTCGGTGCACAAGACCCAAGAGCATTTCGGTACACACATCCACCTACACTTCGGTACACAGCACCCAAAGCATACCCGGTACACGCACCCAATGCACGGTACACATGCACTTCGCGCACATGCACCCAAGAAACCTTGCACACATGCACCCAAGAGCACTCTTGGTAACACGTGCACCCAAGAGCACTTCGGCACACGTTCACTCAAGAGCACTTCGGTACACATGCACCCAAGAGCACTTCGACACATGCACCCAAGAGCGCTTTTGGTACACATGCACCAAGAGTACTGCACACATGCACCCAAGAGCACTTTGGACACGTGCACCCAAGAGCACTTCGGCACACGTTCACTAAGAGCACCCCCGGCACATGCATCCAAGAGCACTCCTGGCACACATGCACCAAGAGCCAGCACACATGCACCCAAGAGCATTTCTGGCACATGCACCCAAGAGCACTCGGCACACATGCACCCAAGAGCACCTCGGCACAGGTGCACCCAAGAGCACTTTCGGCACATGCACCCAATGCACTCTGGCACACATGCACCCAAGAGCACTCCCGGCACACATTCACCCAAGAGCACTTTGGCACACGTGCACCGAAGAGCACCTCGGCACACGTGCACCCAAGAGCACTTCGGACACATTCACCAAGAGCACTTTTGGCACACATGTGCCCAAGAGCACCCTGGCACACATGCACCCAAGAGCCTTGGTACACATGCACCCTAAGAGCACTCCCCTGGCACACGTGCACCAAGAGCACTTTGGCACATGCACCCAAGAGCACTTCTGGCACACATGCACCCAAGAGCACTCCTCTGTCAAGGTGCACCCAAGAGCACTGGCACACGTGCACCCAAGAGTACTTGCACACACCACCAAGAGTACACATGCACCCAAGATCACTTTGGTACACATGCACCCAAGAGCACCTCGGCACACGTGCACCAAGAGCACCTGGTACACGTGCACCAAATGCACTCTGATACACATGCACCCAAAAACACTTGCACACAGCACCTAAAAGAGCTGGTACATGCACCCAAGAGCACTCCTGGTCACACATGCACCCAAGAGCATTCTGGTACACATGCAAACAGAGCACCTGCACACGTGCACCCAATGCACTCTGGACACATGCACCCAAGAGCACTTCGGCACGCAACCCAAGAGCACTTCGGCACACGTTCGACCCAAGAGCACTTCGGCACACGGCACCCAAGAGCACTTCTGCACACATGCACTAAGAGCGCTTTGCACACATGCACCCAAGAGCACTTCTGCACACGTGCACCCAAGAGCATTCTCGACACACGTGCACCCAAGAGCACTTCAGCACACATGCACCCAAGAGCACTTGTACACGTGCACCCAAGAACTCAGACACGCACCCAAGAGCTCGGCACACATGCACCCAAGAGCAATTTCAGTACACGTGCACCAAAGAGCACTTCGGTACACATGCAACCAATACCTGAGACGTGGGCACCAAAGTGCACTTTGGTCACACATGCACCCAAGAGCACCTCGGCACACGTGCACCCAAGAGCACTTCGGCACACATGCAATCAAAGAATCACTCCGGTACAAGTGCACCCACGCACCTGGTACACATGCACCCAAGAGCACCCTGGCACACATGCACCCAAGAGCACTTGGCACACATGCACCAAGAGCACCTCGGTACACATGCACCCAAGAGCATTCTGGTACACATGCACCCAAGAGCACTTCGGCACACATGCACCCAAGAACACTTCGGCACACGTGCACCCAAAGCACTCTGCACATGCACCCAAGAGCTCCCCGGTACACATGCACCCAAGAAAACTTCTGCACACATGCACCTGAGCAACTTCGGTACACGTGCACCCAAGAGCATACTTCTGGCACGTTCACTCAAGAGCACTTTCTGGCACACATGCACCAAGAGCACTCTCTCGGCACACATGCACCCAAGAGCGCCTGCACATGCTCCCAGTACCTCTGCACACCACCAAATTCTGCAGTGCACCCAAGAGCACTTCTGGTACACATGCACCAAGAGCTCAGCACACATGCACCCAAGAGCACCCCTGGCACACGTGCACCCAAGAGCACTCCTCTGTGCACCCAAGAGCCATTCCAGCACACATGCACCAAAGAGCACTTCGGCACACATGCACCCAAGAGCATTCCTGCCACGTGCACCCAAGAGCACTGGTACACGTGCACCAAGAACACTGCACACATGCACCAAGAGCACTGGCACACATGCACCCAAGAGCACCCTGTTACACATGCACCCAAGAGCACTTTCGGTACAGGTGCACCCAAGACACTCGGCACGTGCACCCACGCACGGCACACATGCACCCAAGAGCACTTCGTTATGCACCCAAGAACATTTGCACTGGCCATGCACCCAAGAGCATTTCGGTACACGTGCACCCAAGAGTACTTGGTACACATGCAACCAAGAGTATTTTGCAAACATGCACCCAAGATCACTTCGGTACACATGCACCCAATAGCACTTCGGTACACGCACTCAAGAGCATTCCGCAACGTGCACCAAATAATGATGCACATGAAAATTCAGAGCTTCGGCACGCACCCAAGAAAACTTCCACACATGCACCCAAGAGCAACCCTGCACACGTGCACCCAGGAGCACTTCGGCACACGTTCACCAAAGAGCACCCCGGCACACATGCACCCAAGATACCGGCACACGTGCACCAAGAGCACTTCGGTACGAATGCACCCAAGAGCCATTCGGTACACATGCACCAAGAGCACTTCGGTAACACGTGCACCCCAAGAGCACTTCTGACACATGCACCCAAGAGCCATTCGGTACACATGCACCAAAGAGCACTTTGGTACACATGCACCCAAGAGCACTTCGCACACGTGCACCCAAGAGCACTTCGCACACATGCACCCAAGAGCACTCTGGCACACATGCACCCAAGAGCACCCCTGGCACACATGCACCCAAGAGCACCTCGGTACAGGTGCACCCAGAGCACATCGGCACACGTGCACCACGCACTTGGCACACATGCACCCAAGAGCACCCTGCACACATGCACCCAGGAGCACTTCTGCACACGTGCACCCAAGAGCACTTCGGTACACGTGCACCAAGAGCACTTCGGCACACTTTCACCAAGAGCACTTTGGCACACATGCACCCATGTGCACCCTGGTACACATGCACCCAAGCGGCTTTGGTACACATGCACCCAAGAGCACTCTCGGCACACCGCACCCAAGAGAACTTTCACAACACGTGCACCGCAAGACACTGGTACACATGCACCCAAGAGCACTTGTTACAAGTGCACCCAAGAGCACTTGGCACACGTGCACCCAAGAGTACTTGGTACACATGCAACCATGAGTATTTTGGTACACATGACCCAAGATCACTTTGGTACACATGCACCCAAGAGTACCTCGGTACACGTGCACCAAATGCACTCTGATACACATGCACCCAAGAGCATTTCCTGGTACACATGTACCCAAGAGCACTCTGGCACATGCACCCAAGAGTACTTCGGTACAGGTGCAACCAAGAGCACCTCGGCACACGTGCACCCAATGCACTCTGGTACACATGCACCCAAGAGCACTGTATACATGCACCCAAGAGCACTTGGTACACGTCCGATCAAGAGCATTGGCACACGTGCACCAAGAGCACTCTGGCACACATGCACCCAAGAGCGTTTTGCACATGCACCCAAGAGCACTTCTGGCACATCGGCACCCAAGAGCACTTTGATACACGCACCCAAGAGCACTTCAGCACACATGCACCCAAGAGCACTCTGGTACACGTGCACCAAGAGCACTCTGGTACACGTGCACCCAAGAGCACTTCGGCACACGTGCACCCAAGAGCGCTTGGCACACATGCACCCAAGAGCACTCTGGTACACGTGCACCCACACATTTCGGCACACATGCACCTGGCAGCAGGTATCGTGCACCAAAGTGCACTTTGGTACACATGCACCCAAGAGCACCTCGGTACACGTGCACCCAAGAGTACTTCGCTGGCACATAACCCAAGCACCTCCGGTACACGTGCACCCAAGAACACTTCGGTACACATGCACCCAAGAGCACTTCGGTACACATGCACCCAAGAGCACTTCGGTACACGTGCACCCAAGAGCACCTCGGTACACGTGCACCAAATACACTCTGATACACATGCACCCAAGAGCACTCCGGTACACATGCACCCAAGAGCATTTCGGTACACATGCACCCAAGAGCACTTCGGTACACATGCACCCAAGAGCACCTCGGTACACGCGGCACCCAATGCACTCTGGTACACATGCACCCAAGAGCTCTTCGGTGCACATGCACCCAAGAAAACTTTCGGTACACATGCACCCAAGAGCACTCTGGTACACGTGCACCCAAGAGCACTTCGGCATACGTTCACTCAAGAGCACTCGGCACACATGCACCCAGACCCCTGTACACATGCACCCAAGAGCGCTTTGGCACATGCACCCAAGAGCACTTCGGCACATCGCACCCAAGAGCATTCTGTACACGTGCACCCAAGAGCACTTCGGTACACATGCACCAAGAGCGCTTCGCACACATGCACCCAAGAGACTTTCGGTACACGTGCACCCAAGAGCACTGGCACACATGCACCCAAGAGCCATCTGATACATGCACCAAAGAGCACTTTGGTACACATGCACCATGAGCACTTCTGGCACACGTACCCAAGAGCACTTCGGCACACGTGCACTCAAGAGCACTTCGTGGCACACATAACCCAAGAGCACCTCGGCACACATGCACCCAAGAGCACTTCGGCACACATGCACCCAAGAGCACTTCGTACAGGTGCACCCAAGAGCACCTCGGCACATGCACCACGCACTCTGGTACACATGCACCCAAGAGTACCTCGGTACACATGCACCCAAGAGCACTGGCACACATGCACCCAAGAGCACCTCGGTACACGTGCACCCAAGAGCACTTCTGCACACATGCACCCAAGAGCACTTTCTGGTACACATGCACCCAAGAGCACTCCCGGTACACATGCACCCAAGAGCGCTTTGGCACATGCTCCCAAGAGTACTTCGGCACACGTGCACCCAAGAGCTCTCTGGCACACGTGCACCCAAGAGCACTTTTGCACATGCACCCAAGAGCGCTTGGTACACATGCACCAGAGCAAATTCCGTGCCATGCACCCAAGAGCACTTCGGCACATGCAATAGAGCACTTCGTACACATGCACCCAAGAGCACTGGCACAGGTGCACCCAAGAGCACCTCGGCACACGTGCACCCAATGCACTCTGGCACACATGCACCAAGAGCACTTCGGTACATGCACCCAAGAGCATTCTGGTACACATGCACCCAAGAGCACTTTGGCACACGGCACCCAAGAGCACCTGCACACATGCACCCAAGAGCACTCTGGTACACGGCACCTACCCTGGTACACGCACCCAAGAGGCTTGGCACACATGCCAAGAGCACTTCAGCACACGTGCACCCAAGAGTACTTCTGGCACACATGCACCCAAGGGCACCTGGTACACGCACCAGTGCACTTTGCACACATGCACCCAAGAGCACCTCGGCACACGTGCACCCAAGAGTACTTCGGCACACATGCACCCAAGAGCACTTCGGTACACGTGCACCCATAACACCCCTGGCACACATGCACCAAGAGCACTTCTGCACACATGCACCCAAGAGACTTCTGGCACACGTGCACCCAAGAGCACCTAGGACACGTGCAACAAATACACTCTGATACACATTCACCCAAGAGCACCTGGCACACATGCACCCAAGAGCATTGGTACACATGCACCCAAGAGCACTCCTGGCACACATGCACCCAAGAGCACTTCTGTACACATGCACCCAAGAGCGCTTTGGTACACATGCTCCCAAGAGTACTTCGGTACATCGTACTCCAAGAGCTTCTACACGTGCACCCAAGAAGACTTTGGCACACATGCACCCAAGAGCTGGTACACATGCACCCAAGAGCACTTCGGTACAAGTGCACCCAAGAGCACTTGTACACATGCACCCAAGAGCTATTCGATACACATGCACCAAAGAGCACTTTGGTACACATGCACCCATGAGCACTTCTGGTACACGTGCACAGAGCACTTCTGGACACATGCACTCAAGAGCACTTCCCTGGTACACATGCACCCAAGAGCACTTCTGCACACATGCACCCAAGAGCACTTCAGCACATGCACCAAGAGCACTCCGGTACAGGTGCACCCAAGAGCACCCTCGGTACACGTGCACCCAATGCACTTGGTACACATGCACCCAAGAGCACCCTGGCACACATGCACCCAAGAGCACTGGTACACATGCACCCAGAGCACTTCGGTACACGTGCACCCAAGAGCACTTCGGTACACATGCACCCAAGAGCACTGCACACGTGCACCCAAGAGCATCTCTGTACACGTGCACCCAAGAGCGCTTGCACACATGCACCCAAGAGCACACCTCAGTACACATGCACCCAAGAGTATTTCCGGCACATCGCACCAAGAGCACCGGCACACATGCATCCAAGAGAACCCTGGCACACGTGCACCAAGAGCACATTCCCGGTACACGTGCACCCAAGAGTACTTTGGCACACATGCACCCAAGGGCAACTGGCACACGTGCACCAAAGTGCACTTTGGTACACATGCACCCAAGAGCACCCCAGGCACACGTGCACCCAAGAGGCTGGCACACATGCACTAAGAGCATCTCTGACACGTGCACCAAGAACACTTCGGTACACATGCACCAAGAGCACCCTGCACACATGCACCCAAGAGCACTCTCGGTACACGTGCACCCAAGAGCACTCGGCACACGTGCAACAAATACACTCTGATACACATTCACCCAAGAGCACCTGTACACATGCACCCAAGAGCATTTCGGCACACATGCACCCAAGAGCACTCTCGGTACACATGCACCCAAGAGCACCTTGGTACACGTGCACCCAATGCACTCTGGTACACATGCACCTGCATTCTGCACATGCACCAAGAAAACCTCGGTACACATGCACCCAAGAGCACTGCTGTACACGTGCACCCAAGAGCACTTCGGTAAACGTACACCCAAGAGCACTCTGGTACACATGCACCCAAGAGCATTTCTGACACATGCACCCAAGAGCACTTCGGCACACATGCACCCAAGAGCATTTCTGGCACACATGCACCAAGAGCACTTCGGTACACATGCACCCAAGAGCACTCTCATTACACATGCATCCAAGAGCACTTGTACACATGAACCCAAGAGCATTTCGGTACACATGCACCCAAGAGCACCCTGTATACAGGTGCACCCAAGAGCACTGGTACACGTGCACCATGCACTCTGGTACATGCACCCAAGAGCACTTTGTACACATGCACCAACAACTCTGGCACACATGCACCCAAGAACATTCTGGTACACGTGCACCTAAGAGCACCTCGGCACACGTTCACCAAGAGCACTTCAGCACACATGCACCCATGCACTTGCACACATGCACCAAGAGCGCTTTTGACACATGCACCCAAGAGCACTTTCGGTACACGTGCACCCAAGAGCACTCCCTGGTACACATGCACCCAAGAGCACCTCTGCACACATGCACATACTTACTTGGTACACATTCACCCAAGAGCACTTGAACATGCACCCAAGAGCATTTCGGTACACACACACTAAGAGGTACCCAAGAGGCACGTGAAGAGCACTTGGTACATGTGTATACTTGAATACGTGCACTCAGCAGAAATGTGAACCCAAGAGCACCTTTCGCACAGTGCACCAAATGCAATCTGATACTCTGGCATGTGTATTGAAGTGCCTTGGCGCATGTGTACCAAAGTAAATTGGGTGCATGTACCGAAGTGTTTTGGGTGCATGCACCAAAGTGCTCTTGGGTGGACGTGTACCATGCTCTGGCATGTGTACCGTGGTGCTCTTGGGTGCATGTGTACCGAAATGCTCTTGTGTGCATGTGTACCAAAGTGCTCTTGGGTGCATGTGTACCGAAGTGCTCTTGGGTGCATGTGTACTGAAGCGCTCTTGGGTGCATGTGTATCGAAGTGTTCTTGGGTGCACGTGTACCGAAGTGCTCTTGGGTGCATGTGTACCGAATTGCTCTTGGGTGCATGTGTACCGAATTGCTCTTGGGTGCATGTGTACCGAAGTGCTCTTGGGTGCATGTGTACCAGAGTGCATTTGGTGCACGTGTACCGAGGTGCTCTTGGGTTGCATTAATTTATTAATTTATATATACGTTTCTGTTTCGAAGATCCATTCTCATTCATTTCTTCTCTTGCCTATAAAATAGCCATGGGCAGACACAATAAACAATTTCCGGGCGTTCCTGTTGGATCATCGTCACCTACAGTGTAAAACCAACCGCATTGCCTCCCGTGCGTGCAGGCAGTGTGACACTGAGAGCAAGCAAGTACTGCCCGAGCAAAACAAAGCCTTGGACATTAAACGCAATACAGAAAGCTTAAGAATGAACAAGTATAAAATTAAAATAGAAACATGAAATACGTGAATATTATATGAGGATGGAAGTTTTTATATTTTTGTAGGAAATGAAAAGCCCGCAGTAGAACATTCTGGGCTTAAGTGAAGTACGATGAACAGTTTCAAATGGCATTAACGGTGTGGATTCTTACTTTATGCATTAAGGCGGTGAAAAACATGAGAGAGGTGTTGGTATTCTTGTAAAGGGATACTGGGTAGTGTCAGATAAAGGTTTGTTTGTCAAGTTTAATGCTAAACCCATGAACTTGGTAATAATATAGGTATATGCACCAACAAATGTTAAGTGATGATGAAGTTTTGGAAAGCATTTTTGTTTATTTAAAAAAGCAAAATACACCGTGAAGCTATGAATGTCTAATTATAATGGGTGATTTTAACGCAAAATTTAGGAAATGGAAAGTAATAGCAAAAGTAGGACCACATGGGTTGGGTAATAGAAATGGGAGAGGAGGAATGTTAATTGACATCTGTAAGGAAAACAAGATGACAATTACAAATACATAGTTTGAACAACACCCTAGATATCTCTATACATGGGTCTCACCCCAGAACGATGTGAACAACATAGTCAAGAATCAAATAGATTACATTTTAATTTAGAAAAGATTTAGAAATTCAATAACCCGAACAAAGACCTATCCAGGGGGAGGTTGTGGGTTAGATCACGTCCCAGTAATGAGTTTAGTGAGGCTAAAACTTCGAAAATTAAAAGGAAAGACAACGAACAAAATCAAATGGGATTTAGAGAAGCCCAAAACAGGCAGGGATAAAATATTAAATTGAAACTGAAAACAGATTTATTTTTTCCCAGTGGAATACTTTTATGAACAAGAACCAGGACAACAGTGAAATAATACTAAAACATGTTAGAGAATGAGGAAAACTTACAAAAAAAACAAACATAAGAGGAACGAAGCTAAAATTAGTGGATCACAATTTAAATTTGAAATAAAATGAATAGATGAAGAAAGATGATAAGAGGCTTACAAAGAATTTAACTAATAAATTAAAAAGGATTGTAGAGAGTCCAAGGAAGATTTTCTAAATAGGAATACAAGGAGATAGAAGTTGATGACAGAAGACATAACTGTAGGGAAATATACAGAGATTAAACAAATGAAAAAAAAGGCAGAACAAGTAAAAGAGAGATGGGCATAGTACGTAGAAGAGCCATACAATGAGACGGATAAAGTAGAGGTAAGAAATGGAAAGGAAATACAGATCAAACTACAATTTCTGGAAACAAGTTGAGTCAGCTGTGAGTAAACATAAAAATTATCAAAAGCGTGTAATGTTCATCAACGTCCAGCAGAATTTATAAAACAAATGGGAAAGAATGATAAATTTTTTGACTAAAATATGTAACTCTTCTCGTATTACATATACTTCAATGGAAACCTTCCCAGTAATTTCAAGTATTCAGCATTTGTATTATTAGCTAAAAAGCCAGGAGCCTTAGCGTGACCCAGAATAGAACAATTAGCTTAATAACTCATGCGAGAAAAGTTTTATTAAGCATAATTTTAAGTAGAATAAAATTTACAATAGACTGAGTTATCTGACGATCAACATGGATTTAGAAAGGGAACTAGGGAAGTTATATTTGGTTTGAGAATTTTTTAGTGAAAGAGCTTTAGAGGTCACCAACCCTCAGGTATGGGTACGGTACTGATAAATTTATTAATAATTCATCCACTTATTTAGCAATCTTATCTTTATATCTATTAAGTCGTCAAATATTTAACATATCTTTCTATTTATTATTTACATATTTATGTTTTTTTTGTTTATATTATCGGTCTTCTTATCTACGACTTTATTTATTCTTTATTTATCAACTGTTTATCTATCTTGATTTTCTGTTTATTATCTATCTAATTATCTATCCATATAAACTATCTATCAACGCCTATCGTTATCTCAATACATTATGGTGATCTTTAGCAAAGCAGAGCAGGTCGACTCTCACTCCAAGTACGAGGAGGAGGAGGAGAAGGAAGAGGATGAGAAGGAGGGGAAGGAGGGAAGGAGGATGATGAGAAGGAGGGGAAGGATGGGAGGAGGAGGAGAAGGAGGGGAGGAAAGGAGGAGGATGATGAGAAGGAGGAAGAGGATGAGGAGGAGAAGGAGGGGGGAGGAGAAGGAGGAGAATAAGAAGGAGGAGGAGAAGGAGGGGGGAGGAGGGAGAAGGGGGGGCAGGATGAGAAAGAGGGGGGGGGAGGGGGGAGAGGAGAAAGACGGAGGAGTAGGAGGAGGAGAAGGACGGGGTGAAGGAGGAGGAGGAGGAGAACGGGAGGAGGAGGAGGAGGAGGAGGATGAGAAGGAAGAGGGCAGGAGAAGGAGGAAGCGATGGGAGGAGGAGGAGAAGGAGGAGGAAGGAGGAGGATGATGAGAAGGAGGAAGAGGATGAGAAGGAGGGGGGGAGGAGAAGGAGGAGAATAAGGAGGAGGAGAAGGAGGGGGGGAGGAGGGAGAAGGGGAAGAGGATGAGAAAGAGGGGGAGGGGAGGGGAGGAGAAAAAGACGGGAGGGGAGTAGGAGGAGGAGAAGGACGGGTGAAGGAGAGGAGAAGGGAGGAGGAGGAGAGAAGGGAGGGGAGGAAAGGGAGGAGGATGAGGAGAAGGAGGAAGAGGGATGAGAAGGGAGGGGAGGGGGAGGAGGGAGAGAAAGATGGGAGGAGTAGGGGAGGGAGAAGGATGGGGTGAAGGAGGAGGAGGAGGGTGAGAAGAATGGGAGGAGGAGGAGGAGAGGAGGAGAGGAGGAGGAGAGGAGGATGAGAAGGAGGGGAGAGAAGGGTGAGAAGGAGGGGAAGGATGGAGGAGGAGGAGAAGGAGGGAGGAAAGGAGGAGGATGATGAGAAGGAGGAAGAGGATGAGAAGGAGGGGGGGAGGAGAAAAGACGGTAGGAGTAGGAGGGGAGAAGGACGGAGGAGAAGAAGGAGGAGGAGGAGGAGGAGGAGAAGGACAGGAGGAGAAGGAGGGGAGGAGGAGGAGGAGGAGGAGGAGGAGGAGGGGGGGAGGGAGGGAGGAGGAGGAGGAGGAGGAGGAGGAAGGGAGGAAAGGGAAAGGAGGGAGGTGAGAAGGAGAGAAGGACGGGGGAGGAGGAGGGGAGAGAGAATGGGAGGAGGAGGAGGGGAGGAGGGCGGGGGGAGGAGAAGTAAGGGAGGAGGGGAGGAGGAGGAGGAGGAGGGGAGGAGAAGAGGAAGAGGATGGAGAAGGAGGGGGAGGGAGAAGAAGGAGAAGGAGGGGGGGAGAGAGAAGGGAGGGGGGAATAGGAGGGGGAGAAAGGAAGGAGGGGAGGAGGAAGGAGGAAGAAAGGAGAGGGAGGGGGAGGAGGGAGGAAGAGGAAAGAGGAGGAGGGGAGGAGAGGAGGAAGGGATGAGGAGGGGAGAAGAGAGGGGGGAGGAGGATGAGAGGAGAACGAGGGGAAGGAGGAAGAGAGGAGGAGGGAGGAGGGAGGAGGAGGAGGAGGGAGAAGAGAGGAGGGAGAAGAAGGAGGAAGAGGATGAAGGAGGGGAGGGGGAGGAGGAGGAGGAGGAGAGGAGAGGAGGAGGAGGAGGAGGGAGGGGAGGAGGAGGAGGAGGAGGGAGCAGGAGGGAGGAGGAGGAGGTGGAGGAGAAGGAGGAAGGGAGGGAAGGGGAGGAGGAGGAGGAGGAGGAGAGGAGGAGGAGAGGAGGAAAGAGATGAGGAAGGAGGGGATGAGGAGGGAGGAGGAGAGAGAGGAGAGGAGGAGAAAGGGGAGGCAGGAGAGGAGAAGAGGGAGGAGGAGGAGGGAGGAGGAGGAGGAGGGAGGAGGAGGAGGAGGGGAGGAGGAGGAAAAGCTAGGAGAGAGGAGAAAAGAAGGAGGAGATACAAAAAAGGTGAATTGAGCACTTCAGGCGAGGTCTGATGAGGTTAACTCTAACCTAACCTAACCTAACTAACCTGCTAACCTGGTAGCAAGGGTCAGGGTGAGGTCAGCTTGTGTGACAATTACTTTTATCAATTTTTAATAAGAAAACTTAAAATAAAAATATTGTTCGTGACACATCTACAATATAAGCTAAAGATACTGACTCAAGCACTCAAGACCAAGATACAATATTTAGACTTAAGCTGTGACCAAGATACAACACTCAAGCTTAAGCCGACAATTGCGACATAACATTTAGGAGACTTAAGCTGACCAAGATGACCAAGATTCTAAGCCCGTGACCAAGATAACACTCAAGCTTAAGTTGAGACCAAGATACAATATTTAGACTTAAGCTGTGACCAAGATACAACACTCAAGCTTAAGCTGAGACCAAGATACAATATTTAGACTTAAGCTGTGACCAAGATACCAAGATTTAAGCTGTGACCAAGACACCAAGACTTAAGCTGTGACCAAGACACCAAGACTTAAGCTGTGACCAAGGCACCAAGACTTAAGCTGTGACCAAGACACCAAGACTTAAGCTGTGACCAAGGCACCAAGATTTAACTTGCGGCCAAGATTCAAACACTGCGGCAAGTTTCCCTAAGAGAAAATGTCCTGATGCGGGATGAATAATTAAAGAAGTTTGGGAACAGATTTAAGAGCAGGTCCAGGAGGTACATTTAACATCCGGGAAGAGAAACACCACACAAGCAGTGCAGTAAGAGGACAACAACCATCCTTAATACAACTCTATTTACATTTAATAAATTATTTAGGTAGTAGACAGGGAGGTACTACCGCCTGGGAAGATATTGGAAGCATAATGTGTTGTCTAATGGTAGACCCTGCTGCCATATGGCATCAAAAAATTGTGACAAAGTCCCAGGTTTCTCATCAGACTTTCTGCCTCATTTACACACAATTGCAGGGTTTCAATTGTTTCTCTTACTTTGACAACACAACATACAGTACATATGTCGATTCTCACCTATTTATCTTTTTTCTTTGTTTTTATTTATTATTATTATTATTATTATTTTTTTTTTTTTTTTTTTTTTTTTATTGTTGTATTTCCGCCCCAGGCCCTGATGTGGGTCATTGACCTGTACCCTGGTGGGATAGTCCCGTAAAAAAAAAATCCTTCAGAAGCAATTGTAAAATTTCATTATTACAGGTACACATGGACTTTTCGATCACCCTATGTTAGCATATTACCAGGTATAAAACTGAAATTTGTAGTGAAAATAAAGCAAAAGTATAAAAGGTCTATTTAGTATCCAGGAAAGGAAATGACACCTAATCTCCTTGAAGACTGTAACGTTAAAACTAATCTTTTTTTCTCGGTTAAGTTTATTCATCACCCGAGCCAACACGACAGTGGTTTACTCAGTCCCGTCTTTACACCAAGAACAGAAGAGTCTATGAAACTTTGCGTTATTTACATAGGTAATATTTACCCTTATATCCTTACCTCCCCCTTAGCCTGTCTTCATTTTTCAAAACCCATAACAATATGAATGATTCTCTTTCGTAATATTGTTAAGAGTTCTGAAGAAATCATAATACGTAATCGTAACCGGGCTTTAAGAACATAATGGTAAGAGGAGGTATGACAGACTAGATCAAGATAGGATATTTAGGAAGGTGCTCAACCCACCGCCCCCCACCCCAAGGAAAAAAGATAAATAAAATAAATAAAATTAATAAATAAGTAAAAATAATAATAATATCAAATAAGATTATTCTAAAAATGTTGAGGGCTCCGTCTGGGCCAGATTGTTGTTGTTGTTGTTGTAACGTTATTACTGCGCTTCAACAACTAAGGTCTTTAAGCGAGTACCAAGGTTAGTAATACACTAGACTAACAACATAAAAAAATTATGAGAGATAGAACTCTCTGTAAGGGCCAGGTTACCTACGGAGGAGTTGGCTGTGAGAAATTTATCTAAGGAACTGGGGAGAAGATTAGCTTTACCTTCATAGCTTTCACAGGTGTCAATTCAGCAACACTCGCCTTGGGTGATGTTTCCTCTCGTGAATACTGCATATACCTTTTGGACGGTTTTATATGGGTTACCCAAGATTATTTTACCTGGTAATTAAGTTCCCTGTCGCACCAAGGAAAGTTATGTTAGGTTAAGTTAAGTTAAGCCAATTTAGGTTAGGTTAACTTTATATTAAGGTTACTGATCTTTAAGTGAAATAGTTTTGGGTGTCTAATCTTCAGGAGATCCATTCATATTTACCCCAAACTTCTTATTCAGCCTCCACCCAGACATTCTCCAGCGGGGAATTCGCCACTTGACAGTAAAAGATTTATGGCTCAATAAAATTGAAAGTTTAAATATAAATTTGTCGAGGACGTATCTCTTGACTGTGAAGTGACCCTGAGTGTGTTGCTGGCGCGAGATGTTACCTTAGAAATTAAAGGTTCTTGTTTACCCACACTTGAGGCGTCAGTACATAAAGTGAGGGGCGGAGTGTATACCTGGCCTCCTGCCCCTTGACTATGAGGCCTTGAAGACACCAACTGTAAATAAACGCTACTGTTATCCTCTTAATTAGGTTAGGTTAGCTTTAGGGTGGGTTAATTTTAATGTGAAATAATAGGCCAAGGTGCCTAACTTTCATGTGATCCTGTCGAAATATTTCTTTAACTACGTGACTGTTGCTGGCAATACTCCCTATAAAAGTTACATATCAAGACCACTGTAAATATTTTCGGATCACCTGCAGATTAGCTCCTCCTAGGTTAGGTTAGGATAGCTTAGGTTAAGTTACGTCTGGTTAGCTTTAGGATGTTTAATCTTAAAGAGCAATAATCAGAGGCTAATCTTCAGGTGATCTACAGGATGTCTAAAAAAAATGTATAGGCCTACACACTGCCTTGCAGATTTTCTTGGAGATCACGTGAATATTTGTACTACAGCGGTAACATTATCCAAGTGAGGACAATATTTCTGTTGTAATACAAATATTCACACGACCTTCACGAAAACCTATGAGGCAGTATGTGTGTGTGTGTGTGTGTGTATTTTTGAGACAGTACGGAGTTTCTTCTCTGTCTCTACCATTCTCCCGAGGTGACTCATAAGAACTACAACACACAAGGCTGTTCTGTGTTACACAAAGGTCGGGTTTTACTGATGTTCCCTCTGTTGTTATTACACCTTTTAATGTAAGGATTGTTTCATCTGTTTCCTCCCTTGAGCACAAAAATCTTTCCTGTATAGTCTTGTGCTCTTGTCTCAACAGGAGGGAGTCTTTTGTGCCTTACTGTAGACATAACGAATATAAAATCCTATCTTATGCACCAACTGATTATAATAATAATAGATATTTAGTTTCAACAGACTTATTTTAACTTAACCTTACCGAACTTAACCAGACCTGTAGTAAAAATATTGGTGGTGTCTGAAATATATTAATAACTTATTTTTTTATCTAGATATAAAGAAAAAATAAGTTCAAATTGTCAGGTGTTTCTGTAATGTTATCGCCAAAGTATTTGCACACATTAAATCAAGACCCTCAGATGACGCACTTCCGTGTTTTTACGGGGATTAGCCCACCCGGACACAGGTCACTGACCCACATCGGGGCCTGGGGGGCGAAACAACAACAACAACAACAACAATAATAATAATAATAATAATAATAATAATAATGATAATGATGATAATGATAATGATAATGATAATAATGATAATGATAATGATGATAATGATAATGATAATGATAATGATAATGATAATAATAATAATAATAATAATGATAATAATGATAATGATAATGATAATGATGATAATGATAATGATAATGATAATAATGATAATAATGATAATAATAATAATAACAATAACAATAACAATAATAATAATAATAATAATAATAATAATAATAATAATAATAATAATAATAATAATAATAATAATAATAATAATAATAATAATAATAATAATAATAATCACAATGATTCATAATAAATAAAATTTATGATGAAACAAACAAAAATAAAATAATAAAATAATGATGATAATAATACAGTAACTAAAATAATAATAATAATTTTAATAATAAAGAACTATAAACACAAAAATGAAAAAGATCAAAAGTGAGAAACGATATATGTATGTTGTGTTGTCAATGGTAAGAGAAACAATTGAGACCCTGCACTTGTGTGTAAATGAGGCAGAAAGTCAGATCAGCAACCTGGGACTTGGTCACAATTTTCGTGATGCCATATGGCAGCAGGGTCTAACATTAGACAACACATTATGCTTCCAATATCTTCCCAGGCGGTAGTACCTCCCTGTTTGGTAGCTGCCTACTACCTACAGTATGGAGTCCAGACATTTGTACACAGATAACTTCATCTCAGCACATTTAGCACAATTAATTGACTAGGAACAGATCCTCGACTGTGTTCAACATAACTTGAAAACAACAACAACAAATATCAGCCAAAAACTATAAGTAGTCAGATAATACAAGTATGAGAAGAAGAACTAACGCTGGCAAAACATTTATATCGACGAATATGTTTGTCTCCGGAAGCCTAATCTTTGCAAAAGTGACTAAGCTTCTGTGGCCCCAAGTTTCTCTTTACTTGTTGGTGAAAAAAAATATATCTTCTGGTGTTAGAAAAGATAAGATCCTCTAAGTCACCTTGCAAGCTACACCGTGAACCTTTCCAGGAAGACCCAGAGTGTTTCTGTTTCTCACTTGAGCAAAAGTCTTTCAAGCAAGTAAAGAGACGGAGAAAAGAAACACTAAAAAGGCTTCGGAGGTATAGACGTTACCCTGAGAGACCAGTCATGACCACCCCTCCACCACTCCCTCCACCACCACTTACTCCCTCCACCACCACTTACTCCCTCCACCACCACTTACTCACCGACTCCACCACCAACTTCCACCACCACCATCCCCCACCACCATCACCAACCTCCACTACCAGCCTCCTCCACCACCACCATCCCCCACCACCATCACCAACCTCCACCACCAACCCCCTCCAACACTGCCACCACTCTCCCTCTCCACCACCAGCCCCCTCCACCACCAACCATATCCCCATCATCAACTGCAAGCCTTCCAATTTTTCCCTCTCAAGATTGTTATAAAATTCTCTCTTGTTGGCTGAGCGTTTAAGGTAAGAGTCTAGGCTGCAGTACCGCCTATTCTTCCTAACTGTCTCCCCAAGTCTGGTACATACAGGGACTTTAAGACCTCCCCTCATTTTTATCGAACCAGAGATCCTTCCTTTGTTGTCTTTGTTTTTTCTGGTTGAGTCCACCTCTGGTACTCACTGTGGAATTTTCCGTCTTTGTGTTGTGAACATGTCTATAAAACAGGTCAAATGGATCACCGTCTTAAACTATCTAATTCAAACTTGGAGTTGGGAGGGGTGGCTGTTAGGCCTGGATTCCTGTCCTAATGATCAGGTTAGTTTGGTCCACAAAGAAACTAAGACTCTTTCCTAATAGGTTAGGTTAGGTTAGGCTAGGTTAGGTTAGGTTTGATTACGATATAATCTAATAGAACTGAGGCCAATTTAAACTAGTGACCAACCTTAGTTAATACCGTCAACTGGAGAGAGAGAGAGAGAGAGAGAGAGAGAGGCAGGACACTACCATAACCAAAGCTCAGGCAGGACTAACACATTCCTCCTCAACCAGTAACTCCAGAGGCCCTGAAACTTGAGGCCCTGAAACAGTGTCTGTGAGTCAAGGAAGGTGAGTGTTGAACAGGTCGGTGTCTCGCTGTGATGTCTTTATAGGGGTTAATAGCACGGACACCTGACCCAATGTTCCCGGGACATAGGGGAAACTAAACTCGGGTGAAATATTGGTCCAGAGGCGAAGAAGAAATACCTGGCATGTTTATCCTTCAAGGTATTTTTTGTTGATCACTTTAATATTGGGCACCCTAAATTAATTCGCTTTCGAGTTAACCACTCTAACTATAACCTTACTTAACAAAGCTTACCTAACTTAACGTAAAAAAAAACACAAAAAAAACATTCTAACTTAACCTAACCAAATTTAACAAAACACAACTTTAACGGAACCTAACGTAACCTTAACCTTAACGTAACGTAACGTAACGTAATGAGCATTACGGTTTTTGATCATCAGGTGAAATAAGGTTGGAAGGGCTAATTTATCCCCAGGTGAACCATTTCAGTAAACACTACAGCAGCTTTATAAAATATTTTAAACCCAAGGATATTCACTGAGACTAAATTCGTTGCCTGAATGATATAGTCAAGCAGGACTTTAGAAAACATAAAGTGAAACACTCAAGACTTCTATAGCTTCGCCAGTACCAACAATCCGTCGTCGTGGTGCTGTTATATAATACCTGTTGTTGAAATAATATACCATAAAGTTACCGCATTACCGATTGAACGAATTATAATACAAACATAAATATAAGAAAATAGGATCCTGTATCACTCAATAAATGGAAATACAATATTAGTCAAATTTAAGAGGCCAACATTTGTAAGTAGATATAACAAGTCTCCTCCAGTAACAGTGGGTCAAAATACTTCATATTTTGCATTTTTAAGTGACTTTTAACCTTATGTGAAAAATATCATCGTGTGTGGCCCAAAACAAGTTATATTTATGCTGTCATCTTAATTGGCCTAAATCAAAATTTCTTTCGGTTGTTTGAATTTTGACCTGACGAAAACTTCTAAAATTACCACCAAAATATAGTAATAGTATAATAAGTAGGCTTAGGATAATTATGCATTTGCATATGTGCATATGCAAATGCATAGTTAAGCCATTTTTGAGCGAAAGTGCATATTCATCTTTTTTTTTGTTTTATAAGGCATATATTTGGAAAATATCAAATTATTATAAAACAATCTTCAACCTCAAGGGTCAAAAAATTCGCGAGCATAACAGCAACGCTGGGCAGAAATTACTGATATTTGAAATATAAAAGTCCATTTTATTGCACTAAAACAAAATCGAAAATACGCGATTTTGTTTTAGTGTCATAATATCCAAAAGGAACATACTTAAGTGACGTTTTTATAGCTCAACATTAGGCTGTGGTTAGCTAGGCCGTGATTGGCTGGTCAGTGGACATGAACTGTACGTGGTGGGTTCGTGTTCAGCCAGGCAGGGTATAGATGCACGGGCTCCATTAGTTCCCTCCTGACACTCTTTTGTTCTTCTATTTTCTTAAAAGGAATACTTCTTTCAGTATTGTTTCTTAAATTACTTTATGTCAGTATATTGTTTTTTGTATTTAATCCTTCTTTAAAAAAATCCTACTTCGGCGACATCCTGTCTGGGAAAGTAAATTTACTGAGAAAATGTACAGAAAAGGAGTTATTAACTTAGTAGTTATTATTTATTAACATATTTTAAAGTGCATATTTGCATGCATATTTAGCCATTTTTAAATGCATAATTATCCTAAGCCTAATAATAAGCTTAGCGTTCTGGACCACTGTTAAAGTCTGCCAAGTTACAAAGTAATTAGCTCAGAATTTAATGGAGTGAAGATTCATTGTTAATTGTTTGAGAGAATAAAAATAAATTTGTTGAAGGAGAAGAAGGAAAATAACAAAACGGAGAAAATAATAATAATAATAATAATAATAATAATAATAATAATAATAATAATAATAATAATAATAATAATAATAATAATAATAATAATAATAATAATAATAATAATAATAAGAATAAGAAAGAATAAGAAACTTACAATGGAATACACAATGCCGCCATTTAATTATACTTCGAAAACTCACAGACAGACAGACAGACGAACTAACACAACATACTCCTACCCCCTCCACTTTCGCTAAACTTGAGGGGGAATAATTAAGAAAGAAATCCTTATCTCCTGCGAGGTAAGACAAAATTTATTAGGGCACACATCTACACACACCTGGAGGCGAAGGACGGGGATACCTACCTGTAGAAGCACTTCAAGATACTCCAGCCAACGACCTCTTTAACGTCTCGGAGGTGTTACCTGATGGCTGAGTTAATTAACCTTTGGTGGGAGATCCACTTACCTGTCCCAACTGATTATCTCACCCGGAAGGAGCTGCGGAATCTGGAGACGAGAGGGAGAGGGAGAGAGGGAGAGGGAGAGAGAGAGAGAGAGAGAGAGAGAGAGAGAGAGAGAGACTACTCTCCGTCTCTTACACGAGGGAAGACGTCTGCGGGTTGTTTTAACTCAAAAGTGAAGCAGTTTCCTACCGTTGTTTCATCACAGCAGATTTTCCGTACAATCACAAGACATTCTATAATCAAAGCAGATTTTACTTGCAATCACCTAAGATTTAACGAGCAACCACAAAAAAACTTTTACGATCATATAAACAATGATGAATTACAGTATTGTTCTCTCACCATAGTTCTCTTTCCTATAGTTTGGCACAAATATACCCTACAAAACATTATGTGAAAAGGGGAAACATCTCATTCTACAACCCTGGAAAAATCCTTCAAAAGCATCGGTTTAGTGTATATTTTCTTCAAACGTTAAAAAAAAGAAAAAAACTTTAATAATTATAAAAAAGTTAAATTTTATAACTTAGCAAAATCACGAACCGTATTTCTTGGTCCTTGAGTAAAACGAAAAAAGAAATACTAAATATAATACGAAAAACATCATTAGCAAAGCTCCTTACTATACTATACTAAGGTGTATACACGAGCTAACTCTGAATACACCTCCTCCTGCACACAGCATTGTCCACATTATGTATAGCTGCCGGGATAACAGGGCCGCACACCATGATTTGTAATGACGATCTTACGTTTTTTAATATGTTTTGCGGTTTCTATTGAGAGAGTCTTACGGTTTCTCATGACGGTCTTGCTGTTTTCTTTTGAGAGTCTTGTTGTTTCCATTGAGGCTTGCAGTTTCTATTGAGAATCTTGCGGTTTTTAATGAAAGTCTTGAGGTTTCTAATGGGAGTCTTGCGGTTTCTAATGAGTCATATGGTTTATAATGACACTCTTGCGATTTCTAACGACGATCTTGCTGTTTCTATCGAGTCTTGCGGCTTCTATTGATAATCTTGCAGTTTCTAATGAAGGAGTGTTGAGAATTTTAATGAGAGTCTTGCGGTTTCTAATGACGTTCTTGCTGTTTCTAGTGAGTCTTGTGGTTCTACTGACAGGATTGTGGTTTCTAGTAAGTCTTGCGGTTTCTAGTAAGTCTTGCGGTTTCGTCTTTTCTTTGGGAACTTCGTCTTAACTGATATGAAAGGAAGATGCGTGAATCAGTTGGAACAGTGAGGTGGGCGGTGAGATGGAGACTAATTAATGATCTTCATGTACTATATCCCATTATGTGGAACAGCAGAGTATTGTGGTGAAAATATCTACACGTAATACATAAATCACACATAAAGGATGTTCTATTCATAATGTATAACTCTATACAGTACATAGTGATAGTGATTTCACTCTCTGGCACTCCCGGAGTTTCACTAATATATATTGTATTGTACAATAAACAAAAGAGAGAGAGAGAGAGAGAGAGAGAGAGAGAGAGAGAGAGAGAGAGAGAGAGAGAGAGAGATGCATGACCTAAAAATGTAACATCAAACAATTTACTGAAAATACACCAAACACCAATATTTCATGTATAATGGGCATATTAGCAATACTCTGGGGATACTAACGAGTGCATCACCTTGTACATGTAAGCATATATCGGTGAGGAGGGACACATTAACACAAATGACTGTGGAAACATTTGGAGGTGTTCATCCTACACAAACACTACCATTATCGACCGTTTCCAGGAAAAGGTCTGAGAACCCTCTACTCGTCTCACCTGTCAAGTGTACAATATGGTGTGCAGGTAGAAACACCTCATAACATCCACACGGTAAAATTCTTCAAAGACAAAAAAATATTGTTTTTGTAAATAACAATGTGTGTCGGTTGAGTGTTTGTGTGGGTGTCGTTACTACCAAAAGCGTCTCTTTCTTGTCACTTCCTCTGAAAACTAAATAATTGTTTTGTTTCTCACATAAATGAAATAGTGACTTATACTTATTAGGATATAATGGGTGGATACATCACTCGCTTCCTGCCTTAAAGCTCCGGTTGATCTCTTAGTTTATCCAGTTGTAATTGAGCACCTGACGTTAAAGATGGGAAAGTGAAGGCGGCCGAGTACAGTGTCGGCCACAGTGCAACTTTCTGTACCAAAGCATTAAGCATTAGTGTGTTGAAACCGAACTGCCCTTAACGGAACATCAAACTGTGGGACACACTTTCCCTTTTACTAGGACATAAGAGTAAGGGAAAATTAAGAATTTTCCATTTAAGTATAAGATTTACAGATGAGGATGAAATTAGAAGAATGAAAACAATAATATTGATAAAAGAAAATAGATGTCCGCCCCCATTAAGTACTGCATGACATGAAGGTAAACTCTGACCAAAAACGAACTGATCTTATTATTTTTTTCATGTCATTGTATGGGTCATATAGGAAACTATATTAGTATCAAATTTCATGATTAACTGGTCGAAATATGACTGAAAAATCAGCTCAAACAGTATGTAGCAGGGTGTTTGACCTACGACACCATACAGTTCTTGAAAAAAGCCAAAACGAAAGCAAAAAAAAAGTATGAAAATGAATCTGGCAGTATTGGACAAAGGTAGAAGTCTGCCAAGGTTCACATTAATTGGCCTAGAATTGAAAGAGTGAGGGTCAATTGTTAATTACTGCAAAAATTAAAGTAAAATCAAGAAGACGTAATAAATACCAAAGAGAAAAATAACAAGAGAGAACAACATGCTTTGTGGGACGGAGTGCAGGGTTTGACTATGTGAGGCACAACACTGAAAAATATCACGAAAAACACTATACTGCCGAGGGAAGATGAGACGATGGCCACAGCCTCTCCCTCATAAGCAACCCAGCAACTAGCGAGACTTGAGAAGATAAATCCTAAGCAGAAGTGACGAGGATGTGAATTTTTGTCTCCAAAACAGGTGCTACGTTTAATGGTGGTGTGAGAGTCTCGTGCGGGGTAGAGATGAGGTGAAGATCGCGGCCAGCTGTTCCGGAGAGACAGTAGAGTATTGCTTGTTCCCCTCACACATTATACTTTATTATCATTCGAAGGAGAACAACAGGTCCTAAATTAACTTAACCCAGCCCAACCCAACCCAATTTAACTTGATATGACTTAACTAAACCTAACCTACCTTAATAAAATCAAATAAATCTATCAAACTTAACCTGAATAAACCTAACTTAACCAAACCTAACCAGACCAAATCTAGCTTAACCTAACCCAATCTGACCTAACCTAATCATTCTTAACTCGACAAAACTTAAAAACTAAACCCAGGCTAGCCTAACCTAACTTAATTATACGTAACTCAACCTAACTTAACGAAACCCATCCAACCAAACCAATCCTAACCTACCCAAACTCAGCCTAACCTCTGGTCACTTTTTGAAATTTAGTTAAACCAAAACGACAATTTGTGGTCAAGAATCTGTTGTACTAAGCTCAAGTCTATTGTTAACAGGAGTCATGTCCAAGTCTATTGTTAACAGGAGTCATGTCCAAGTCTATTGTTAACAGGAGTTATGTCCAAGTCTATTGTTAACAGGAGTTATGTCCAAGTCTATTGTTAACAGGAGTCATGTCCAAGTCTATTGTTAACAGGAGTCATGTCCAAGTCTATTGTTAACAGGAGTCATGTCCAAGTCTATTGTTAACAGGAGTCATGTCTAAGTCTATTGTTAACAGGAGTCATGTCCAAGTCTGTTGTAGGCAGTACTGTACTATGTCTAAGTCTATTGTTAACAGGTGTCATGTCCAAGTCTATTGTTAATAAGTGCCATGTCCAAGTCTGTTGTTAGCAGTACTATGTCCAAGTCTATTGTTAACAGGTGTCATGTCCAAGTCTATTGTTAACAGTAGTCCATGTCCAAGTCTATTGTTAACAGTACTATGTCCAAGTCTATTGTTAACTATGTCCAAGTCTATTGTTAACAGGAGTCATGTCCAAGTCTATTGTTAACAGGAGTCATGTCCAAGTCTATTGTTAACAGGAGTCATGTCCAAGTCTATTGTTAACAGGTGTCATGTCCAAGTCTATTGTTAATAGGTGTCATGTCCAAGTCTGTTGTTAGCACTGTACTATGTCTAAGTCTATTGTTAACAGGTGTCATGTCCAAGTCTATTGTTAATAAGTGCCATGTCCAAGTCTGTTGTTAGCAGTACTATGTCCAAGTCTATTGTTAACAGGTGTCATGTCCAAGTCTATTGTTAACAGTACCATGTCCAAGTCTGTTGTTAGCAGTACTATGTCTAAGTCTATTGTTAACAGTACCATGTCCAAGTCTATTGTTAACAGGAGTCATGTCCAAGTCTATTGTTAACAGGAGTCATGTCCAAGTCTATTGTTAACAGGAGTCATGTCCAAGTCTATTGTTAACAGGAGTCATGTCCAAGTCTATTGTTAACAGTACCATGTCCAAGTCTATTGTTAATAAGTGCCATGTCCAAGTCTGTTGTTAGCAGTACTATGTCTAAATTTATTGTTAACAGGTGTCATGTCCAAGTCTATTGTTAATAGGTGCCATGTCCAAGTCTGTTGTTAGCAGTACTATGTCTAAGTCTATTGTTAACAGGTGTCATGTCCAAGTCTATTGTTAATAAGTGCCATGTCCAAGTCTGTTGTTAGCAGTACTATGTCTAAATTTATTGTTAACAGGTGTCATGTCTAAGTCTGTTGTTAACAGTACCATGTCCAAGTCTGTTGTTAGCAGTACTATGTCTAAGTCTATTGTTAACAGTACTATGTCTAAGTCTATTGTTAACAGTACCATTTCCAAGTCTATTGTTAACAGGTGTCATGTCCAAGTCATTTGTTAATAGTGTCATGTCACACAGAAACAGCACAGAGCCTCAGTGGATTCACCTGAGACACTAACACTAATTACTGTTGACTCCTGCGTTGAATTACACCTTCACCAGCCCGTCACATTACATTAAGCTAGGGTGAGCTAGGTTAATGAGTTGGGTTGGGCTGGGATTGGGTTGGGTTAGGTTAGGTTGGGTTAGGTTGGGTTGGGTTAGGTTGGGTTGGTTACTGGTTAGATTAGATTAGGTTAGCTTAGGTTATGTTAGGTAAGGTAAATTTCAGTTGGTTAGATTATGTTAGCTTCGGTTACGTAAGGTTAGGTAGATAGATCAGGCTAGGTCAGGTCAGGTTAGGTGAGGTCAGGTTTGGTTGGGATAGGTTATGTTCGGTTAGATTTCCTCCGAAAAAAACAAACAAAGGATTTCTCTATACTACAAATGTTTATGTACTTAAAGAGACATTGTGGATACAGTGCACTAAATACAAAACCATGGCGAGCACTCTACTCGACTTCCTTCACTTCCTCAACTGTACATTTAGGCACTCGGAGTGCGTCGAAATCAAACCAAGGACACCTAAGACATGACCTGGCTGCTGTAGCCGCTCTGCACCGCACCATTATTGATACTGAGAGAAATACTAACACGAAAATTGTTTTACTATAGAAGACAGCAAAATTTAGAGGACAATACAGTAGATGTGATGCAAGACTCGGTAATGAAGACCTCCGTGAAGTGTGTGTCCACAGGGAGAGTCTCCGAACTTGTTCCTTAACCCTGTGAGTAAGAGGACTTAAAACACTTGAGCGAGAGACATTACCCTTCTGAGTATGAGGACCTAACCCTTAAGTACGAGAATCTAACCAATAAATACCAGAACCTAACCCTTTGATTACGAAAACTTAACCCCTTGAGAACGAGAAGGCTAACTGCATTAGCCCCTATCTAACAGACAGCAATACTTATATAAATGTGAGTTACATAAACTAGGTTTATATAATTGCATCACCCACGGTAACTTTCCTAGGAGACGTGAGTAATCATCAAGTGGACTCCCACTGAGCCTTCACACCTTGACCGCAGAGTCGTTAATTAAGTAGCCGGCTACCGCCAGTTCAACTCCCGTCACTGAGACGTGTGCTCTAAGAAGCTAGTTATACCCAAGCTTCGTTCATTATTAACGCTCACAGCTCAAGCGTTAATTACGGTGATGTCCCAGTTATTGTGCAATGGTTTATTTTCTTAATTAATGGAGAAAAGACCATTGGGGTTTGTAAATTTAACCCAAAAACATTTCGTCAATGTTGCTTCCAGTTCACCTCTAATTAGTGCTACCACAGGTAACCGGAAACTGCAACATAACCATAGAGAACGAAGACCTAAGCATAGAGTACAAGAAGCTATTTCCTTGAGTACAAACAACCATTAACGCTTTGACTACGATCCTTAACGCTTGGAGTACACAAATACTCAACCTCTTGAATACAAGGACCATAAACCCCTTGAGTACAATCACTAACCCCACGAATAAAAAAGCTCAAACCCTCCGGGAGGCTCCACGTTGTCTCACTGTAGTGCATTAAGGTGTCTGCTTTGATACCTGACTTTGTACTCGTCAGAAGGCATGTTTTCCAGGGCATTTTTAAATGACTGTACATACGTGTTGCGCTCATGCAGCATTTCTTGGATAGATAGGACAATGTCATGTCTGGCACCTTGAATGTTGCCACACCTGATAGTAGTCTGCTTTTCATGATCTCCCATGAAGTAGATTTGGAGGAACTTTGGCTGCTCATCTTCCAGGGGTAAGAGGGATCCTGCTTTGTGATAGACTTGACCCTGGACTTTGAATGTAGGCATGTATCCGTGCTCACGAACTACTCTGGTAGCTCTAAAGGATGTCATCTGGAAGCATGAATGTACTTCCGTATATTTTCCACGAAGTGTTTTGACTCTGGTGTTGTTCCCAGCATAAGAGTCTTCAATGGTTGTGGTGGTTTTTCGAAATTTGGCAGTCGTACTTTCCCATGAGAGCAGCACAGTCCAGCAAATTCTCCTTTGTACTTCTTTGCACCGCAGTGTTCACATTTCTTATCCATGTTGCCAATGACAACAGAGGGATACTTTTCATATTCTATATATAACATTATCCATCATCACTACATA
This sequence comes from Homarus americanus, assembly GCF_018991925.1. Taxonomy (NCBI): domain Eukaryota; kingdom Metazoa; phylum Arthropoda; class Malacostraca; order Decapoda; family Nephropidae; genus Homarus; species Homarus americanus. The sequence continues at coordinate 29,080,970 of NW_024713129.1, read as the reverse complement.
TAACACCATCCATCATCAGTACATATAACACCACAAATCATCACTACATATAACAACATCCATCATCACTACATATAACATCATCCATCATCACTACACATAACACCATCCATCATCACTACATATAACACCATCCATCATCACTACATATAGCACCACCCATCACACTACATATACACTACATAACAACATCCATCATCACTACATATAACATCCATCCATCATCACTACATATACACCACCATCCATCATCACTACTACATATAACACCACCCATCATCACTACATATAACACCATCCATCATCACTACATATAACACCATCATCATCACTATATATAACATCATCATCATCACTACATATAATAACACCACCATCCATCATCACCACTACATATAACACCATCCATCATCACTACATAACACCACCCATCACCACTACATATAACACCATCCATCATCACTACATATAACACCATCCATCATCACTACATATAACACCACAACACCACCCATCACCACTACATTTAACACCACCCATCATCACTACATATAACAACATCCATCATCACTACATATAACACCATCCATCTACAGATCGATAAAGCACTTTCCGAGATTTTCGTGAGGACACACAAATAAACAAACTCACAGACATACTTCTTTGTTATATATATATATATATATATATATATATATATATATATATATATATATATATATATATATATATATATATATATATATATATATATATGCAAGTAAATCACTGTAGGTGCGCGTGATCTAGGTATATGATAAGGAAAGAAGAAAACACGAAGTTCCCAAGCGTCGTATATATATATATATATATATATATATATATATATATATATATATATATATATATATATATATATATATATATATATATATGAGACCAGGGTAATGGTCATCAATGATGATAACCACAGAAAACAACGAAGCAAAGGCGTGTAATTCACATCTCAGGTGGTACAGGAGAAAAAAGTCCAGGTACAGGGTGAGATCAGGTCCACAATGGTCAGGTATTAGGTAATGACCCTACTAATCTTTAAATAGCACGGCAACGGTCGGTAGTCAGGTCAGAGGGTAAGGTGACCCAACCTTCTCACCTGGTTACAAATCTTCTTAATTACAAAATTGTCCAGTTTGTACATGCCATTACTCAAATTCATGTTGAATGCTTCGGTATGTTTAATAAGACTAGATTCTATGATGTTCCTACTATCAATTGAATTACAAGGTAATATTGAGGAGGCATTATCCCAGTCAATGCAATGCTTGTTATCCCTCAAATGAACAAACAGAGCATTGGATTCCTGGCCTGTCCTAACACTGTATTTATGTTGTTTAAGTCTAGTTACAAGATCTTTACCTGTCTGGCCTAAGTAAAACATATTACATTCCTTGTTTTGTGCTCCTCTTTAGTCTGTACTCACTCCTGAAGATGTGAATTACACGAAAGCGCTTGGGAACTTCGTGTTTTCTTCTTTCCTTGTGGTTATCAGCATATATATATATATATATATATATATATATATATATATATATATATATATATATATATATATATATATATATATATATATATATATATATATATATATATATATATATATATATATATATATATATATATATATATATATATATATATATATTTATTAACTTCCCTCACTCTCAGTAATCATGTCTGTGTTCTAGTGAACAAGTTAACCATTATACTTGAAATTATCCAACAATAATGACCAATAGAAATAGAGACGATCCAATTAACTTTTTTTACTTCAGGTTTCTATCCTATTAATTAATGTATCCGACTTGTACAGTACATAGCGAATAACGATGTCAACTCCACATTCACAAATTCTCTCTTACCGCGTTTCTTTTTTCTTTTTTTAGTGTTGGGGCTATTCAGAAGCTCTGGATTTTAAGCACTGTTTATAAGACTCGGATTATTTTTCCTTATACTGATTTTTAGACTATATCGGTTTTACAGTGTATCATTTATATATATATATATATATATATATATATATATATATATATATATATATATATATATATATATATATATATATATATATATATATATATATATATATATATATATATATATATATATATATATATATATATATATATATATATATATATATATATACATTTATGGTTTTCAGATTACAAAGTTGTTTTTTTTTTACATTATTTCAGTGTTTAGAGTATATAGGTTTTTACACTATCAGGTTTTTTTTTCCATATCGTGTTTTACACTATATTGGATTTTACACTTTATCGGTTTTTATAGAATATCGGTTTTTATACAGACCTTCTGACAGATCAATTCATCTGAATATGAGAGCTGTTATCGTACTCAAGGAGTTAAGTCATCGTACTCAAAGTAATATCTTCTTCAGTATGTTCATTCATTCATTGTACTCAAGGGGTTTAGTAATCGCATTCAAAGGGTTAAATTATCATACTCCAAGGATTGAGTCATTGTACTCTAATCAGGGGTTCTCAAACTGGGGTTCGCGAGCCCCCGGGGGTACGAAGAAGGGTTTCCAGGGGGTACATTGAGGAATTAATATTGGTTGTCTTAATTAAAATACTGTGTTACCCTTAACTCATTGTTGTAACAGTGTTAATGTAGCCTTACTTGCTTAAAAAAGTAATTACCATTTCAACAATTTTACAATATCCAGTGAACTACCATTCTATATTGAATTAGTCACTTTTAGTGTTAATGTTAATTGCTTAATAAAGTAATTACAATTTCAACAAAATTACAATATGCAGTGTAGTACCATTCTGTATTGAATTTGTGTTAATGTTCCTCAGTAATGGGGATACGGGTCGATGGTCTGATAATTCGGGGCATTTGGTGAGAAAATGTTTGAGGACACCTGCTCTAGGGGGTTAATCCATTGAAATCAGGGAGTTAATCATCGTACTGAACGTCTTAGTAAATTGTATCTGAGAATTTGACGCTTGATTATTATGCTATGGTAAACGAAAAAAGAAAAAACATAATCCTTTCACTTAATAAAATAAATTTCCATTCGTAACTTCACTGTCTAATTTTAAAGAGTAACTAGTTCGAGTGGCGAAATTTGCACATATTTCTGCGCCAAATACGTTATGCGGTAGCCAATCACGAGAACATATGAACATATGAACATAAGAATGGAAGAAACTGCAGCGGGCCCATTGGCTCATACTGGGCAGTCCCGTTTACACCCAACCCCTATCGCTCATATATCCATCCAACCTATGTTTGAATCTATCCAGCGTATTCGAGTTAATGATGATGTTTGGAAACTTGTTTCACTCTTCCACTACTCTATTTTCAAACCAACGTTTACCTATCGCGCACCCAAATTTAAATTTGTCTACTTTAAAACCATTGCTACGAGTTCGCTCCGGGTTGGATAGTTTGAGTACCTTAGTTATATCACCTTTGTTTAGCCCCTACTTTCATTTATAAACCTCGATCATATTGCCCTTCACTCTACATCTCTCAAGGGAGTGCAAATTAAGATGCTCTAATCTGTCTCTGTACTCAAAGTTCCTAATGCCCGGGATTAGTCTTGTCATTCTCCTCTGAAATTTTTCTAGGGAGTCTATATTCTATATGCAGTCACGTGATCTCAACAACTGACACACGAAGGCGTAGTGCGTATCATTATTATTTTCACTACCATTATTATTATTATTATTATTATTGTTAGTGAAATTATTCTTGAAGGTATCATCATCATCATCATCAGCAGCAGCAGCAGTGGTATATACTAATGGCAAAATAAATTGCTATGTAACTACAAGTCACAACACCAAAGTAAACTAACGACCACGAGAACAATTATTAGCAAAAAAGACAAGCCAATCGATAGGATACCGAGCTTTAAACTCACCTGTAAAGGGTAGCAGATGTAATCAAAGACAAAAGTCGTGTCCCGGTTTTGTCCGAAGATTAAATATAACTCATGAAACATTATGAGAGCCCCCTACCACAAGGCAGAGCGCACCAAAAGTTTAGCCCTTGGCATATGTTTTCATCAAATTTCACGATACGACTTTTGTCTCTCATTGTACACACAGTATTTGAGTCTCATGTTGGAAGCAGATTGGAAAATGAAATCACGTCCAGTAACGATCTGAGAAATGAACCACTTTATGGCAGAAAAGTAAATAAAATATCGTTCCCAGAAAGAATTTTGTCGAAATCGCAGTGTGGTCGTTACCGCCATCCCGGTCATCTGTGGAAACTTCGCTGCAATCGGATAATGATTATGAATATCTCCTCGCGCCAGGAGATGACCTTTATCGATGACCTGTGACCTTAAACATTGCCCCATGTAAAACAATGTTAACTTATTGCAGTGATTTGTTAAAGCCGAAACGTTGTAAAATTTTGGTACAAATTGGATGAAAGCCGTGAATACCTTGTACGAACAAACAAACAGAACGACAAACCAAATCTACCATTTCATTTGTTCAACCTGAGAGTTCTCGAGGCAGAAATATTTTTTGTCCGCCGCCAACCTGCTTATTCTGGTCAATACCTCGCCGACCAATATGCCAATCAGTGTAAATCAGTATAAATCATAGTGAATCAATGTGAATCAGAGTAAATCAGTGTGGATCAGATAATATCGGTGTAAATCAGTGCGAATCAGTGTAAATCAGAGTAAATCGGTGTCAATCAGTGTTAATCAGTGCGAATCGGTGTAAATCCCAGTCAGCTCCACACCACGGTACTAACCAACTACAGCACCACACCACGGTACTAACCAACTACAGCACCACACCACGGTACTAACCAACCATAGCACCACACCATGGTACTAACCAACTACAGCACCACACCACGGTACTAACCAACTACAGCACCACACCACGGTACTAACCAACTACAGCACCACACTACGGTACTAACCAACTACAGCACCACACCACGGTACTAACCAACTACAGCACCACACTACGGTACTAACCAAATACAGCACCACACCATGGTACTAACCAACCTACAGCACCACACCACGGTACACCACACCACGGTACTAACCAAATACAGCACCACACCACGACCAACTACAGTACGGTACACCATTAACCAACAGCACCACACCATGGTAACCAACCACAGCACCACACCATGGTACTAACCAACCACAGCACCACACCACGGTACTAACCAACCTACCACACCACAGACCAACTACAGCACACACCATGGTACTACCAGCACAGCACCACACCATGGTACTAACCAACCACAGCACCACACCACCTAACCAACTACAGCACCACACCACGGTACTAACCAACTACAGCAACTACAGCACCACACCATGGTAACCAACTACAGCACCACACCACGGTACTAACCAACTACAGCACCACACCATGGTACTAACCAACACAGCATCACACCACGGCACAGCACCACACCATGGTACTAACCAACCACAGCACCACACCACGTACTAACCAACTACAGCACCACACCATGGCAGCATCACACCACGGTACTAACCAACTACAGCACCACACCACGGTACTAACCAACCATAGAAACACACCAGCAACCACAGCACACACCATGGTACTACCTAACCAACTACAGCACCACACCACGGTACTAACCAACCACCACACCATGGCACCACACCATGGTAACTAACCACAGCACCACACCATGGTACTAACCAACCACAGCACCACACCACTAACCAACCACAGCACCACACCATGGTACTAACCAACCACAGCACCAACCACGGTACTAACCACAGCACCACACCATGGTACTAACCAACCACAGCACCACACCAACCACAGCACCACACCACGGTACTAACCAACCACAGCACCACAGTACTAACTACAGCACCACACCATGGTACTAACAACTACAGCACCACACCATGGTACTAACCAACCACAGCACCACACCATGGTACTAATACACCATGGTTAACCAACCACAGCATGGCAACACACACCACACCATGGTACTAACCAACCACAGCACCACACCACGGTACTAACCAACCACCACACCACGGTACTAACCAACTACAGCACCACACCACGGTACTAACCAACCACAGCACCACAACAGCAACCACAGCACCACACCATGGTACTAACCAACTACAGCACCACATCATGGTACTAACCAACTACAGCACCACACCACGGTACTAACCAACTACAGCACCACACCATGGTACTAACCAACCACAGAACCACACCATGGTACTAACCAACCACAGCACCACACCATGGTACTAACCAACCACAGCACCACACCACGGTACTAACCAACCACAGCACCACACCACGGTACTAACCAACCACAGCACCACACCACTAACCAACCACAGCACCACACTATGGTACTAACCAACCACAGCACCACACCAGAGTACTAACCAACCATAGCACCACACCACGGTACTAACCAACCACAGCACCACACCACGGTACTAACCAACCATAGCACCAAACCACGGTACTAAACAACCACAGCACCACACCACGGTACTAACCAACCACAGCACCACACCACGGTACTAACCAACCACAGCACCACACCACGGTACTAACCAACCACAGCACCACATCAAGGCATTAAACAAACAGCAGTACATCACCACATCGCCACCCCATCAAGGCACTAACTGAAGGTAGTAGGCAGCCACCAAACAGGGAGGTACTACCGCCTGGGAAAATATTGGAAGCATAATGTGTTGTCTAATGGTAGACCCTGCTGCCATATGGCATCACGAAAATTGTGACCAAGTCCCAGGTTGCTCATCTGAACTTCTGCCTCATTTACACACAATTGCAGGGTCTCAATTGTCTCTCTTACTTTAACAACACAACATATACAGTATATATCGTTTCTCTTGATATTTTTTTAATTTTGCATTATTATTATTATTATTATTATTATTATTATTATTATTATTATTATTATTATTATTTTCGCCCCACAGGCCTTGCTGTAAGTCATTGACCTGTGCCCTGGTGGGCTAGTCCCCGTAAAAAAATCATCATACATGACACCACACTACAGAATAACACCACAGCATTAACCAAACATATCACCACAACACCACCACATAACGGCCTCACATCAAGGCACTAACTAGCCACAGCAGCACACTACGACATTAACTAACCACAGCAACCACATCAAGGAACAAACTAACCACAGCACCACATCTAGGCACAAACTAACCACAGCACCACATCAAGGCACAAACTAACCACAGCACCACATCAAGGCACAAACTAACCACAGCACCACATCAAGGAACAAACTAACCACAGCACCACATCAAAGCACAAACTAACCACATCACATCAAGGAACAAACTAACCACAGCACCACATCAAGGCACAAACTAACCACAGCACCACATCAAGGCTAACCTCAGCGCATCAAGCAAACTAACCACAGCACCGCATCAGGCACTAACCATACACCACACAAGAAACTAACACAGCACCACATCAAGGCACAAACTAACCACAGCACCACATCCAAGGCAAAACTGCCACAAAGTAACACCAAACTAACCACAGCACCACATCAAGGCACAAACTAACCACAGCACCACATCAAGGCACAAACTAACCACAGCACCACATCAAGGCATAAACTAACCACAGCACCACATCAAGGCAAAAACTAACCACAGCACCACATCAAGGCACTAACCATAGCACCACACCACGACTTTAACTAACAACAGCACCACAACAAAGCACAATCTGACCACAGTACCACATCAAGGCACAAAATAACCACAGCACCACATCAAGGCACAAACTAACCACTGCACCACATCAAGGCACAAACTAACCACAGCAACACATCATGGCACTAACGAACCACAGCCCTACACCACACCGCAACACAGCATAGCCTTGACCACCGAAGGGTCAGGACGTACCTGGCGCTCCTCTCGGAGCAGCCAGGTCAACTGTTAAGTTGGCCCATACCAATCCTCTCCCCTGAACCCTCCTCCCCACCGGAATATCAACAAGTTCTCGCCAGAAGTTACAATTTCAGTTAGGAAAGGAACGGAACCAGTGTTAAACAGAGGTGAACAGTGGTGAACAGTGCTTAAGTCAGTGAGAACAACTCAACAGTAACAGTCGTACCCAAGTTAACCTTCACACAGTGAGGTCCCAGGTACCCATTGATAACGGCCCGTGAGACCCAACAACAACAACCAGCGATGTGTTAATCCGTCTACGATAGGAAGGCCTAAGACCAAACCTCACTCATATAACACCATCTGTGAGGGAATTACTACACCACATGTCCCTCATAACACCATATGTGAGGGAATTACTACACCACGTCAAGTCCCTCATCACACCATCTGTGAGGGAATTACTACACCACGTGAGGTCCCTCATAACACCATCTGTGAGGGAATTACTACACCATCGTCAGGCCCCTCATAACACCATCTGTGAGGGAATTACTACACCACGTGATGCCCCTCATAACACCATCTGTGAGGGAGTTACAACACCACGTGAGGCCCCTCATAACACCATCTGTGAGGTAATTACTACACCACGTGAGGTCCCTCATAACACCACCTGTGAGGTAATTACATAACACCACGTGAGGTCCCTCATAACACCATCTGTGAGGGAATTACTACACCACGTGAGGCCCCTCACAACACCATCTGCGAGGGAATTACTACACCACGCCAGGTCCCTCATAACACCATCTGAGGGAACTACTACACCACGTGAGTTCCTCCTAACACCATCTGGGAGGGAGTTACTACACTACGAGTTTGCTGTTCAACACCTACATTAATCTGTATGTTCACTGTATGTTCCTTTACCTTTCTCTCATGAAGGCTTTTGTTAAACCACCAATGTATGTAATAAGTCATTTACTGTATGTCCAATGTCCAATGTATATTTTCAGCCTTCGGGCTGCAGAATTTTTTTCAATAAACCGTTAATTATTATTATTACACCACACCGCAACACAGCACTATTCCGCACCGCAACACATCATAGCACCACACCAGAGCACTACCCTCATACAGTACCACCACACTACACCTCTATATTCATCAATCACTTCATTATTCAACCACAGCACCAACCACAGTACCACACCACAGTACCACACCACATCACTGACCAGCAAGGTACCATGACACACCACAAGTTTACTAGCACATGCCCACGTGAGGGTGAGTTGGCACCGACTTGGCACCATCTGCATCAGCTGGAGGGGTTAGGGATCGGTGGGGTGGGGTTGGGTGGTGTGGGGGGTGAGTGTGGCAGCACTGTAGCCACAAGCTCAGTGCTGGTCCAGCTGTCGTCGCGTGAGGTTGTGTACGGTGAACGCTCTCCCAAGTCTCGCACTGAGGCACTACTCCCTCCCTACCCCTCCCCTGCACGCTTGGGCCACCTATCTGGAGCTTTAATTGGAGTGTTTTAAGTAAAGGGCGCCGTGATCTTAGCCGGGAGAAGGGAGGAGGCTTTGTTGTGTGACACTCAAGTGTTCTAAAGTCTTCGTTAATTTAAACTTTAATGTAGAAATGATTGAATCTTTAGTTATGGTCACCTTGCCTGAGAGCACAGGGTGAATCTTCCTAGTTATGGAGTTTTACTCACATTTTTTTGTACTCGTCCTAGTGACCTGGTGACAAGAGCCCGCCAACAGGTGCCGCTGATGGCTTAAGATATTAACCTCGGTATCTTATGAGTCCTGAGCGTCAGGGTTGACCTCGCTAAGGCACAAGTCTTAAGATGTGTTGGTCAGCTGGTATCGGCGGGGGTCACCTGAGAAGGAGAGGGACGCCCTTGTGGGCCCCCGTGGCCATCTCTCGAGCCCTGGCCGCTGTTTGGACACTCCTGGCCCTGACACAGCTTGCAGGTAGGCACACGAGCCCTAGTTCAAGTTATTATTAACATAAACTATAACACATCTGTATGTAACACACGGCAACAGCTGACGAGGAAACCATATCGACCACTGTATAATAAATATCTGTAGAGGCAGCGGATCCACCAACTGTTTCATTTCTTCACTCACTAGAATTCCGCCTCACACAACTGTTCAGTTTGGCTTACACGTACAAGCGTAGACGCGGATGGGGTGGGAGGGTTGATGTGTTGAGAGGACGTGGGAGGGTGATGTGACAAAGTGATGTGACGGAGATGTGGTAGGGAGATGTGGTAGGGTAGTGTGGCAGGGGTTGGCAGGTCTGTCATCGCCACACCCACATACAAAAGTGTATATTATTATCCAGTAAGAGGAACAAAGCTGCTGTCATGATCTGTCGACCGTCTTGTTGCCGAACAGAGACTCTGATTTGTTCTGGCTACACTCCTTCATGTGTTGCCTCATTAGTGTGTGTGTGTGTGTAACGAGAATACAAGTAGTAATTAATAAGAGAACTCCAACCACTGTGTAGTTGGTAACAACGACTTAATGCAACCTGGTGTGTAAAACGGTCGAATGAAGCTGCTCCCAAACTTGGCAACCTAACCTAATTTAACCTAACCTACCTTACCTCACCTAAACCTGTGCAACGTAATAACCAACAAGACTTCGAGACTTAAATATGCTTAAGGAAAATAATTAATAACAACAAAATATCATGTTTTATCACTAATATCATATAAGAGATGATCTCGTTTGAAGTTATATAAATTTTAATTTGAACAGAGTAAAAGGATATTTTATGCTTCACTGTACTATTTTAACGCGTGTTATGAAAGGTTTAGTATAGCACAGTGACGCACATCACCCCTTACAAGTACACCCCAGGCTCTCCTCACTCATCCTCTCCAGTAGATAGATAGAGAGATGGAGAGATAGAGGGATGGATACACATATGACTGAGTAGATAAGATAGATATAAAAATATCCAGCATGTATATAGACAATGCAGGTAGACAACACTAAGTTACTCTATGTATAGCTGAACGGTAAACCCATTTCTAAGAAATTTAATATTTCGCGAAAGAAAAAAACCCAGTAAGAATTAGAACTTTCATTACAAGTTGTCTAAGATCAAGTTAATCATAAATTCCATTATTTACGACCAGATCTACGACCATTATATCTTAAATTACGTATCCAATACACGACAAATCAGATTTATCCTCTTCTACGACTAAATGACATCAAAACAGAACGAATCGAAGTTTCTTTTACCTTTAACCAAACAATTCCATCATAATTTATAGCAGGAACAACAGTACGGACGCCCAACCTAACAAAATTACAGCGAGTAGTAGTCTGGAGTCTTTAAACACGCCTCTGAATTTCCACATATTTAACGCGACATTAACCAAAATAACAACATCTAAACATTCTCACCAAATAACATAAATTAACCACACTATCGAGTTTCCAATCCCCAAATATCGAAATAATGTTGCAGGATCTGTTTTCTAAATTTCATCTACCTAGAAAAATGTCCCTTTGAGCATTAAGTAAAGTAAATTTCGTATTATCAAGGAAGTAATGATGGAGGAAAATACACAGTGTACCGTCACCTCGACTCTCAGGGAAGTGTTGAGGCAGTGATGATCCTCTGATAGGCTTGGATGATGATGATGATGATAATAATAATAATTGTATTAATGATGATGATAATAATAATGACTGAGTTAATGATGAAAATATTTATGGTAATAATAATAATAATAATAACAACAATAACACAATTACGGTAATATTAATTAGTATCATAATAATTGAAGCAATAATGAAGAAAATGTGTTTCATTATATTAAAAACAATATCAAAATGATGATAAAGATAACAATAATTATTGTAATAATAATGGAGAGAGTTTAATATTATTATTATTAACAACAATCAACAACGATATTGGTTAGAATAATAATCCCCACATTGATATTGTTTACAATAATAATAATAATACAAAATAATTATATTGATATAACATTAAACCTAATAACACTAAAAATAAGATTACATCTACTACTGTAACTGCAATTAAGACTACTTCAACTGCTATGAATACAACTATTTTTTTTTTCAATATGGCTTCCACTACTACTACGACTTTTTTTTTCTTTTTTTTAAACGTGGCCTCCAGCCTCCCCCAATAGCCACACCTTCGCCACCATTACTACTACAGCCAATAATAATAATAATAATAATAATAATAATAATAATAATAATAATAATAATAATAATAATAATAATAATAATAATAATAGTAATAATAATAATAACTAAGATGACATGAATTCGAGACTTAACAAATCAAATTGAACATAATCATGAAAATGATTAGTGTCTGAGACGAGGCAATGACTGACCAAGCTTGACTTGTAACCCCTGGCCAAGCTTGACCTGTGACCCCTGACCAAGCTGACATGTGACTCCTGACCAAGCTTGACCTGTAACCCTTGACCAAGTTTGACCTGTGATCTCTGACCAAGATTGATCTATGATCCCTGACCAAGCTTGACCTGTGACCCCTGACCAAGCTTGACCTGTGACCCCTGATCAAGCTTGACCTGTGACCCCTGACCAAGTTTGACCAGTGACCCCTGACCATACTTGATCTATGATCCCTGGCCAAGCTTGACCTGTGACCCCTGACCAAGCTTAACCTGTGACCCCTGACCATATATGACCTGTGATCCCTGACCAAGTTTGACATGTGGCCCCTGACCAAGCTTAACCTGTGACTCCTGACTTTTACCTGTGAACTCTGATCGTGACCTGTGAACTCTGACCTGTGACCCTGATCTTGACCTGTGACCCTGATTTTGATTTGTGATCATGAGCTTGACCTGTGACTCTAACATGCGACCCTAATCTTGATCTGTGACCCTGACCTTGACCTGTGAACTCTAATCTTGACCTGTGAACCTAACCTTGACCAGTGACCCTAATCTTGACCAGTGACCCTAACCTTGACTTGTGACCCTAACCTTGACCTGTGAACTCTAACCTTGACCTGTGAACCTAACCTTGACCTGTGAACCTAACCTTGATCTGTGAACCTAACCTTTGCCTGTGACATTTGCTCTATTGTCACCGAAATCAAGTGCGGTCATACCCATGGAAATTTAAACAAGTGTGACAAGTCTCCTTAAAACACACACACACACACACACACCTTCAATATGGTAATGAATGTTAACTACTGGCAGTATTATTATTATTATTATTACTGCAGTACCATCATCAACATTACTTCTAGTACTATTATTATGTTATTGCTTCTCTTAATCACAAGAACAATAACAACAACAGTATTGCTACTACCACTAACATCAACAACAAATAATAATAATAATAATAATAATAATAATAATAATAATAATAATACCATTCAACAGTGGTACCTGAATTACTATTGAATAAGACTACACTGTACACTGGCATTACCCCCACTCTTGTTTTGTCGTACTGTCTATAAATTGTTAAGCGGAGTCTCCCTGATCGTGGTTAATTGGCCATTATTTCACTTGTTGCCACTAAACTAATCTCCGGAATTTTATAGTTTCAATCAGTAGTTTTGACAATTCTAAGACACTTTTCAACCATGGCATTTCTGACGCAAATTACGTTTAAGAAAGATATTAACATTTTATTATGTATATTCGTATGTGGTGGTATACGCCCAGAACATCGAACGACTGTAGAGCTCCCCAGGTTAGGTTAGGTTCAAAACTATTTTTCCGATGGTTTTCGATGTGTTTTGAACATATTTTACCTTGATTTTTATAGCAAATATCTGGATTCTGAGATGGTAGAGGGATTATTTCAGAAACTATTGATTTGCGCCAGAAATAAAGGTCAAATTCGTTCATAACACATCAAAAACCACAGGAAAAGCAAAGTTTCAGCTTTGATTTCGTATAGTGGCAACAAGTAAAAAAAATACCGGTTACTGTGTATTAAGTGTTCGTTTATAGTTAATATTTCTTATTACTTTTGCTTATTCTTTATGTTTGTATTTTTCGCTTTAGTTTATTTGATATTTTCCTTTTTTCTCGTTTTAATTTGTGATTTATTGATTTATTCGTTTAATTTATTTATTAATTTCTTATTTACATTCCTATTTCTTGATTTGAATTTAAATTATATTAAATTAAGAATTTATCTATTTCCTCTACTGCTGCTTTTATTGACATATAATTATTCATCCATTTTTTTAACATATATTTCATCCAATTGCTTATTTTAATTCATATTATTATTCACACAGAAACAAATTCTTCTTTTGCTACCATGAGCTTCATAACACACAAAGGAAGAAATACCACCATCACAGACGCCGTAACACACACAGGAAGAAATACCACCATCACAGACGCCGTAACACACAGGAACAAATACCACCATCACAGACGCTTTTAATACCATAAACAAGATCTATGACTGCCAAACCTGACACTCACTCAGACAATATATTTTCTTACCCTGCTTATCCAGAGTTTATCATGTGTAGTCAGATATATGTAGCAGTTCTATACATATGTGTCATTATCTTTAACACTGAATAATGTTCTCGTTCGCCTCAATCAGTCTGTAGAATAAAAATAATCATGAGAAGGTATTATATTTCTCTCTCGTTATTATCTATGGGGGCTGAAAATGTCTTCCCATTAACCCATTATTAACCATTCACAGTTAAGGGGTTCAAAGTGAGTGAATTTAATTGGACTAAAGACAAAATATAGAAACATCGAGACACACACACACACACACACACACACACACACAGTCTCTCGTTCCTCTGCATGCTCCTTCTTTTTTTTCTTTTCTTTTTTCTTTTTTTAATTTTCCTTCTTCCTGGTGGAGTCGGATATGAATATTTATGGCGGTAATGTGTTTTGTCAGACACGTGTCATGTTCGGGACGTATTTTCCTATATCAGAGTATTTTTGGACTATGTATACAAGGACACACACACACACACACACACACACACACACACACACACGAGAAATAAACAAAGAATTAAAACAGACCAATAAATACTTATATACGCACTTAACTAAACACATTAATACACCACGTTTACTTAAAAGACCAATTATTATTAGCACGAAGGAAATGTTGCCTTGAAATTACTGCACCACTGTTAACCCTTTGGGGAAAGTGATTTAATGGTATGATGGTTTAACCCTCTGAGAACGAATATGGTTTAATTCTCTGTGGATGATTACTTAATCCTTTGCGGACGATGGCTTAATAGTGAACTAGATTTACTCTTTTGCGAAGATGGTTTATATTTTAGCGACGATGGTTTAATTTATACAATGATAGTTTGACTCTAAAAAGAACGAGGATTCAACTTTTTAAGGACGATGACCAAACCTTATAAGGAAAATGGGTTAAACTTTTAAGGGTGATTTTTTTCACTCTTTGGAGGCAACAATTTACTCACATAATTTGACATCTTTGAGGTGAATGACAAAACCGTAGGTATACTGTAGATCAGACACGTGTCGTTGTTTGACTAATCTTACCGAGGCGCGTGTCAGACCATGGTTGTCTAACCGTAATTGGATTAACATTCAAATCATATTTTGCTTACATTTTATTGCAGAACAAAAATTAATATTCTATCAATTAGAAAGAAAAAAAATAACACAATTGTAGTTTTTAGTTAAGTTCAGCCGAAATATTTTTTATCGCAAAAAAAAAAATCAGGCCAAATTAGTTTGATTCCATTTCGTCTGAATTTAACTAAAAAAAACAATTATTAACACTGACAATAAAGAAACTGGTGATTCTTCTGGTTTTGCATTTTGCTCGTCAGCAATTTGAAGCGAGAAAATGTGGTTAAAAGTGTCAGGCGCAGGTCTTGAGGACAGTCGAATCGATGCCTAGATTTAGTTTTTAAGTTAACAAGAGTGGAGAAGTCTGCCTCACAGAGATAAGTAGTGACAAGAGAGACAAGAGTTCAGGGGCAAGGCGTGACTCACAGCTGTAGGTAGTCTTTCAGAACAGACAGAATAGCATATGATCATTAGGATGATTAGATGCTTCTAAGATATACTTATTTATTAATGTATCCCGAGACCGTTCGTGCACCCCTGGTGAGGCTCCGTGCACCACCAAGGGGTGCAGCATCCTCGGCTGGACAACCTTGCTATAGACTGAAGCTTTTTTAAACAGGATGATTTGATGAAGATTTACAACAGGAAAACACCCAGAGATATTAAGTTCCACGCAGTCTTGGCTATAAATTAGTTTGGGAGGTAGAGGTTCTACAAACGGATTTTCAACACCAATATCATGGGCCCTTCCAGATGGCTACTAAGGTCAATTGAGGGTGTGTGGTGGTGGCGCTATTGACTGTAGCTCGTCACAACACTGCAGGTGGAAGCATCTGCAGAACAATGCAAGAGAAGAAATACTCTCCTGAATATGTAATGCTGCAAGTTTTATGGACAAGGTCAATATAGTTTCTGCATCCCAGCACCCCACCCACCACCCACACCACAGTGCACACATGAACACTCCCACCCACACCACAGTGCTCCCAACACCCCACCCACACCACAGTGCCCCAACACCTTTCACCCACACCAGTGCCCAACACCCCACCCACACCACAGTGTCTCTAACACCCCACCCACCACAGTCTCCCAACACCCCACCCACACCACAGTGCCCCAACACCCCACCCACACCACAGAAACACCCCACCCACAACCACAGCGCCAACACCCCACCTTACACCACAGTGCCCCAACACCTCACCCACACCACAGTGCCCCAACACCACCCACACCAGCAGTGCCCCCAACACGCACCCACACCACAGTGCCCCAACACCCCACCCACACCACAGTGCTTCTAACAACACCCCACCCACAGTGCTCCCCACCCCACCCACACCACAGTGCCCCACACCACCCACACCACAGTGCCCCAACACCCCACCCACACCACAGTGCCCCAACACCCCACCCACACCACAGTGCCCCAACACCCCACCCACACCACAAAGTGCCCCAACACCCCACCCACACACAGTGCCCCAACACCACCCACACCACAGTGCCCTGGCACCCCACCCACACCACAGTGCTCCTAACACTCCCACCCACACCACAGTGCCCTGCAACATCACCCACACCACAGTCTCAAACACTCCACCCACACCACAGTGCCCAAACACCCATACCACAGGTCTCAACACCAATTCAACACCAATAGTGCCCCCCACTGACCCACCCACACCACAGTGCCCCCAACACCACCCACACCACAGTGCCCCAACACCCCACCCACACCATAAAAGTCTCAACACCACCCACACCACCACAGTGTGTCAACACCCCACCCACACCACAGTGCCCTAACACTGCACCACACCACAGTGCCCCAACACCCACCCACACCACATGCCCACCCCACCCACACACACACAGCCCCCACAGCCCACACCACAGCAGCCCCAACACCCCACCCACACCACAGCAGTCTCAACACCCACCCACACCAGAAAAGTCTCTAACACCTGCACCTCCACACCACAGTGCCCCAACACTCCACCCACACCACAGTGCCCCAACACCCCACCCACACCACAGTGCCCCAACACCCCACCCACACCACAGTGTCTCAACACCCACCCACACCACAGTGCCCCAACACCCCACCCACACCAGTGCCCCAACACACCCACACCACAGTGCCCCCAACACCCCACCCACACCACAGTGCTCCCCACCCCACCCACACCAGAAAGCCCCAACACCCACCACAGTGCCCCCACACCCACACCAGCCCCAACACCCACACCACAGTGCCCCAAACATCCACCCCAACCCCCCAAACACCCCACACCACAAAGCCCCAACAGAAAGCCCCACACCCCACCCACACCACAGTGCCCAACACCAACACCACCCACAGTGCCCCAACACTCCACCCACACAGTGCCCTCTGGCACCACCCCACCCACACCACACAGTGCCTCAACACTTCCACACCCACAGACCCCACCTGCACACCAAGCCCCAACACCCCACCCACACCACAGTGCCTCAACCACTCCACCCACACCCACAGGCCCCACCCACAACCAAAGCCCCAACACCCCACCCACAATCCCACGAAGAAAACACACCCATAACACACCACAGTTCTAACACCCACACCACAGTGCCCTCACCACACAGTGCCCCAACACTCACACCAACACCCCACCCACACCACAGTGCTCAACATCACCCACACAGCAGCCCCAACACCACCCACACCACATGCCTCAACACCCCACCCAGCATCACAGTGCTCTAACACTCCCACCCACACTCACACAGTGCCTGCAACACCCCCACTCACACCAGCAGTGTGCCTCTAAACACCCCACATACCCCAGTGCCCCAACACCCCACTGCACACCACAGTGCCCCAACACTCCACCCACACCACAAAGTGCCCCAACACCCCACCCACACACCAGTGCCTCAACACCCCACACCATGAGTGCCTCCCCAAACACTGCACCTGAGCACTCAAGGCCAGTGCCCCACCAAGGCTGGAATTCACAGCCCTGAACACCCCACCCACAACCATAGTGCCCCAACACCCACCCACACCACAGTGCCCCCAATGACCCCACACCACCACCCACACCAGATTCTGACACCACAGCCCCAACACCCCACCCACACCACAGTGCCTGAACACTCCAAAAGTCTCAAATCAATCACAACTGCTGAGACCAAGACAGTGCCCCTGACTCCCACTCCACCCCAAAAAGTTCTAACACCCACCTCCACCAACACTGATCACACCACCCACACCATGAACATCACCACAATTATTGTCCCCACCCCACACCAGTGCCCCCAACACACCAGCAGCCAACAATCTCACAGTTCTAAATATCACCAGCACCCACAACTAGCCCCACACCATGCCCCCACCCAACACAGTCTG
>NW_024713129.1:28966868-29061880 GCF_018991925.1 Homarus americanus | reverse complement strand
AACACCCCACCCACACCACAGTGCCCAGAAAAGTTCAACACCTGTGCTCTCACTAAGTAATTCAATAGTGCTCAACACCACCACACACCAAGAAAAGCCCAACACCCCACCCACACCCCCCCACACCAGCCCCAAACCCACACCACAGAGCCCAACACAACCACAGCAGTCTCAACTAGCCCCAACACACAGGCTCCACACCACAGTGCCCCCACACTAATAGTGCCTCTAACACCCACACACAGTGCCCCACACCCCACCCACACCACAGCCTCAACACCCCACCCACCAGTGCCTTGGGCACCCCACCCAAAATGGAAGTGCCCCCAACACCACCCCACACCACAGTGCCCCAACACCACCCCACACCACAGTCCCCAACACACCACAGGCCCCAACACCCACCCACACCAACACCCACCCACACCAGCCCCAACACCCCACCCACACCACAGCCCCAACACCCCACAACACCCACACCACAGTCCACATCACACCCACCACAGTGCTCAACACTCCCACCCACCACAGGGCCCCAACACTCCCACCCATACAGTGCCCCACCCACCATGAGTGCCCAACACCACACCAGACATAGTGCCCCAACACCCCACCCACCACAGTGCCCCAACACCCACACCACGAGGCCCAACACCCCACCCACAATCAAAGTTCCCCACACCACAGTGCCCCAACACCCCACCCACAGTGCCCCAACACCCAAACCCCACACCATGTGCCCTGGGGTCTCACCACAGCTCTTCAACACCACAGTGCTCCTAACACCACCTTCCAACACTTACCCACACCACAGTGCCCTCAACACCACCACACCACAGTTCTAACACCACCACACCATACAGTGCTCTAACATCACACCCCACCAGCTCCAATCACAGGTCAACACTAAAGTTCACACCACACACCATGAAAGTTCTCTCAATGATCCACACCCCACCCCACCCACACCACAGTGCCCCAACACCCCAACTCCCAAAAGACTGGGCAGTGCCCCCAACATCTCAACACCCACAGCCCAAACACTCCACCCACACCACAGTGCCTCACACCACCACCACAGTGCCTCAACACCCCACCCACACCACACAGTGCCCCAAACATTTCCACAGCCTCAGAGGCTCAAACACCCCACTGCACACCACAGTGCCTCCAACACCCCACCCAATAACCACAGTGCCCCCCAACACCCCACCCCACAATCTCAATCTAATAATCACAGTGTCCCTCAATCAAGAGTTCCCCAGCACTCCACACCACAGTGCCCCAACACCCCACCCACACCACAGTGTCTTCAACACTCCACCCAATAACTATACAGAAAGTGCCTGATCATTAGCTTCCCAATTAATTGCATCTCATAATAATTACAGTGCCCCAACACCCAGAAGACTTTACAATTAACAATTGGCCAGTGCTCTAACACTTAATGGCAATAGTGCCTCTACACCCACCCACACCAGCCCAACACCCACCCACACAGCCCCAACACCCCACCCACACAGGCCTCTTTCCAACACCCCACCCACACCACAGTGCCCCAACACCCACCCCACACCACAGCCCCAGCACCACCCACACCACAGTGCCCAACACCCCACCACACCACAGTGTCAACACCCCACCCACACCAAGAGGCCCAACACCCACCCACACCACAGTGCCCTCAGAGACCTCATCACCACAGTGCCCCCAACACCACTGCACCACAGTGCCCAACACCCCACCCACAACGACAGTGCCCCAACACTCCACCCGGTACACCACAGTGCCTCAACATCACCTCCACAATTAAGAAATGCCCTCAACACCCCACCCCACACCACAGCCCCAACACCCACCCACACCACAGTGTTCTTAACATTCCCACCCATTACCCCTAGGTTTAGCATTCTACCCACACCATGAGCCTCACTCCCCACCCACACCACAGTGCTCTCACCCACACCACAGTGCCTCACCCACACCACAGTGCCCTGTCAGGCCCCAACACTCCACCCACACCACAGATAACAGCATTGTACCATCTGGGAGCACACATGTCTTACAGCTGTTCATGAGTAAAGGAAGGTGTGTCCCTTGACTGAGGCAGTTTGGGATACAGTTCTGATGATGTTTGTCATGGTAAGACTTGACGTAAGGGTGAGGCCTACAATGTCAATGTTTTATGACGAGGGGATGATGATGACGTCAGAAATTGTACTGAAATCCGTATTACATAAATGTTACTATTATGTAATTTTCTTTACTAACATTGAAGAAAGACAAAATAGATGAAGCCCACCCATATGTGTTCACGAGATCTTCCAGTTAATATAAAGATGTTTGTTGTACGACATTAAACACTTCAGCTCAACAAAAGACTGAAGTGGTCAGGGTAAAGGGTCTATGGAGGGTTAACTTACTGTAAATACAAAAGAGTAAATAATTCATCACTACCAGATCATCATTGATATATACAAACAAAAATAAGAATTAGTGCGAGTACTAAAAACCCTAAGGAATTCCAGCATCAATAGGGTGGTTAATAATCAAAGTCTGACCCTCCACAACTACACGCCAACTGTTAAAACATGAAGTAAGTGAGCAGGGAAGACCATGAGGGGGGGGGGGATGTTACGGGTAAATCTCAGCACTAAACTCTATCAAATACTTTAGACGCGTCATGAGCTAAAACTTGTGTTTCACTCACCTGCACACTCCATTGATTGGCTGTATGTGTGGTGTGTGGTGTGGTGTGTGTGTGTGTGTGTGTGTGTGTGTGTGTGTGTGTGTGTGTGTGTGTGTGTGTGTGTGTGTGTGTGTGTGTGTGGTGTGTGTGTGTGTGTGTGTGTGGTGTGGTGTGGTGTGGTGTGGTGTGTGTGTGTGTGTGTGTGTGGTGTGGTGTGGTGTGGTGTGTGTGTGTGTGTGTGTGTCACTGTGCATATTAAATTAATTCGCACATAAAACTGGCATCTTTGCAAAAAAATAATAATGGCATATCAATAAATGATACAAGACCTTATACATATATCTTAAGAAGAAATTATTCAGAACCTGACATTTAACTGCTCGTAAAAATGTTTTTTATGAGCTCTAAACTATTATTACTTGCAGTCAAACAATAAATGATGTTCATGGAATAAGTAAAAGTACATTTCTGACACACACGTATACACCAATTGGAGAGAGAAACGGTACAGAAAAGCCTTGATATTTTAACTGTCTATAAATATATTATTCATGTCTCACAATTATTTCTTCCAACAAAAAAATAATCGTCACATTAATGGACTAACTAATCGTATATAAACACCAAATTTATATTTAAAAAATATATGCAGTATACAGACCCTTAGACCTCAACCAGTCGTAAACAAAATTATAAATAATCTCACACAATATTATTCCGTCTGGGAGAAAGACTACTGCCGTAAGTGGATAAGTTCAAGTCTCCTCAGATCCAGAAGTTAAATAGTACCTGGATCAGACGCCTCCCCCACACACGCTGGAGACGAGTGAATAATTCAGGGTGGCGGCGTGGGAGAGAGAAGGTCACTCACTGGCAGGCCGCAGGAGTGCCGTACCCACACCACTCTTGTTACTCTCACCTCGGGATAAAACGTCTGTTGTGCGTCTCTTATTTGTCTGTTATATACTGTCTAATGATGTACAAATCGAGATAGGCTTTAACCCTTTACAGGCCACGGGTTTCTCTCAACTGTAAAATCGTCTGGCGTTACGGAGAATATAATACCTAAAGACCACTTTGCCCTCTAAAGTGTTAATATAATATGAGTCTGTTATGTATGTCTTTTATATTCTATGCTAACAGTATATCACTAGCCAAGGATTCGAACCCAAGACCACCGACTGGTAACTGGAAGTGTTAACTACTGTAACACAAAGACTTTCCGAGGTTAACCTAGACTTTGTTAAACAAGCTTGTTCTTTCCTGTGTTACATTATCGAGAGCCTTATTTTGTTTATTGTTCCGCACTTATGTTCATCAGCTTGGCACAATCCTTCTCAAAGATATTTTATGACGTCTGCCACCGACTGATACTGAAAGATTAAAAATTTGTAACGCTCAGATGTTCCGTGAGTGCGATATCCTAAATATTGGACAAGAAGGTTTAATCGACGGCGAATGTCGGTGATTCTCTTATAAAATGATACAAATTACGAGTACAGGTACTGAGTGGACCACCCACACAAACCCCGAGACTGTGAAGATGAGTAAATACAAAATAAATAATGGATCCCAAAGCTCTGTTAGTTGTTTGTGGACACTGTTCTGAACAAGCGTCTGAATATCATAGCAGAGGGGAAACTACGTACCCAAGGAGAGTATTCCAATTAAGAGGTATGGACGGTAAGGAAGAATGTCATACCTGGATAACATTCTCTCAGGATTCCTAGTAGTCTTCGTGTCCTAACTCAACACACTGATCCTCTTGAGCTAAGAGGTGGAGGTTAGCCCTCCCCCTCATTACCTGGTTCAGTTTACGCCTGAGGGGGCACGACACCAACACTCCTAATAATGGTTGCCCCTCGTGTAACGAGGATGGCCGGCCCAAGGGCCACCTAGGCGTGAATTTTTTTAAGGTGTAAAAGCTGTCGCCAACACAGCAACCACACCCTGAGTTAACGAGCTGCTTGACCCAGTGTCAAGGAATAGTCCGAGAAGACCGGACAACTCGCCAACTGCACTGACTAACCATTACCTCGGAATACGATCCGAAAATCGATTAACATCCAGTTTCCAATTACTGCCGGGTAGACAGAGTCAAATGGCGTAAAGAAACTTGCCCATAGTTTCACCCTGCCCGGGGATCGAACTCGTGTCCGCTAGTTTGCGAGGCGTGGATGCTGACCATTACACCACAGGTCGCCAATCCCTTAAATTATTCTAATACCTTTACAACTGATATGGGCTTTACATTCTCAGATTTACTTTACTTATTGGGATCACGTGAAGATTGAGCACCCAGCTTAGTTCACTTGATTAGTAACCACCATAACACTAACCTAACCTAACCTAACCTCCCAGGTGAAATAAGTTGTGGTGCCTAATATTCGCGCGACCCAGTTATTAATATTATATGAGTTGTGTGATAGATTTTTTTTTTGACAAGGGACTTCATGTATGTTACTGATTCTTATGACGAAGGAGTTGTATGACATCTTATCCAGCATACAACCTGTGGCCTGAGACCTCCTCCTAAACTTAAATAGATTAACTATATAATACATAACTATGTAGGACAAAAACCTTTGATATCTTTTGAAGAATAATTACACCAATGTAGTTATGAAGCCAAACCCCCCACACAGACCTTGTAACCAACCATAAGCACCACAAATAGATTAAAAAACGATAATACCTGTACCACAAGATCCAGATATACACTCCATCAAACACCAACACAATGAAACATTGGCTGTATTCAACAGCGAACTCGATAAATCCTTCAAAACCCTACTTAAAAACCCGGGATGTGCAGCTGATACAACGTTAGAGAGAACGAATAATAACAGCCTGGTAGATCAAGCGGATGATGCACACTAACACACATGTTTGGTCCAGGACTGAATTGTGGGGTGTGTGGAGAGGAGTTCTTCATGGTATGACTCTTTGAGAGCTAAATTCACAAGGTAAGCGAGGACGACACGACTGGTTGGATGGATATATGAGCTGTAGGAGTTGGGTGTAAGCGGGACTGCCCTGTATGGGCCAATAGGCCCGCTGTAGTTTCCTCCATTCTTATGCTCTTATAAGGTGTTTAAGATCTGATTTTCATTTGGGTATTCTGAGTAATAAATATCTGGAGAGAGAGAGAGAGAGAGAGAGAGTGTTATCCTCCTACAACGCTTAGCTACCATTCCAAAGCGCTTCCAGTTTTAAGTCCTGATTAATCCGATTACAAGAGCTGACAGGCTATCAGTGCCTCAACCATCCCTCTTCTCCCTTTGGTAGGTGGTGGGGATACACAACACCCAAAACACCTGCAAAGATACACCTACACTGTGGTTACCTAACGTTGGCAACTGATGAATGTGTATACAGTCAGTGTCCGCTTAACGTACATCCGGTTAACGTACAGGTTTTCAGAACGCATCATGCATGCATTAAAGCAGAGATTTTATACCTGATAACAGCGAAACCACGAACACTGAGCCAACGAAAAGCAGATTTCCCCACGTCAAAATTTCTCCCATCGCAGATACGACTCCTGTCCTGGCCATATTCTACCTACCTCCTGCTCGAGGCTTACCAACACGATCGAATTTTTTTTATCAAATATTCGAGAATATAAACACAGCAGGTGGAAGTGTTTATGGTATTGTGTGCCAAAGGTATGACGATTTTACTGAATATCTATTTATCAATCTATCTATCTTTCTCTCATTCTATCTATAGGTATGTACGGAGAGAGGGAAGAAGGAGAGGGGGAAGAGAAGAGAGGGGGAAGGGGAGGGGGTAATATAGGGGGAAAATGTCAGGGTACAAAGTACTTGTCTGAACTTATGGGCAATAATAGTATTTGTCCACTACAGACTTTTGGCGATAAGAACATTATTTTTTAATGTGTGTGTGTGTGTGTGTGTGTGTGTGTGTGTGTGTGTGTGTGTGTGTATGTGTGTGTATGTTTGTTTTATTAAAACAGAGGCAGGGGGCAGAGATCGAAGTAAAGTATGGCGATATCAGTTACCTGAACTGTACAGGTAGGTCGGTAGCGCGCGCGCGCGCGTGTGTGTGTGTGTGTGTGTGTGTGTTGACAACCATTATGTTTGGGGAGGTCCACTCCCTCAACACAAACGCTGACGAGGATATTTTTCACCCGCTGTGTTGCCAGTCTTCCGCAAACACGTGAATTTTCACTGCCTGGTGCCGGCGGCCATGTTGGGGATATATCGAGCTCTTAGTCATGTCTAGAGGTTGAGGGGTTTAGCTTCTGTCCCTCTGGTCTGTACGTGTGTGTGTGTGGGTGCATACCGTCCTTATATATATATATATATATATATATATATATATATATATATATATATATATATATATATATATATATATATATATATATATATATATATAAAGAAGATACAGGAATAATTTATTTATAATAGTAGGATTTGGAAAGTGAGGAAAGTTGGTAGAGTGGCAGAATAGTTTTTTTTTTTTTTTTTTATGGGGATTAGCCCACCCGGGCACAGGTCACTTGACCCACATCGGGACCTCGGGGGCGAAAATTTAATAATAATAGTAATTCATAGTAAATAAAATTTATAATGAAAAGTAAAATAAAATAATAATAATAATAACAACACTGTAATAATGATAATAAAGAAAAGAAAAACAATAATCAATAGTGAGAAACGCTATATGTACAGTATGTTGTGTTGTCAATAGTAAGAGAAACAATTGAGATCCTGCAATTGTGTGTAAATGAGGCAGAAAGACAGATGAGCAACCTGGGGCTTGGTCACAATATTCGTGATGCCATACGGCTGCAGGGTCTACCATTAGATAACACATTATGCTTCCAATATCTTCCCAGGCAGTAGTACCTCCCTGTTTGATAGCTGCCTGCTACCTACTTCCTTATTTAACCGTTTATATGTTCTTTGGGGGAATCTTTTAAACAACACTTCTAAGTACAGCAATTTATTAGTTATAGAATGGACAAGTGATCGTGGGTACCTTCGTGCCCAGTGAAAGTTTGAACGCTCTTGCTTGGCTAGCGTACAGCGAATGAGGGTGGGCCAAGTCGATAGACTTGCATGGTTAATTAGGGTGCGCCAAGTCCGTAGACTTGCATCGTTTTCCATCGTAAATAAAATGGTTAATTAATGCCTTCCTAAAGAAACCATCGACATGGGACCAGGTTTGTTCCACTCTACGAATTTTTTGCGATTTTTCCACCAGTTTGATGAAAAACGATTGCGCCGTTTCGGCTGCCCAGAACAGACACACACACACAGACAGACACACGGCTATTCCTATAGTATATTAGATATCAATTCACTGGAGTCGGTGCAGCGAAGAATGACGAAAATGATTCTGGGACTTAGAAACCTTCCCTATCAAGACAGGTTAAAGAAATTAAACTTGCATTCACTAGAAAGACGAAGAGTGCGGGGAGATATGATAGAAGTATTTAAGTGAGTGAAAGGAATCAATGAAGGCAGTATAGATAAAGTTCTTATAATATTCGGGCAGGATAGGACTCGTAGCAACGGATTTAAGTTGGATAAGTTTAGGTTTAGGAGGGATAGGAAGGAACTGGTTCACAAATAGGGTGGTGGACGAGTGGAACAAGCTTAGCAACTTTGTAGTAAGTGCTGGAACGCTGGAAAGTTTTAAAAGGAGGCTAGATAGATTCATGGATGATAGAGAGTGGTAGTAACTCTCGACAGGAGCTGCCATGCACAGGCCAACCGGCCTATTGCAGACTCCTTATTTTCTTATGTTCTTATGAAATGGATACACTTCACACCATAAGTAACTCACCCTATGGATTGCTCTGACAATGACCCAGGGGTGACCTGAGGGAGGCCCAGCAGCTGGGGACTCTGACTGCAGGGCCTGGCGAGGCTCAGGAGTGATGTCTTCCTCCCGACCACGGGACTTGTGACTGAGTGCAACTCCGACTGGCTATGGGTTGTGTCTGACCACTGGAAGGAGCTGTAAGCCCCTTTTATTGGAGGTCTCAGGCCAGCAGGTGTCGTCTCCTAATTATTACTAATCTGGGTGTGTCTGGATAGGTGTGTTTGGTCAGGTGAGTGGCGCTTGGTGGGTCACAGGGTGTGGTGTGCTTATCGCGGTAAGCCGGCCGGCAATGCTTCCTAATTATTACCAACCCGGGTGTGCCTGGTCGGGTGTGCCTGGTCAGGTGTGTTTGGTCAGGTGTGTTTGGTCAGGTGATGGTGCACTGGATGGAGGGAAGTTTCTTGGATTAGCAGGGTCTTGTCGCCTGTTCTCTCATCATACGGTGGGGAGAACTTCGTGACCCTTGCTGGGCCCGGTCTTAATCTCATTTAATTACTGTAGGGTGGGTCAACTTAAGTGGGTGTACACCTGCTCCACTAGTCACTGTTATGTGTTGTTCTTTTGGGTTTGATTCTCTGGTCTGATAGACAATCATTATATATACAGTATACAATATATGTTCTGTGTTTGTATGCATCCATATATATGTGTGTGCTAAGATATATATATATATATATATATATATATATATATATATATATATATATATATATATATATATATATATATATATATATGCAAGTAAATCACTGTAGGTGCAAGTGATCTTAGCAGCATGAAAGAAGAAAAAGACAGTTCTGTACCACCCTGAAGATGTGAATTATATAAAGCGCTTGGGAACTTCGTAAGCTTTTTCTTTCTCAGATATATATATATGTGTGTGTGTGTGTTACCTTGCCCGAAAATGCTTGTAATGGGGGCCGTGGTTACCAACCCTCAGACAAGAAGAATGACACCTTAATAAATTTGCTTACGGTTTCTTTATATTTGTCAATTAATCAAGTTAATCAAACCATCTCACTGTACATAACTAGAGAGGAAATGCCCATAGAAAAAAAATGTGTTTAAAAATTGGTCATACCAGAACCTAAAATCAAGGTGAGAGGAATTCTCGATCATAAAGGTCAAAGGTCATAGTTAGGTCAAGCAGACAAACAAACAAATATGCATGCAACAAACAAACAAACGAAAATCAAACAAGAACAAATATATAAACGCCAATTTCAACAATGCTTTGGTCAACTTTGGGTAGGTTTTGAGGTAAATTTAAAATGAAAAAGAAATGAATATAAACGCACACACACACACACACTGATGGATCTCTTAACACCGCCTGTGGGAGGGCTGGAAGTGCTATTGTTGTGACTCAACCTGACGGTAAAATAATTGAGAAAGGAGTTAGAATTAACAACTGGGCATCCACTCTACAAACTGACTTAGTTGCCATACTCACAGCTATTAAATTCATTGAAACCACTGTTACTGACAGCCTCATCATCACTGACTCTCTATCCTCACTACTTGCCCTTGACACCCTCAACTCAAGTTTTCACGCTCTTGTCTCTGAAGCCAGACACAAATATGCGTACCTTGTTGACCAGGGTGTCAGGGTCAAACTGTTGTGGATCCCCTCTCACATAGGCCTCATAAAACATGACAGAGGTGATGCCCTCGCCAAACTCGCGTCTAACAAAGACACTGTTGAATACAATTTGGGTCTGTCAAAAAGAACCCTTAAAACTGTAATTAGGAAAGAACTTATTGATGAGTTTGACGCAAGTAGACAAGTGCAAACAGGCACTAGTCGATCCATAGTTTACTTTGATGAGATGTATCAAGTGAAACATGTATATGGAGCAAGTAACAATATCACTAGATTACAAGATGTTGTAACCGCTAGATTAAGGTTAGGATATAAGTACCTCTGGCAGTATGTTCCTCAAGCAGATGTAAACAAAACTAAATGTAAAGTGTGTGGCCAGACATATGGCCACACACTTGAGCACTACGTCCTCGACTGTGTGAAGATAGAACCTTTTAGGGAGAGGTCCACCAAGCACACTGTGTGTGAAATGGCACAACACTTCATCTCTAATGGCAAGATAACCGACATATTAAGATTGTATCCACTTTTTTGCATTTAGTAACTATATCAGTTCTCGTGTACAGAACCAAATACACAATGTGCTTGAATACTTCTCACGCAAATGTGAATAACAAAGTGTGCGGCCAGACATACTGCCTCATACGCCTGTACTCACACAGTTGTGAATAAGTTACCCTTTATGTATAGAACTAAACAAATAATGAAATTGAAATACTGTGTAACATTCGGTGCCATAATAACCTGACAACGGGGGTTAATTATTATGACCCGTTGTAAACTCTACTTTGTAATCCTTTTGCGCTACCGCTCACAGGATGAGTGTGGGGTGCACAATAAAGTAGCCGCTGTAAGCGGCAAAATCAAAATCAAATCACACACACACATTAAAAGCCTTTGGGGGAAAAGTTGAATTCTCTCATGTGATGGATTCAATGTTAAGGTCAAGGTCATTGCTGAAAGTCAAGGTCACTGCCGAAGGTCAAGGTCACTATTGGAGGTCAAGATCATTGCTGGAGGAAAAGATAACAATTGGAGTTCAAGGTCACTGCTCGAGGTCAATGTCACAGTCGGAGATCAAGTTCACAACTGGATGTCAAGATAACAATTGGAGGTAAAGGTCACTATTGGAGGTCAAGATCATTGCTGGAGGGAAAGATAACAATTGGAGGTTGAGGTCACTGCTCGAGGTCAAACTCACAGCTGTAGGTCAAGGTTATAGTTGGAGGTCAAAGTCACACCTGGAGGTTAATACGAAACACATGCATTTCACTATCCACATCTCAACAACATTGCCAGCAATGCCACGTAATACAGCAGTGAACACGAGTATTGAGAGAAGCGTTGTGACGTCTTCACTGTAAGGGTCAGCCAAATGTTGATGGCGCTAATACGACTTACAAATTCTCCCTGACTGGTGCTCGGAAGGGATGCATGGAAATGATGAAGGTAGTGGCACTGGTGGTTAGTGGTTGGAAGGACTGGTTGTTGTGGGGTAGTGGTGGTTAGTGGTTGGAAGAATTGGTTGTTGTGGAATAGTGGTGGTTAGTGGTAGGAAGGACTGGTTGTTGTGGGGTAGTGGTGGTTAGTGGTAAGAAGGACTGGTTGTTGTGGGGTAGTGGTGGTTAGTGGTAGGAAGGACTGTTTGTTGTGGGGTAGTGGTGGTTAGTGGTAGGAAAGGCTGGTTGTTGGGGTAGTGGTGGTTAGTGGTAGGGAGGACTGGATGTTGTGGGGTAGTGGTGGTTAGTGGTAGGAAGGACTGATTGTTGTGGGGTAGTGGTGGTTAGTGGTTGGAAGAATTGGTTGTTGTGGGAATAGTGGTGGTTAGTGGTAGGAAGGACTGGTTGTTGTGGGGTAGTGGTGGTTAGTGGTAAGAAGGACTGGTTGTTGTGGGGTAGTGGTGGTTAGTGGTTGGAAGAATTGGTTGTTGTGGAATAGTGGTGGTTAGTGGTAGGAAGGACTGGTTGTTGTGGGGTAGTGGTGGTTAGTGGTAAGAAGGACTGGTTGTTGTGGGGTAGTGGTGGTTAGTGGTAGGAAGGACTGTTTGTTGTGGGGTAGTGGTGGTTAGTGGTAGGAAAGGCTGGTTGTTGGGGTAGTGGTGGTTAGTGGTAGGGAGGACTGGATGTTGTGGGGTAGTGGTGGTTAGTGGTAGGAAGGACTGGTTGTAGAGGTTAGTGGTAAGAAGTATTGGTTGTTGTAGGTAGTGGTCGTTAGTGGTAGGGAGGACCGGTTGTTGCGGGGAGGACTGGTTGTTGTGGGGTAGTGGTGGTTCTGACCTCGCTAGAGGAAAGGTCACGTCAGGCTTAGCTCCCGGGGATAAATTGTCGGTAATGGCTAGTGGTACCTGTGAACAGGGCTGTGCCCTTCTGAGGGCCGAGTTAGAGAGGGCCAAGGAAGAAATCTTGAAATTAAAGGAAGTGATAGCGAGGATGAAGGAAGATGACACGAGACAAGGAAAGCCCGTGTCTGCCGAAAACTCAGGTGAATGGAAAGTTGTGAGGAGAGGAACGACCAAAATGGTAGTGAGAAAAGTCACCAAGGAAACGACAACAGCTAAGTTTAAAAACTCTTTTAGTCCTTTGATAGACGAATTGGACGTTAGCATAGTCAGGAACAGGGCTGAGAAGGAAGTTGCGAAAACCTTAATTGTTGGCGATTCCCAGGTACGGTACATGGATAGAGCTTTTTGTGGTAGAAATAAAAATAGGACGAGGGTGTGTTTACCGGGAGCAGGGGTGAGGCATATAGTTGACAGGATGGACATTGGACAATATCTTGTCTGGTAATGAGCACAAACCCATTATCTGCCTCAGTGCAGGAGGCAATAATATTGGTCGGTGTAGGAGCGAGGAGCTTCTTGATAAGTTCAAGACAACTATACAGACAAAAAATTCAAAACATACATTTACAAACACACACCTTGCTCGCCAATGGCCACATGATGCCTTGCTTTACTGATCACGTTCCGGTATTGATAAACGATAATAATTCCTGTTTTCCGATAATTATGAGGATCACCTTAAGATTGTCCTCCCCAGCTTATTTCACCTGAACATTAGTCACCCTAACGCTCTCAGGGGCGGGGGGTAGACTAGGTTAGTGGTAGAGTAGTTAATCTTCAGCCTCGTTAGTGATGACTGAACTGGTCATTAAACTACCACAAAACGACCACGAAACAGTAATAATATTAGTTGACGTGAATTATGTGCCGGATAAAGCTGCCATAGAATGGACAGGCACAGACTCGTTCACGTTTTATTAATTATTAAGTGTGAGTGATACGTCCTCACAGGTGCAGTCCTGGGAAAGAGTTACAGGCACATACCGGCACCAGCTTTCCAAAAATCGTGTGTTGAGAGAGAGAGAGAGAGAGAGAGAGAGTAATAATGTGTAAATATGCTACATATCTAAACTATATAAGGAAACTAGTGTGTGTGTGTGTGTGTGTGTGTGTGTGTGTGTGTGTGTGTGTGTGTGTGTATTCACTTTCCTTCCATTTTGTGCGTTAACCAAAAATGTCCCCCACCCACCTGTCTCCACCACACAAATAATAACTAAACGAACACCTCTGATTATAATTTACCTCAACTTGCGGTCATTCGACAGGAACCAACTTCGGTGATTGCTGGTTGAGTGGGAGTTGTAACCGGCTAAACTTATTCTCCTGGCCCCCCCCTGGATGGATGAAAGTTAATTAAACACGACTGCAGGGGGTGGCTGCGGTGCCTAAATACACGCTCACCTGATGCCCAGTGCCACCCTCACGTGAGTCATCAATTACCATTTTTCATGCAAACACCTTCCTCCACACTTACCAACATGATCCTAACCCCCTTGAGTATGATGGTTTAACCCCCTTTAGTACGATGGTTTAACCCCTTAAGTACGATGGTTTAACCCCCTTAAGTACGATGGTTTAACCCCCTTAAGTACGATGGTTTAACCCCTTAAGTACGATGGTTTAACCCCCTTAAGTACGATGGTTTAACCCCCTTAAGTACGATGGTTTAACCCCTTAAGTACGATGGTTTAACCCCCTTAAGTACGATGGTTTAACCCCCTTAAGTACGATGGTTTAACCCCTTAAGTACGATGGTTTAACCCCCTTAAGTACGATGGTTTAGCGCCCTGATTACCCTATTAAGATAAATCCTTGTGGACGATGGCAGTCTCTCGTACGATGACCTAAGGCAATGTATACGATGGCTTAACGGCTTTAGAGCGATAACTTAACCACTTGTATACGATGAATTAACCTGTTGAGTCCGATGACTTCACGTTTATAGTCACATAACTTAATCTATTGTGTACGATGACTTAACGTCTTGTGTGTGATGACGTAACGCCTAGAGTACGACGACTTAACGCCTTGTGTACGGTGGCTTAACCTTTTGTGTGTGATGACTTAACCTCTTGTCTACGATGACTTAACATCTTGAGTACGATGATTTAACCTCATTTGTATGATGACTTAACTTCTTGTGTACGATGACTTAATCTTTTGTGCGTAATGACTTAACCCCTTGAGAGCGATGACTTAACACCTTGAGTACGAAGATTTTACACCTTGAGTATGATAAATTAACATCTTGAGTACGAAGATTTAAAACCTTGAGTACGATGACTTAACACCTTGAGTATGATGACTTAGCACTCTGAGTACACAAGAGAGGCTAAGTCATCGTACTGAAGGGGTTAAGTCATCATTCTAGAGTGGTTAAGTCATCATACTAGAGTGGTTGTCATCATAATAGAGTGGTTAAGTCATCATACTAGAGTGGTTAAGTCATCATACTAGAGTGGTTAAGTCATCATACTAGAGTGGTTAGTTCATCATACAAGAGTGGCTAAGTCATCATACTAGAGTGGTTAAGTCATCATACTTGAGTGGTTAGTTCATCATACAAGAGTGGTTAAGTCATCATACTAGAGTGGTTAAGTCATCATATTAGAGTGGTTAAGTCATCATACTAGAGTGGTTAAGTCATCATACTAGAGTGGTTAAGTCATCGTACTAGAGCGGTTGTCATCATACTAGAGTGGTTAAGTCATCATACTAGAGTGGTTAAGTCATCATACTAGAGTGGTTAAGTCATCATATTAGAGTGGTTAAGTCATCATACTTGAGTGGTTAAGTCATCATATTAGAGTGGTTAAGTCATCATACTCAAGGGGTTTAAGTGCCTTGACGCTCTTCAGCTTCATTAACAATTTCAATATTCACCAAATATTACCCAGACGTTCATAGATACAGCCAGAGGTACACCCTATAGTGCCATCGTTCGCTTGATAGTACCATCAATCAGCTAACAGTGCCAGCATTCATTTGATAGTACCACCGTTCAGCTAATAATGCCAACATTTGCTTGAGAGTGCCATTGTTAAGCTAACAGTGCCTACAACCACTCAAAAATGTCAACATTATCTAAAAAGTGCAAAAGTCGACTAACAGTGCCAACATTCACCCTATAATGACATTTTTTATCCAACATTGCCAATATTTTCTCACAGTGCCAACTTTCACCCAACAATACCAACACTTACCAAAAGGATAAAAAATCACCCGAAAATGCCAACAGTGCCATTATTTGCCCACTGTGACAGCATTTACCCATGTAGTGCCAACATTTTCTCACAGTGAAAACATTTATCCAGCAGTGCTAACATTTACCCACAGTGCCAACATTCACCCCCACAATGCCAACATTTGCTCAGTGCCAACATTCACCCCAAAACAATGCCAACATTTGCTCATAGTGCCAACATTCACCCCACAATGCCAACCTTTGCTCAGTGCCAACATTCACCCCAAAACAATGCCAACATTTGCTCATAGTGCCAACATTCACCCCACAATGCCAACCTTTGCTCAGTGCCAACATTCACCCCAAAATAATGCCAACATTAGCTCATTTCACCCCTCCAACATGTGTGCCAACATTCACCCCAAACAATGCCAATATTGCATTTAACAATGCCAACATCACCAACAAGTGCCAACATTCACCCACACATGGCACACAGCCAAACATTCCCCAAAGTGCCAACAACAACATTCACCACAGTGCCAACATTCACCCAAAAGTGCCAACATTCACATTTGCTGCCAATGCCAACCCAAAAGCAAGAAATCTCCGGCACTGATTAATTTCACTCAAAAACTAGAGTCAAACTTTGGTGTTTTTTTCTTGTGCTGTTTTCTTTCACTTGTCGTGGAAGGCAATCACGAGATGGTGCCCAGAAAGTCTTGGCCTCCACACAGACGTAAGTCGGTGTATACAGGCAGGCAATTGTTCCCCAGAAATACACACGCACAGACACATGGCTTATATGGACAGGCAATTGCCCCTACACAGACACACGCACAGACACACGGCTTATACACTAAAGACAGGTAATTGACCCCAACACAGACACACGGCTTATACACTAAAGACAGGTAATTGACCCCAACACAGACACACAAACAGACACAAAGCATATACAGACATTAACCCCCACACATAAAAATAATGAATGCCCCTCGAAATCGAGGATGGCTGGCCCTAGGGCCACCAAGGGGTGAATATGTTTAAGGTGTGGAAGCTTTCGCCAACACACCAACCACACCCAAAGTTAACGAGTTGCATGACCGAGTGTCAAGGAATCCGAGAAGACGAGAAGACCGGACAACTCGCCAACAGCACTGGCTTACTATTACCCCAGAACACGATTCGCAAATCGATTAACATTTAGGTCCCCAATTGCTGCTGGGTACACAGAGGCAAATGGCGTAAAGAAACTTGCCGATAGTTTCACCCTGCCCGGGGATTGAACCCGGGTCCGCTCGCTTGCAAGGTGAGCAAGCTGACCATCACACCACATACACACGCACAAACATACAGACGTAAATCTATTATCTATCTATATAAAACGAAAAAGTATGTCTGTTTCTGTGTGTGTTTTTGTTTGTGTGTCAGAAACTAGTTTACCGATCTGTAGTGATGATGGATGGTGTTATATGTAGTGATGATGGATGGTGTTATATGTAGTGATGATGGATGGTGCTATATGTAGTGATGATGGATGATGTTATATGTAGTGATGATGGATGGTGTTATATGTAGTGATGATGGATGGTGTTATATGTAGTGATGATGGATGGTGTTATATGTAGTGATGATGGATGGTTATATGTAGTGATGATGGATGATGTTATATGTAGTGATGATGGATGGTGTTATATGTAGTGATGATGGATGATGTTGTTATATGTAGATGATGGATGGTGTTATATGTAGTGATGATGGATGGTGTTATATGTAGTGATGATGGATGATGTTATATGTAGTGATGATGGATGGTGTTATATGTAGTGATGATGGATGGTGTTATATGTAGTGATGATGGATGATGTTATATGTAGTGATGATGGATGGTGTTATATGGTGATGATGATGATGTAGTGATGATGGATGGTGTTATATGTAGTGATGATGGATGGTGTTATATGTAGTGATGATGGATGGTGTTATATGTAGTGATGATGGATGGTGTTATATGTAGTGATGATGGATGATGTTATATGTAGTGATAATGGGTGGTGTTATATGTAGTGATGATTAGACAATATATATATATATATATATATATATATATATATATATATATATATATATATATATATATATATAAAACAAAGAAGTATGTCTGTGTGTTTGTGTGTTTGTGTGTCCGCACGAGATTCTCGGAAATTACTTTACCGATCTATAGTGATGATGGATGGTGTTATATGTAGTGATGATGATGGATGGTGTTATATGTAGTGATGATGGATGGTGTTATGTGTAGTGATGATGGATGGTGTTATATGTAGTGATGATTAGACAATAAAATAATAACAGTTTAATGCTAAAAAAATATACTTTGCTGTACCGTTGTAGTGAAAAATATGGTGGAACTTACACCGTTAATGAACTATTGATGGAAGAAGAAATTTTGGGGACTGAACAGTGAGACAATGTGGAGCCTCCTTGAGGGTGGCGTCCTACCGTAGCCTAGCGGATGAGCCGCCCAGAGGGCAGCGTTTCTGCTAGTCTATCTATATATATATATATATAAAACAAAGAAGTATGTTTGTTTGTGTGTTTGTGTATCCGCACGAGAATCTCGGAGACTACTTTACCGATCTGTAGTGATGATGGATGGTGTTATATGTAGTGATGATGGATGGTGTTGTCTGTAGTGATGATGGATGGTGTTATATATAGTGATGATGGATGATGTTATATGTAGTGATGATGGATGTTGTTATATGTAGTGATGATGGGTGGTGTTATATGTAGAGATGATGGATGATGTTATATGTAGTGACGATGGGTGGTGTTATATGTAGTGATGATTAGACAATAAAATAATACTAGTTTAATGCTAAAAAAATATACTTTGCTGTACCGTTGTAGTGAAAAACATGGTGGAACTTACATATTCCGTTAATGAACGATTGATGGAAGAAGAAGCTTTGGGGACTGAACAGTGAGACAATGTGGAGCCTCCCGGAGGGTGGCGTCCTACCGTTGCCTCGCGGATGAGCCGCCCGGAGGGCGGCGAGTCTACTAGTGGGTGTATAAAAACAGGCAATTTACCGACACGCAGACACACACACACACGGATATATGAAGTATACAGACAATTAATCACGTATAGGTACTGTACAGTAATATGTAGCGGCGGAGGAACCACAAGTTACACTGACGCCCCGTTAAAGAGGCTGAACACATTGAAATATGTACAGACCAGCAAAAAAAACAACAGACGTAGATACAGTAGACATATAAGATAAAAGAAGACAGACATAGACACATAAAGCAGACGCTGTCATACACTGACGCAGCTTCACACACACACACACACACACACACACACACACACACACACACACACACACACACACACACACACACATTGAAAATTGGACACAACACACTGAACAGTATACTGAGTCTTCGGTATACAAGGAGGCAACCCTGTACTCGACCACCTGAGCTGGGAGTGGTCCGGGGTTAGACCAGCGACCTTCAGCAATGCAGGCGAGCGTTGACGTTGAGGACACATGACAAGAACGAGAGTAAGTAAATAGTCCAAGATAAAAAGGGAAACCCGAAATGATAATGAGAATGAGAACACAGTGGAGACAGCAAC
The DNA here is from genome assembly GCF_018991925.1 of Homarus americanus. Taxonomy (NCBI): domain Eukaryota; kingdom Metazoa; phylum Arthropoda; class Malacostraca; order Decapoda; family Nephropidae; genus Homarus; species Homarus americanus. The sequence goes on along the minus strand of NW_024713129.1, from coordinate 29,042,549 downwards.
AAAAACGGAGACAAAACACAAACAGGAGGTTAAATCCAGACCCAAAAAGACAAGACAAACACAAACAAGATAACTCGTGGAGGTGACAATATAAAACATAAACACGCTTTGTATGTAAATTATTCCTGTATAAACAAACTTTCTTGTGGTGTGTGTGTGTGTGTGTGTGTGTGTGTGTGTGTGTGTGTGTGTGTGATAAGAGAGCTTCGCTTATCTGCTGGGGGTTAGTAAATGCGTGAGATTTTTGTCAGGGTACATGATATTGTAGCGCTTTGTGTATACTGTACACTGTATGGGAGGCTCCACATGTTAGGGTGTGGGGGAGGCTCCACATGGTAGGGTGTGTGGGAGGCTCCACATGTTAGGGTGTGTGGGAGGCTCCACATGTTAGGGTGTGTGGGAGGTTTCACATGTTAGGGTGTGTGGGAGGCTCCACATGTTAGGGTGTGTGGGAGGCTCCACATGTTAGGGTGTGTGGGAGGCTCCACATGTTAGGGTGTGTGGGAGGTTTCACATGTTAGGGTGTGTGGGAGGCTCCACATGTTAGGGTGTGTGGGAGGCTCCACATGTTAGGGTGTGTGGGAGGCTCCACATGTTAGGGTGTGTGGGAGGTTTCACATGTTAGTGTAATGAGACAAATCTCACAAGAAGAAGATTACATATAGGTAGAATATTGATAGTATAAGAGTATAAAAGAGAGGAAGATTTTGGTAGCGTGGCCGTGATAGTTATTTGAACTCGACTTACACTTATCGTATCTTATACGTCAACACACATCTATTACGTCTTAAGGGCGACTTCTCAAACACTGCTTCGTTACAACTCTTTATTAATTACGAACATGACATGGACACATTAATAACACCTTCTATTGAAGTTACTAGGACATTATATTTACGTTACTAGGACATCATATTACGTTACTAGACACTGATTCTCGGACACGAACATGAAATGAATACACTTCCCACGTAAGTAACTCATCCCATGGAAAGCTCTGACAAAAACTCACGTGACCTAGGGGAGGCCTAGCAGGTGGTCCTGGGTTGTCTCTATGGGAGACTGCTTAGCTGGGCGCCGGAGGGAAGTCTCGGTCCTGACCGGAGGCGGCTGCCTCCGGTCCTCTCAGACTCCTCTCGAGCGGGCCTGGTGGTGTAGTAGCTGGCCCTTCCTCCTTACAAGACTCTCTCTCTCTCTCTCTCTCTCTCTCTCTCTCTCTCTCCGGCAGAGGGAGGACTAGGACGTCCTATATATTGGGAGGTGAGCCGTCAGGTTGAGCTGATCGGGGGGGGCGGCGAAGGGTCTCCTTACATTTGCCCTAGCTAATGTAGGGTCAGGTCTGGACTTTTTCAGAGACTATAAGTTGTATATTCTAGAGAAATCTTCAGATGGGGCCGTGTGACATGAGAGGGCTCGAGGGTTACAGTTGACCTGGCTAATGTGAGGTCAGGTCTGGACTTCTTCTGCGGTGTAGGTTATTGTGCATATCGGGAGAGAGTCGGCCGGTGCCTTCTTACATGTTTGTTGGGGCCGTGTGACATGGGAGGGGAGCCAGTTGATTTGTAACTCCTTGGGTGGTTGCGAGGGGTACCCTTACATTTGACCCCCCTAATGTCGGGTCAAGTCTGGACTGTTTCTGAGATGTAAGCTGTGGTCTGACAACCCATCACTACATTAGGGTGTGTGGGAGGCTCCACATGTTAGGGTGTGTGGGAGGCTCCACATGTTAGGGTGTGTGGGAGGCTCCACATGTTAGGGTGTGTGGGAAGCTCCACATGTTAGGGTGTGTGGGAGGCTCCACATGTTAGGGTGTGGGAGGCTGGGAAGCTCCACATGTTAGGGTGTGTGGGAGGCTCCACATGTTAGGGGTGTGTGGGAAGCTCCACATGTTAGGGTGTGTGGGAGGCTCCACATGTTAGGGTGTGGGGAGGCTCCACATGTTAGGGTGTGTGGAGGCTCCACATGTTAGGGTGTGTGGGAGGCTCCACTGGTTAGAGGCTCCACATGCTAGGGGTGTGTGTGGGAGGCTCCACATGTTAGGGTGTGTGGGAGGCTCCACATGTTAGGGTGTGTGGGAGGTTTCACATATTAGAGTGTGTGGGAGGCTCCACCTGTTAGGGTGTGTGGGAGGCTCCACCTGTTAGGGTGTGTGGGAGGTTTCACATGTTAGGGTGTAGGGTAAGCACCATTAAATCCCCCTTCAAACAGTAGAAGTATGAGAAACAAAATGAATGAAATCAGGGCATTGGTATGTACCAAAAAAAATCGATATAATAGCATTCACTAAGACATGGATAAACTTAGACTCACGTGAGTTACCTGTCGAATACCAAATTGCAGGTTACAAATTATTCCATATCGATAGGCAGATTAGGAAAGGAGGCGGAGTAGCAATCTATGTCAGGGATAATCTGAAGTGTGAAATAAATAAGGAAATAAACATATAACCGAACCCACCCATTGTAACAATATAATCGATTAGTTTTGTCAAACAGAGAAAACCTCATTAGTAATGTCGAGGTAAGGAACGAAGTTGCGAACAGCAATTACAAAGAAATAAGATTCCAGTTAGAATTTCAGGGCAGCCGCAAGGAAAATTCCACTAAAATCCCAGATTTCAAAAGGGCAACTTTGATAGTATGAAGAGGCAGCTGAGAGAAGGGGGGTGAGTTACATGACGTCACATGAGGTGACCTCACTCAATGTACCCACAGAGAGTGACCTCACCTTACCTGGAGACCTGACGGTTGAGGATGATCTGACAACGAGATCTGAGGATGACAAGTTCCACAACAATATAAATAATGAGTTACTTAATGGACAAAGCCAGAACATACCATACAGAAAACTCAGATCAAACAACAATGACCCTAAATGGATAAATAATTATTTAAAGAACGTTATTGGACAAAGGAAGGCTATAGGTAGGAGAATAAAACATGGTGAAGTTTACCTTCGAGATTATTATGAGGTATTGGCTGGTAGGGATAAGACCGAGATAAGAAAAGCAAAGAGGAATAATGAACTGAAGGTAGCAAGGGAGGCGAAATCAAACCCCAAGGGATTCTATCAAATGTGTCAAACTAAAACACGAGAAAAGATTGGACCAATACAGTCAGATACCGGCGAGCTAACTGATAAAGACGGAGAAATGAGAAATAATCTGAATAAATATTTTTCAACAGTTTTCTCCACTGAAAATTTAAACATGATACCCGTGGCACCGACTCTATACAGAGATGGTGAAGAAAAAAAATTAAGTGACATAGCAGTGACTAGTAACGATGTAAGTAAGCAAATAGACAAACTAAAGCCTAACAACTCATCAGGTCCCGATGATATATTTGCCAGAGTATTAACGGTACTAAATCCGATTGGAGCAACGTCACTAGTGGAGTTCCCCAAGGCTCAGTACTTGGACCATTATTATTTATTATATACATAAACGACATAAATATCGGCGTAGACAGCAACATAAGTAAATTTGCTGATGAAACTAAAATAGGGCGTGTAATTAAATCTGACGAGGACTCCACAAAACTACAGAAAGATCTAAACAAATTTTTCGAATGGTCTGAGAAATGGCAGGTGAAATTCAATGTGGACAAATGTAAAGTACTCAGTATAGGAGATGTAAACAGGGAAACCAGATACCAGATGAAAAACGATATTATTATGAAATACGACTGCGAGAAAGATTTAGGAGTAATGCTAAGTAGGAATCTTAAGCCAAGTAAACAATGTGTATTTGCTCGAAACAAGGCCAATAAAGTACTTGGGTTCATACAAAGGAGTGTTAGTTACAAGACTAGCGACGTCATCCTAAAATGTATCTTGCGCTTGTGAGACCTCACTTGGATTACGTAGTTCAATTCTTGTCACCGTATTATAGAATGGATATAGAATCCCTAGAAAGAATTCAGAGGAAAATGACAAGACTAATCCCGGGCATTAGGAATCTTGAGTACAGAGACAGGTTAAAGCATCTTAATTTGCACTCCCTTGAGAGACGTAGAGGGGCGATATGGTAGAGGTGTATAAATAGAAGTCAGGGCTGAAGAAAGGGGACATTACAAAGGTACTCAAACTATCCAACCAGGAGCAAACACGTAACAATGATTTTAAATTAGACAAATTTAGATTTAGGCGCGAAATAGGTAAACATTGGTTTATAAACAGAGTAGTGGATTAGTGGAACAAGTTACCAAATAGCATCATTAACTGGAATACGCTGGATAGCTTCAAACATAGGTTGGATGGATATATGAGCGATAGGGGATGGGTGTAAATGGGACTGCTCAGTATGGGTCAATAGGCCCGCTGCAGTTTCCTCCATTCTTATACTCGAAGGCTTTGCTAAAGTTGAGATATACCACATCATAATTGTGCCCCTCGTGCACTGATTCGAAAGCAGATGAAAAGAATGTTAATAGATTAGTTAGACATGAACGCCCGCTTGTAAAGCCATGTTGAGAATTATTGATCAACTTGTGCTTCTCCAGGTGATTTCGAATAGTTTGAAATGATTGCTTCCAGTAATTTGCCTACAATTGATGTTAGACTAATTGGACGGTAGTTTGAGGATAGTAATCTATTTCCCTTCTTGAAAATCGGTATTACGTTTGCTATCCTCCAGGATTCTGGTACTGCACCCGTTTTTAAAGACATGTTAAACAACTTTGCTAAGGGCATACTAAGCTCTTCCTTACATTCCTTTAATACTCTGGCAAATATCTCATCGGGACCAGATGACTTATTAGGGTTTAGTTTATGTATTTGCTTACTAACATCGTTACTAGTCACTACTATCTCGCTTAATTTATTTTATTCACTATCCCTGTATAAAGTCGGTGCCTCGGGTATCATGTTTAAATTTCCAGTGGTGAAAACTGTTGAAAAATATTTATTCAGATTATTGCTCATTTCTCCGTCATTATCAGGTAGCTCGCCGGTATCTAACTGTATTGGTCCAATCTTTTCTCGTGATTTAGTTTGATACATTTGATAGAATCCCTTGGGGTTTGATTTCGCCTCCCTTGCTACCTTCAGTTCATTATTCCTCTTTGCTTTTCTTATCTCGCTTAACCGTACCGGCCAATACCTTATAATAATCTCAAAGGTAAACTTCACCACGTTTTATCCTCCTACCTATAGCCTTTCTTTGACCAATAACGTTCCTTAAATAATTATTTATCCATTTAGGGTCATTGTTATTTGATCTGTGTTTTCTGTATGGTATGTTCTGCCTTTGTGCATTAAGTAACTCATTATTTAAATTGTTGTGGAACTCGTGAACCTGACATCTTGTTATCAGGTCATCTTCAACCGTGAGGTCTCCAGGTAAGGTGGGGTTGCCCTCTGTGGGTACATTGTGTGAGGACAACTCATTTAAGGTCAAGTAATTCACCCCCAAGCGTAATACCCTTTCTCTCAGCTCCCTCTTCAAAGTATCAAAGTTTGCTCTTCTGATATCTTGGATTTTATTGGAATTTTCCTTGCGGCTGCCCTGAAATTCTAACTGGAATCTAATTTCTTTTTGATTGCTGTTAGCAACTTCAGCTCTCACCACCTTCCTCCCCCCTCATAAGTTCGTCTACTTTCTCTCTCCTCCACTCTCATCAAATCTCTACTCTAACGCAGCCTCCACGAGCTAGTACTTAAGGTGGACCTCCAAGGATGAGAGTGTATAGTCAGGCAGCTACCATACATATTCGAAGGGTTGGAAGCAGGTGTGTAAGTTCTTATACACTTGTGGTGACAGGTGTGTGACTATAAGCACTACATGTTGTGACAGGTGTGCGACTATTAACACTACATGTTGTGACAGGTGTGCGACTATTAACACTACATGTAGTGACAGGTGTGTGACTATAAACACTACACGTGGTGACAGGTGTGTTGAACCTAATGTGGCGTATGGGGAATATGAGTATTGAACGAGGCAGAAGTGTGTTTTGACTACCTGGAGTGTCTCCCTAAAGAATCTACCTTGAGTCTACCTGGAATGTCTACCTGAAGTTTCTACCTTGAGTCTACCTGGAGTCTACCTGAAGATTACCTGGAGTGTTTACCCGGAGTCTACCTGAAGACTACCTGGAGTGTTACCTGGAAACTACCTGGAGGGTACCTGGAGTCTACCTGGATATTATCTGGAGACTACATGGAGTTTATACCTGGAGTGTTCCTTGAGTCTTTATCTGATATCTACCTGGAATGTACTTACAATCTACCTGGAGTACATTTGGAGTCTCTACCTTGAATCTCTACCTTGATTCTCTACCTGAAATCATCCTGGAGTTTCTACCTGAAGTCTATCTGGAGTCTTTACCTGGAGTCTATCTGGAATCTTTATCAGGCGTCTACTTGGAATCTCTACCTTGAGTCCCTACCTGTAGCCTACCTAGAATCTCAGCCTGGAGTATTTACCTGAAATCTATCACGAGTTTCTACTACCTCGAGTCTACTTTGAATCTTTACCTGAAATCTACCTGGACTCTATCTGGAGTTTCTACCTGGAGTCTACCTGTAGTCTTTACCTGGAGTCTGCCTGGAGTTTCTACCCGGAGTCTACCTGTAGCCTCTACCTGGAGTCTACCTGGAGAGATAGAGAAGAGAAAATAAAAATAAGAGAAAGGAATGAGAAGAGAGAGAGAGAGAGAGAGAGAGAGAGAGAGAGAGAGAGAGAGAGAGAGAGAGAGAGAGAGAGAGAGAGAGAGAGAGAGAGAGAGAGAGAGAGATCGCGAACAAAGACGATTCGTGTTTTTCTTCGTCTTCCACTCCCGGGTAAGGAACGTATAATGGAAACCTTCAAAAGCCAACCAAAAATAACCAAGTTTTCTCCTCCAAGTCCTGTAACGAACCGCATGATTGGAACTGGCAAAAAGAAGAAAAAATATCAACCTAATTTTTTCTTCAATCCTTATAAAGAATCGTAATATTAATAACCAACCAAAAATGTCTTCATAAAAGAAATGTACAATTAATAATAATAATAATAATAATAATAATAATAATAATAATAATAATAATAATAATAATAATAATAATAATAATAATAATAATAATAATAATAATAATAATAATAATAATAATAATAATAAAATAATAATAATAATAATAATAATAATAATAATAATAATAATAATAATAATAATAATCCAAGAATGAGCCTTTCTCTCTATCTCCAAGAACTGAAGAAGGACTACGATTAAGATTAAGTAAGAATTAGTAAGGATAATCCTAAAATTCACCTCTATTCCCCTTCCTGGTGGTGGGAAGAAACGTAAGATTGGAAACCTACAAAATACTTCTTTTCATCCCCTGTGAGACCTTGCACGTCCTGGTGAGAGCAGCTGGTCTGGTTAATTACACTGAGGTGCTGATGAGCTGGCCCGGCTGGCTGGCCCTCTAGAGGCGCCGCTGCTCTGATGAAGTAACACAGGGGCCGAGGTAACGGGGGTGAGAATTATCGATGATGTGTTTCACTGATGAAGTAACGCTTATTAAGTAACGTTGATGAAGTAACGCTTATTAAGTAACGTTGAAGTAACGCTTATTAAGTAACGTTGATGAAGTAACGCTTATTAAGTAACGTTGATGAAGTAACGCTTATTTAGTAACGTTGAAGTAATGCTTATTAAGTAACGTTGATGAAGTAACGTTGATAAAGTGACGTTGATAAAGTGACGTTGATGAAGTAACGTTGATAAAGTAACGTTGATAAAGTGACGTTGATAAAGTGACGTTGATAAAGTAACGTTGATGAAAACGATGATGAAATAATATTGATGAAGTAACTCTTATTAAGTAACGTTGATGAACTAACGTTGATAAAGTAACGTTGATGAAGTAACGTTGATGAAGTAACGTTGATGAAGTAACGTTGATGAAGTAACGTTGATGAAGTAACGTTGATGAAGTAACAGTGTTGAAGTAACAGTGATGAAGTAACGTTGATGAAGTAACGTTGATGAAGTAACGTTGATGAAGTAACAGTGTTGAAGTAACAGTGATGAAGTAACGTTGATGAAGTAACGTCCATGAAATAACGTTCATGAAATAACGTTCATGAAATAACGTTCATGAAGTAACGCTGATTAAGTAACATTAATGAAATAGCGTTGATGAAGAAACGATGATGAAGTAACGTTGATGAAGTAACGTTGATGAAGTAACGTTGATGAAGTAACGTTGATGTAACAGTGATGAAGTAACGTTGATGAAGTAACGTCCATGAAATAACGTTCATGAAATAACGTTCATGAAGTAACGCTGATTAAGTAACATTAATGAACAAACAAAAGTTGAAACAAACGATAAAAAGTCTGGTTGCAACGATGAGGCAACAAGTGAAGCAAGACACCACGCAAACATTATACTGTGTTGACTCATGAAGCAAGAGGTGACACAAGTATTAATGAAATACAACATAAGACATAACTCCAGATACAGTGAGGTCGACCGTCGTTATGGAGGAATTAAGTACTCTGGGAGGTCTGTTGGCTTTGGGTATCACATGAAGATTAGACCCCACCCCCAACCACATTATTTCACCCTCGATTAACCTAACAACCTAATGCTACCCTAACCTAACGCTGACCTAAACAAATCTAACCTAATCCCCCAGGCTGCGTTGTGGTGTTAAATCATCAGTTGAAATAAACCCGGGTCTAACCTTCAGGTGGTCCGACTTAAGTATGACAGACAGCAACAAGGTTACTTTTAAGAGGTCAAGGTTAAACTCGTCTGCGATGCAGCAAAAAGTTTTACTCTCTCAACTGAGAATGTATATGAGATCATTAAACTTATCAAGATTTAGTTTTTTTGCTCAGATAAGAGCTACGGTCTTCTGTCGCTTATTACTATAATATTTCCTGAGATTTAGTTTACAAAATATATAGACAATCGCCATGAACACAATTCTTGAATTTTCTTGAAATTGTCATACTTAGTCATCAATATAGTTTAATATTACTATTATGACACAATGAGGTAGCGGAGTATTTAGTATAATTCAATATATCATTTAAATATTCCAATTTACAAGTGTGTTGGGTTCTCATTGAAGCCAGTTGCAGTACATATAACCAAGTGAAGTTAGGAGCTGGTGTGTGAGATTGGAGATGGGGAGGAATACTGATTATATTAAACCCGAGACTGAGAACGTGTTTAAAGGCAGGTGGTCAGATGTTGTCAGGCAAGTGTTAAATAGGTAATTGCAGGTATGTTGTGTCCAGAGGTTTTGGAAGATATAAGGATAAACATAATGTAAATCTAATCGCTTTCATCAACAGAATAACTGAAACACACACACACACACACACACACACACACACACACACACACACACACACACACACACACACACACACACACACACACACACACACACACACACACACACACACACACACACACACACACACACACACACACACACACACACACACACACACACACACACACACACACACACACACACACACACACACACACACACACACACACACACACACACACACACACACACACACACACACACACACACACACACACACACACACACACACACACACACACACACACACACACACACACACACACACACACACACACACACACACACACACACACACACACACACACACACACACACACACACACACACACACACACACACACACACACACACACACACACACACACACACACACACACACACACACACACACACACACACACACACACACACACACACACACACACACACACACACACACACGCACACACACACACACACACACACACACACGGGTTAAAAACATATAGGGGAATTTCGTCATTACCACCACCACAACAAATACGATTGTGTTTAAGGTGAAGCAACAACTTTGGCTCAGCACTTCCGACACCTGATCCACAACTCACTGTCGAGGCTGAGGGTAAGGAAGAAGAGGCCACATAACAATCACAACAACAACCTCTATAACAAACTTAGTGTCTATGAAACCTAAGAAACCCTTCATCTACCTAATTAAGATATCCCCAGCCTATCTAATTCCATTAATTAGTCTCAAATTAACCTTATCTTCATAAGTTCTCAGGGGAGGAAGTTCCTAGTAGCTGTAACCATTAAGGTACAGAGCCATATATCTACGGCCACTTCGATTACATAAAAAATCACCAAACACAATCGAGATTTTATCAACATTTTAGGATATTTCCCCCTGTCTAATATTTCTGCAAAATTGCACCATGCAACACACCCGTGAAACAAAACAAAAAAATATAGAACCATTGCAAGGGAAACACACAAGGCAATTCTGATTAAAAGCAATTTAGAATGTGATATTCGACGATTTTATTGTCATACCGAGCATAGATTACGGAAATTCATATGTAACGTTCTGTAGTTACTTTGACGTGTATAACAGACGCTCAGTATCGTAAGGGTAGCGATGGACAACTACGCTTTATATAACAGGTATTCAGCACAGGTAGATTGAGCGCGGGATCACCATTACTGAACATTCCACTTATTTTACCTACACAACGATACTGCCTGATGCCCTCCAGTTAGGTCCAGGAAGTAAGGTTTACTAAAAAGAACAATGTTAACTTATTTCCAATTAAATAATATAGCAACAGCTATGTATTTTTAAGCTTAAATAAATGCTAGAATTAATACAACCACGTACTTGTAATATTAAGGTAAATTTACTGCTGGAATTAACATTTACTTCAAAGGACAAAGTTTCCCATCAGATGCTGGAATTAAAATGGCCAAAAATCTATAATATTAAGCTTAAACAAATTATATCATTGATATAGCCACACATCTATTGTCTCAAGCTTAAAAAAATTATAGTATTGATATAGCCACACATCTATTGTCTCAAGCTTAAACAAATTATAGTATTGATATAGCCACACATCTATAGTCTCAAGCTTAAACAAATTATAGTATTGATATAGCCACACATCTATTGTCTCAAGCTTAAACAAATTATATCATTGATATAGCCACACATCTATAGTCTCAAGCTTAAACAAATTATAGTATTGATATAGCCACACATCTATTGTCTCAAGCTTAAACAAATTATAGTATTGATATAGCCACACATCTATTGTCTCAAGCTTAAACAAATTATAGTATTGATATAGCCACACATCTATAGTCTCAAGCTTAACCAAATTATAATATTAATATAGCCACACATCTATAGTCTCTCCAAAGCTTAAAATTATAGTGATTATAGCCGCATCTATTGTACCAGCTTAAACAAATTATAGTATTGATACTGTACACATCTATAGTCTCCAAAACAACAGAAATTATAATAACATAGCCACACATCTATAAATTATAAGCTTGTCCCCAATTCTGGAATGATAACACAAACTATAACAGTAAGTTGCTTCCCATTAAATGTTAGAATTAAGCTCTAGGAAATTATAATGCTAAACTATACTCACTGGGGTTCATTGTCTTTTTAATGCTATGTTTATACTAATAAACAGGAATCAAATGTATTCTCATAAAAATTGTACACTAAAATTGAGCTACAACCAGATGGACGGTGATTACATATTTTGGAAATGTATATCAATTTGTGTTAAATAAATGATGGAATTAATGCTAAAATATTGATTAAATCATAAAGTGATGGAATTTAGTCCTAAGTGATGGAATTTAGTCTTAAGTTATGGAATTTACGGCTAAGTGATGGAATTTAGTCATAAGTGATGGAATTTAGTCCTAAGTGATGGAATTTAGTCCTAAGTGATGGAATTTAGTCTTAAGTTATGGAATTTACGGCTAAATTATGGAATTTAGTCCTAAGTGATGGAATTTAGTCTTAAGTTATGGAATTTACGGCTAAGTTATGAAATTTAGTCCTAAGTGATGGAATTTAGTCATAAGTGATGGAATTTAGTCTTAAGTGATGGAATTTAGTTCTAAATGATGGAATTTAGTCTTAAGTTATGAAATTTAGTCCTAAGTGATGGAATTTAGTCCTAAGTGATGGAATTTAGTCCTAAGTGATGGAATTTAGTCATAAGTGATGGAATTTAGTCCTGAGTGATGGAATTTAGTCCTAAGTGATGGAATTTAGTCTTAAGTGATGGAATTTAGTCATAAGTGATGGAATTTAGTCCTAAGTGATGGAGTTTAGTCCTAAGTGATGAAATTCAAACCTAAGTGATGGAATCTAATCTTAAACCTGTTGAAATTTAATCCTATCATTTATCTCTTTCGTTCTTCCCTTCCCATCCTCTACATGTCCATCCACATCACATCTTCCCCTTCACCAGTTGAGACCTGATGACTCAACCTTCGGGAGGAGGGTGGGGGGGGGTATACTGTACTGCATATCCGCGGTCTCTTGTACTGTACCTGTGAAGAGAGGCGAGACGTACAGCACTAATTATTATCTCATGTATGATCGAGGATTGGTTAGGTTAGGTTAGGTTACGTTAGGTTAAGTTAGGGTACGTTACGTTATGTTATGTTAGGTTACGTTAGGCTACATATGTTGTACTGCGTCAATGGGGTGATAGTCAGAAAGTTCTCTCAGTGAGGGAGTCAGTCAATCAGTCAGGATTGGCATTCATGAAACTGGCCAATTCAACGAGAGCAAATCACTTACTCCGTCCCTGACAGGTTCACTGTGTTCGACTTACTCGGGGATTAAGCAATGGTCTCTGGACAGCTGGTGTCTACTGACACACGTGCACGTACGCACACGAACAAATACATATACACGCACACACAAACACCCGCGTATACACGTACACATAATTCACACGCACACGGGCAGACGTACTGTACATGGGTATATGCCAATATACAATTTCATACAAACATACAGGAACAAATACATATATCTCAGAACAACAACAACAAATAATTCCCTTCCCCACTAAACAATATCCATCCCTAAACCCACACCCACACATACACCCGGTACCACCACACATCCCTCACACTCACCCCCAACACTAACCAATCCGCTACACACACAGTCACCTATCCCAAGAACAACAACAACAACAACACACACACACACACACACACACACACACACACACACACACACACACACACACACTTATTACCTTGAGCCACAGATCATAAGATACTACACAAAAATTCACATTTTACCTTCCTATGCAGTTTACCAGCAAATGCTACGACTTACAACCTTGACGTCTCAATTCTCCCACTGGATTTAAGTGAATAATGTACAATGGGCTGGAGGAATTTTGCGCTTGGCCGGTATAATAAGTTCATGGTGTTACCTTTATGAAGTGGGAGCAAATTTTATTGAATAAATGTTAGGTAATTATCGTTAGTGAATATAATTTAATTTTTGGGTATTAAAGTCGTCCAGTATACTTTTGGAAATTTAAGTAATTTGGGGAGATATATTGTGAGAATTAAATTAAATTTAAATAAAATATTTTAGGAAATTAAATTTTAATTATTGAATTTATGTTTAGAAATTAAAGATGCTGAACATATTTTTTGTAAACTCAAGTAACTGAACAATTTTGGGGGGAATTCAACGTTTTCTTTTTTCGACGATAAATATTTTTGTTTTTAATATATTTAACATTAAGTACTACAGGTATCAGCAGGTTGACTCTGACCCTTACGTAGGTAATGCGGAAGAGTGATACTGGTGTCTACTGTACACATGTTAACGTGTACACGGAAATGGGGTCAAACTAAAGCATTCTCATATGATGGCCAATTATAATGGACACCGAATATAACCAAAAAACTATATTAATTTTCAAACCTTTTTCGTAATTTGTTTCCATTACATCAGTAATCACACACATTATATACATATATATATACATATATATATATATATATATATATATACATATATATATATATATATATATATATATATATATATATATATATATATATACCCTTTCAAAATACTCTGTCAACTGTTGAAAATTTTATAAAGTGTTATATCAATTTATCTTAATTTTTCAACAGTCAATCTCTACCTTTTCGAGTGTTATATATTTCGTGTATGTACAGTATCTGTGTACAAAACTATCGATATACAATTGTGAACAAAAGAGAGAACAAAATGGAGAAGAGAAGAGAAGAGAAGTTACGAGAGAGAGAGAGAGAGAGAGAGAGAGAGAGACAATATTTAACAAGAACTACTGTAGTTGTGTTTGTCTCAACTCTCGGCTTATCCTCTCCCTCTCCTCCCTCCTCCCCCCATCTCTCCTCACTTTTCCCCTCCTAACACATACACTCTCTCCTCCTTTTCCTCTCCTGTTCTTCTCACTACCCCTCTCCCTTCCTCAATCTTTCTCTCTCTTCTTCTTTCTCTTCCTCTCCTTTCTCCCCTCCTCCTCCTCTTCTCGCATTCCATCTCCTCTCACTCTCCCTCCGAACACACTTCTTCTCTTCTCTTCTCTCTCTCTTCACCTCTCAATCTCCTTTTTTTCTCTCTTTTACCATCCCCTCACCTTCCATTCCTTTCTCTTCGTCCTTTCATTCCCCCTCTCTTTCTTCTCTCCCTCTCACACTCACTCTTCTTCCTCCCCTCCTCCCCCTTCTGCACTCTCTAGTTCCTCTCACTCTTCCTCTCCTCTCTCCATCTGCCCACCTCTTCCTCTTCTCTTACTCTCCCCCTTCTCTCACTTTTTATTTCTTTCACCGTTCCTCCTCACACTCTATATCTCTTCTTTCTGTCTTCCTCCACTCACTCTCCTCCTCCGCCTCTGACTCTTTCCTCCCTCTTTCTCTCACTCTATCCTTCCTCTCTCTCCTTCCTCTCATTCTCCCTTCCCCCACCTCCTCTCACTCTCCCGTCTTTCCCTCTCTCTCCCCTCCTCTCACTCTCCTCTTCCCATCCCCTCTCTCTCTCTCTCTCTCTCGTTTAGATTTCCCCCTTATTATTTAATCCTGTGTATTCCTCGTATATAGTGCCTTTGGTTTGACTTTGTGTACAGCTCTATATATGCCTTAGCTGATTGACCCGCCAGTCCACCCAGCTGTAGTACCTCATTGTACAGTTTGGGAAGTATAGGTGGTCGAGTATGGTGTCAGGACCTACTTTCACTATTCTCTGTTTGTCTTTTCATCTTTCATCTTCCTCCTCTTCTCCCCTCCTATAGTCCAAGGTGTTTGGTGACGCATGAGTCAAGGTGAGGATAATGAGTCAGAATGCATGAGTCAAGTTGAGGATAATTAGTCAGAACGCATGAGTAGAGTTGGGAAAGCTGCGAGAAATGGAAATCCAATAATTTGATCCTTGGACGTGGAATAAGAAGAATTTAATAAAAAAGAAGAATCAGGAAATCAGGAGGGAGGGGGAGGGAAGGAGGAGGGGAGAGGGGAGGGGTTTAGAGTTGAGATGGCGTCGGTGTGGGTATTTGAGGAGATGAACTGAAACAAAGGCGACGAGGCGAGTGTGTAAATGGGCGACGGGAAGAGAGAAATAGAGAACTAGGTGTGTGTGTGTGTGTGTGTGTGTGTGTGTGACTTATGGTGTAATGGTCAGCATGCTCGCCTCGCAAGCGAGTGAATCCAGGTTCGATCCCCGGGCAAGGTGAAACTATATGGGCAAATTTCTTTACGCCATTTGCCTCTGTCTACCCAGCATTAATTGAGAACCTGGATGTTAATCGATATGCGGATCGTGTTCCGGGGTAATGGTTAGCCAGTGCAGTCTTCTCGGACTATTCCTTTATACTGGGTCAGGGTCATGCAACTCGTTAATTCAGGGTGTGGTTGTTGCGTTGGCGACAGCTCCTACACCCTAAACAAATTCACGCCTAGGTGGCCCTAGGGCCGGCCATCCACGATTTCGAGGGGCATCCATTATATATATATATATATATATATATATATATATATATATATATATATATATATATATATATATATATATATATATATATATATATATTAATCAGAAATTTTAATGTGATATTTAGAGACGTTAGAACAAATATGACCAATCTGCCGAACAGGGAAACATCAGTAGGCCAGGCTGAAACACTCATGCCTCATGGCGAGTTAAAACAAAGCCTCCAAGCAACGCCCTCAGTCAGGGGATGGAAGCATTTTGAACTAGGCCTATAGAAATTTAAATAAGAACATAAGAAAATAAGGAGTCTGCAATAGGCCAGTTGGCCTGTGCATAGCAGCTCCTGTCGAGAGTTACTTCCACTCTCTATCATCTATGAATCTATCTAGCCTCCTTTTAAAACATTCCAGCGTTCCAGCACTTACTATAAAGTTGCTAAGCTTGTTCCACTCGTCCACCACCCTATTTGTGAACCAGTTCCTTCCTATCTCCCTCCTAAACCTAAACTTATCCAACTGAAATCCGTTGTTACGAGTCCTATCCTGCTCGGATATTATAAGAACTTTATCTATATCCCTTTATTGATTCCTTTCACCCACTTGAATACTTCTATCATATCTCCCCGCACTCTTCGTCTTTCTAAGGAATGCAAGTTTAGTTAGATTTACTTTAGTTAAATGTACTTTATCGAATTAATGTAGAGAAATTCATGAAGTTCAGGGACAATTATAAAATTTAAAGTTATTATGGATAGTTTTCCAGTTCTAATATGTTACGTGGGTCCCAAAGAAACTATTAGAGATACGCGAAAGATGACGCAATTTGGGGGGGGCAGTCGAGCACCCTGAGGGATGCCGACGTTGACCCGGCCTAAGTTAGGTCTCGGGCATTGACCGAGACGGACGTCTATTACGCGTTCCACCAAGGAAAGCTACCAAGTGGCCTCGTTCCTTCTCGCGCGCGTTCCTCTGTGTTGCAATAAGTCCGCACTCGATCTCAGACAGTGTTTAGATAGGGCGGAGAAGAATTTAACAGTAGTTAACAAAGTGCTCCTTTTGCAGGGTCACGAGAACCCACTTGGTCGGTGATCGGTGGTTAGTGGGAATGGTGGTTTGGAAGATATAACTGGCAACGCACGAGGCGAACAGGTGTCTCTGACGACTAACTACTGGGACCAGCAGCTGCACTTTGGTCGGTGGTTGATCTGGTTCATCAAATCTCCCCACCTTGGTTCATACAACACCACATCTCTTCAGTCAGTCAGTGAAAAATCTTACTAAGGGGAAAGTAGAACCCCTCCCTCAGCTGGGCAGGGTTCACCTGGTTGTACTCTGAACTGGCCTAACTAGGCGGGCTGACGGTCACTCTCTTCCTATCCATGAAGTACTGGGAGTAAACTGAGTGCAGACTGAGTGAATGAAAGGTCACACGCTGGGACCGGGAGTTCTAGTGGTTACATAGAGACATTTATCTTTCCACTATTGGGTGTATGTGATTAAAATAACCAAGTTCAGGTGTGTAATCAACGTTCCTCATGGTTGATTGCACACGTGGGACGTAGGGGTTCCTCTTCAAACATTGGTGAAAGGCTGTTAGTACCTTAAAGTACGGGTGTATTCTGAACCTATGTGTGAAGCTTGTTACGGGTGTTGGTGGAGAAATACACTCATGACTCCTGAAACCTAGAAAGAGTAATGAAAAAACAGCGGAGCATCCGCCTGCCTGACGGGTCATGAGTGATTTTCTCGGTTTATTGTAAATGCCTGACACTTAGCAGGTTAGTAGTTACAACCTTCGGGTTCTGGGTAGTTAGGGCAGTTAGCATTATAGTATTTTGTGGGTCATCCCAGACAGGCTATGAGTGGTCCATGTTCTTGTGTAGTATTACTAAATCGGGATTTATATTCCTCAGTCATTGTTTTAATTTTGTCGGATGCCCTTAAGGCATTTTCATCGGTGCAAGTAATATATTTTTAATGTTTTATGTGCCACTAAGTGATGTAGGATGTACGAAGGAATTGTTTCAGATGAGTTCCTCGTTCTGGTGTATGTAGTACTGCTGCATTAGCAGTTATTTTCAGATGCAATTAAAATCTTTTAATAATTTTTTGTTGATACCATGTCTAACTTTTGTTTCCCATTGTAGTGTTGTACCCCACGCTAAGAAGTACTCTAGTGCTTGTGTACAGTTATTGATTCCGTCTGTAGTGTTGGAAGGAATAGAAGTGTTATCTTTTACCAGTGTGTCTCATTAACCCCAATCACAGGTACTAGCTATTCCACGGTCACGGAAAACACTTTTATTAATTGTGTTTGTGCTGGTTCGGTATTCTCTGAGGGGCGCTTCCACCACTACATTACCATCCACTATAACTCAAAAAAACAAAACAATAAGTAGTGAGAATATATATATATATATATATATATATATATATATATATATATATATATATATATATATATATATATATATATATATATATATATATATATATATATATATATATATATATATATATATTTGTAAGAGAGCCGAGAAACACACATAAACACATACCCTTTCATATTTCAGTACACCAAACAAACCGCCTTTAAATACATCCCCCTTTCCTCCCTCACTCCCTCCCTAACAACTTAACAGTTACACCTCATTTAAAACCTACAGTCTTAACCCTAAGCCGTCAATAACACGCTCACAACCATACGAGTGACTGTCAGGTAAGTAAGTAATTAGCGTTAAGTGAAAGGTGGGGCAAGGGAGGGTAGTGTACTATTAACGAACTAAAAATATAACGAAGCAAATTATTACGTCATGTACTGAAATAATAAAAACGGTAGTACTTTTTTTTCTATTGAGTGTTTCTATTACCATCGTTCACCTTAATTAAACCTGGGTGTTAATTTTCACTTATATTAACTATATTTCCTTGGTACCATTTATTTATCATTGTTTGTGTGTCTCAATTTCTCTTATGTTTCTATTATTCTCTGTCTCTTCCACTTATTGTTCTCTGAAATATTTGTGTTTATTATTTTTTGTTCCTTTATTCTGATTTCTTTCCCTTTCTCTTATGATCTAACATTATTTCATCGTGTTTGTATCTCACTCTTCTTTACTCACCTCCATTTCCTTCTCTCTCTTTCTCTCTTTCCCACCTCCCTCCCTCTCTTTCCTCATTTTGTCTCCCCTTCTCTATCATGCTTTCTCTCTTTTTCAGCTCTCACTTTCTTTCTCTCTCTTTTTCTCTGTTTCCCAACTCTCTATCTCTTTCCCACCTCTCTTTCTTTCTCGTCTCTCTTGCTCTTACTCTCTTCCCAACTCTTTTTCTTCTCTCTTTCGCAACTCATTTTCTTTAGCTCTCTTTCCCACCCTCACTCTATCTCTCGTTTCCAACTCTCTCTTTTTCAACTATCTATTTCTCTCTCGTTTCCGACTCTCTCTTTTCCACCTCTCTTTCTCTCTCCCAACTCTCTCCATCTCTATCTCTCATTACCAACTCTCATTTTCTTTCTCTTTCTCTCCCGCTCTCTCTCTCCAGCACCTCCAAGTCAGCCACGGTCTCACGGTCTTGCGAACGACTGATTGATCTTAATTATTCCCTCCAAGTTGGAAACACCATTTTTTTTAATTTCTGCTGATAGAAGTGACTCTGAAAAGCGAGCACCAAATTTGGTCCAGAAAATATTCTGTCTCCCAAAGTAAAGATAAATAATAAATGAGATGCTATTAAAAGCATCTAACACTGAGTCGTTTGTTTGTTTGTTTGTTTAACACCTCTTTTACTGCCGGATGCCTGGAGCACTTCATTAGAATTAACCTGTGTCTCATTGTCAGGTGACTGCCAATAACCTTAGCTCATCATCACTGTTGGGTCCTTGAAATAATCACTATACATGTCATAAGTAATAAAATGTTCTCATTTTAGATTGTTCTTATCTCAATGTGTTGTAATTTCAGTTCAAGGCCGTTGTGGCCTTTTCTCATTATATTAGAAAAACTATAGATGTAACACATGTTATTGGTTTATTGCGGGGTAAGAGCATTTAGCTGTTTGCTTGACTTATCTTTGAGAGGAAGGAGTGTAACCGGGGTATGAGCAACTCTCTTGACACGTGTGAGTGGGCTGAGTGGGCTCATGTCTGGCTATCAACTAACTGTAACTGGGAACACAAATTTCAGGTTAGCAGAGCACTAGTGCGGGGAGGTCAAAGCAATGTCACTTCAGTGTGGCATGACATGAAAGTAATTATTGAGGTGATTATTATTATCAAATGCTAATTAACCTGGGTAATTTATTTCTTTATAATACAAAGGTGTAAACTGCATAGCGGTATATTTATATAATGCTTACTGTCAATATTCTTGACAAAGGATAATACACTGCTCGGACGCCACCAACTGAGTTCCATTTGGTTTTAACTATTCATGCAGATAATCCCTTTGTGTACTTAACCGTGTTATAATTAATATGTGCGTTAGCTAAGCTAGGTAATCTTCAACTTGAGGGTGAGATTCAGTAAGACGTTGTGTCAGTGCCTTGCTGAAATGTTCTGTATGTACTTCAGTATATTTGTCTAATACTTTCTCATAGCAGAACAAAATTATTAACACTGACATAACAATTGATCTGGTTGGCATTATGAATCCTGGTAATAGGAATACTGAAAATAAGTAAAAAGAGATTAAATTATCTAATGCAGCAAAGTTAGTGTCATTTGTATAAGAAACTTCAATTTGTCAGACTCTATGTTGAGGTTACTGAAATTAACACTGATTAATGGCTGTATACTTACAAGTTCAGACTTCAGGCTTAAATTGAAAGCGAAAGATGTTGATGAAGGTTTTCAGGGCATGACTACTAATTTCGCAATAATCAGGAGCTGTATAAATAAACCTTAATTAACAAATCTTTGCCTCCATCTTGACACTAACATAAGCCAAGATAACTAAGGCTAACTTGTCCTAACCTAAGCTAACTTGACCCAAGTTAGCCTAACTCAAGTCAGTCCACCCTAACCTAACCTAATCTTGATAAAATCACCCATAAATGATTTACAGTTGGGAAGTGAAAGCCGTCGAGTCTAGTGCCGGTCACACTAGGACTAGGGTGTGTTTTCCTGGGGCTGGGATAGGGCATGTAGCCGAGAGGTTAGACAGGGTTTTGTCAGGGGAGGGTACCAATCCAGTAGTGTGTCTTAGTGTGGGAGGTAACGACATAGGAAAGGTTAGGAGTGAGGAACTTTTCAAGAGGTATAGGGAGGCGCTGGGGAAGATTAGAGATAGGGGAGGGATCCCGATAGTATGTGGTGTCTTCCCCAGAAGAGGGGTTGGTCGTGAATGACTGTCCAGGGCAATTGCTATAAATTGCCGACTGGAAAAACATTGCGCAAACAATGGTTGGGCGTTCATTGATAACTGGCAACGACTACCTGTACTGTCGCGACGGAGTACACTTGTCTCGTGAGGGGGTAAAGACGTTGTCTGCATCCCTGGAGCGTGAAATTGTCACTCCGAAGGGGGGGTTTCGCCAGTAGAGAGAGGTCGGGGAAAGTGGGAGTCAAAAAACAAGCAGGTCCTGGGAAGTAAAATTAGTTGCTCAGGACAAGGGGTAAAACAGGACCAGGGAAGGGTAGGTTTAAATGTATACTATACAAACAGTAGGAGCGTTAGAAATAAAATAGACTTGCTGAGAGCGGTTGTATGTACCGAGAATGTAGACGTCATAGCAATCACCGAAACTTGGATGAATCTGGCGAGCAAAATTTTTTTATCAGAGTACCACATAGAAGGGTACAACCTTTTTCACAAGGACAGGGAAGGTAGGAAGGGGGGAGGGGTCGCACTCTTCGTCAAGGATACATTAAAATGTTGTATTAATAATTCAATAAAGGGTGAAATAGGAACCGAGTCTGTGTGGGTAGAAATCACGGAAGGAAGAGAAAAACTAATTATGGGAGTGATTTACAGGCCCCCAAGTCTTGGCAAAGAAGCAGCTCAGCCCATATGGCAGGAAATGAGTAGGGCAGCAAAATATAACAACCTATGCATTATGGGGGATTTCAACTTCAGAAATATTGACTGGGACAACATTGTAGGCGACTATGAATCTGAAGACTTCCTAGATGCAGTACAGGACAATTTTTTGAAACAACTAATTACAGAACCTACTAGAGGTGACAATATATTAGACCTAGTATTAACAAATAAAGAAAATATTATCAGAGATATCACAGTAGGGGAAGAACTAGGTAACAGTGATCACAGAGAAATCAGGTTCACCCTAAATTGGGAAACGAAAAACAATGACAATATGGTCAGAGTCCCAAACTTTCGGTTGGCGGATTATCAGGGGTTAAGAAGGTACCTAGGTGAGGTCACCTGGGAACAGTCACGTCAGTTCCCAGTAAGAACATAAGAACATAAGAATGGAGGAAACTGCAGCGGGCCTATTGGCCCATACTGGGCAGTCCCGTTTACACCCAACCCCTATTGCTCATATGAGCATCCAACCTATGTTTGAAGCAATTCAGCGTATTCGAGTTAATGATGATATTTGGTAACTTGTTCCATTCATCCACTACTCTGTTTCCAAACCAGTGTTTACCTATTTCACGCCTAAATCTAAATTTGTCTAATTTAAAACCATTGTTACGAGTTCGCTCCTGGTTGGATAATTTGAGTACCTTTGTAATGTCCCCTTTGTTTAGCCCTGCCTTCCACTTATACACCTCTATCAGGTCGCCCCTCGCTCTACGTCTCTCAAGGGAGTGCAAATTAAGATGCTTTAACCTGTCTCTATACTCAAGGTTCCTAATGCCCGGGATTAGTCTTGTCATTCTCCTCTGAATTCTTTCCAAGGATTCTATATCCATTCTGTAATACGGTGACCAGAACTGAACTGCGTAATCCAGGTGTGGTCTCACAAGAGCAAGATACAGTTTTAGGATGACCTCGCTAGTCTTGTAACTAACACTCCTTTGTATGAACCCAAGTACTTTATTAGCCTTGTTACGAGGTAAAACACATTGTTTACTTGGCTTAAGGTTCCTACTTATCATTACTCCTAAATCTCTCTCGCAGTCGGATTTCTCTATGGCATCGTTAAATTCTGGGGTGAGGTCATAGATGACACAACAATTGATCATGACTATAATATATTCACTCGTATACTACATAAAGCACAAGAACAAAATATACCATACAGAAAAATTAGGTCAAATAAGAATGAGCCAAGGTGGATGACCAGAAAACTTAAACATGACATAGGAATAAAGAAAGGAATATATAAGAAATTAAAGGGAGGGGAGGAGCAGCTCAGAAACAGGTATAATGAACGATCTAGGAATGTTAAGAAAAATGTAAGGAAAGCAAAGAGAGACTATGAAATCAAAATAGCAAGAGAATCCAAGGCGAATCCCAAGGGATTTTTCCAGGTATATAGGACAAAGGTCAGGGACAAAGTTGGGCCCTTAAAGTCAGGGAGGGGGGAAGTGATAAACGGCAGTGAAGAAATAAGCAAAGCATTGAACAGCTACTTCTTATCAGTTTTCACAGAAGAAATTTGAGATGAAATTCCAGAGGTGGAACTGATATTTAAGGGAAAGGAAGAAGAGAAATTAAAGAATATCACTTTCAGAAAAGAGGATGTTCTTAAGAAGATAAATAAACTAAAGAAAACAAAATCCCCAGGGCCATATGAAATTTTCGCTCGAGTCTTGAAAGAGTGTAGGGAACAGATTAGCGGACCCCTCGTAAACTTATTTACAAAATCATTAGACACTGGAGTTGTGCCAGACTTGTGGAAACAGGCAAATGTAGTACCCATATTCAAAAAGGGAGACAGAGTATCAGCGTCAAATAACCGGCCGATCAGTTTGACGTAAGTAGTGGGGAAATTTCTTGAATCAATTATAGCAGATAGCATCCGATCGCATCTAGAGAAAAGCAAATTAATCTACGACTCTCAACATGGGTTTACAAAGGGAAAATCTTGTCTAATAAATCTGCTAACGTTTTTTAGGAAAGTCTTCGAGGTAGTAGATAATGACGAAAATTACGATGTTATTTACTTAGACTTTAGCAAAGCATTTGACAGAGTACCGCATCAGAGGCTTCTGAGAAAAATTAAGGCTCATGGTATCGAGGGGAAAGTTTTAAATTGGATAAAATCATGGCTCACCGATAGAACGCAGAGGGTCAGCGTAGATGGTGTTAAATCTGAGTGGGGCAGTGTAACCAGTGGGGTTCCTCAGGGCTCAGTACTAGGCCCACTCTTGTTCATAATCTACATAAACGATTTAGATACTGGGATCAGCAGTGACATAAGCAAGTTTGCGGATGACACCCAAATAGGGCGGCAAATTAATTCAGGGCAGGATGCAAATGCATTACAGGAGGATCTAAATAAACTGCAGGGGTGGTCTGAAAAATGGCAAATGAAATTCAACACCAGCAAGTGCAGCGTACTTAATATTGGAAGAACAAATACTTATAATGTATACAGCCTTAACAACATCAACCTAGAGAAGTCGACTTGTGAAAGAGACCTAGGGGTACTTGTAAGCCCGGACTTACGGCCTAGAAAACAGTGCGTTAATGTTCGAAATAAGGCAAACAGAGTATTGGGTTATATATCTAGAAGTGTAAGTAACAAGAGTGCAGAGGTCTTATTGCAACTATATCTTGCGCTAGTCAGGCCGCACCTCGATTATGGTTCAGTTCTGGTGCCCCTATTATAGAATGGATATAAATTCACTAGAGTCGGTGCAGCGAAGAATGACAAAAATGATTCCGGGACTTAGAAACCTTCCATATCAGGATAGGTTAAAGAAACTTAACTTACATTCCCTAGAAAGACGAAGAGTGCGGGGAGATATGATAGAAGTATTTAAGTGGGTGAAAGGAATCAATAAAGGGGATATAGATAAAGTTCTTATAATATCTGAGCAGGATAGGACTCGGAGCAACGGATTCAAGTTGGATAAGTTTAGGTTTAGGAGGGAGATAGGAAGAAACTGGTTCACAAATAGGGTGGTGGACGAGTGGAACAAGCTTAGCAACTTTGTAGTAAGTGCGGGAACTCTGGAAAGTTTTAAAAGGAGGCTAGATAGATTCATGGATGATAGAGAGTGGTAGTAACTCTCGACAGGAGCTGCCATGCACAGGCCAACCGGTCTATTGCAGACTCCTTATTTTCTTATGTTCTTCTTATGTATGTGTCTAAAGTTTACTGTATCAATACGAGTATAGCACAAGGCGAATGTTCGCCCAACGTTAGCTTGGTATAACCTTTGTATTGTCTTTGTAAATAAGGCAAAAAATACCATTAAAACACATATGGCTTACTGATTATTGTATGCATTGATAAACTCTTTTCCATAATGAACTTACAAGTCGTCTAGGAATAATATTTCGCAACTAGATGTGAATCTTACCATAATATTACCCCACCGTCTGTCTCCCCCAACACTGGAAGATGAAAATATTATTATCACAGTAAACAGACCTCTATTTTTCCCCCTCATATGTAACCACCTCCAACGCTCATGGCTTTTATCCCGGTCAACACAACTTCCGGGTTCCTTCAAGGTCATCACCACACAGGGACCATTATCTTCCTAACAGTACATTCGGTCCTTAGTGGTACAGATTAGGACACAGGCCGTCGTTCTTGGGTCCTTTATACTAAGCACCTAAACCTATATAACTATTTTTAGCAAAGAGATATGTCCCTTGTGTCCCTCGACCTTATATACAGTAAGTAGATAAACAGTTTCTTGCCATTGTACATTTTCACTGGAGGATTCCTAGACTAACATATATAATATTCTATGAATCTTACAGGTTAAAAAATGGGAAATATTTGCTGTGTCAAATTAAATCAGTTATTTTTGCACAGATATCTCGTCTCCCGTCCCACTGCAAAAAAAAGGAAGTTATTTCCGTGAGATATTCCGAGCACTAAAGGGACGCTGCTCCCTCCTGCGCTCCACCTGAACTGAGACCCATTGTTTACACGGGATATGACTGTACGGTCAGTATCAGTGTGTGTGCGTATATGTGTGTGTGTGTGTGCGTATATGTGTGTGTGTGTGTTTAAATGTTTAAG
Source organism: Homarus americanus (assembly GCF_018991925.1). Taxonomy (NCBI): domain Eukaryota; kingdom Metazoa; phylum Arthropoda; class Malacostraca; order Decapoda; family Nephropidae; genus Homarus; species Homarus americanus. Next base: position 29,016,583 of record NW_024713129.1, on the reverse strand, counting down.
TGTTTGTGTGTAATAATAATAAAAATAATAATTAACGGTTCATTAAGAAAACATGGCAGCCCGAAGGCTGAAAATATACAATGAACAGAGATGATAAGTTACATATGGTGAAATCGGGGAGTGGGTCACTTGATTGACAAAAGTTTTCAATACAGAAACAGAGTCAACATATAGATTAACCTTAGATCTTGGACTGTGGGAGCTGGTCTGTAGACATTCTTGTGGCCTGATGTCGGCGCCAACAAAGTCCTTCCCACTGTCTTGATGGCCGTTGTACCTGACTGCTAAGCCGCTACCTTACTACAGCTGCAGATGTACCACGTGGTCCAGGTAGGTCCTCCAGCTCACACAGGGTGTTGGAGATGGTTCTTGTTCCTCTTATGATGTAGTTAGGAATTCATAGTTCCTCACCTGGGTGGAGTAGGGAGTCCTCATTTCTCTCCTGGTGTAGTTTGGAGTGTTTCTTGGCTTCTCATCCAGTGTTGGGGGTGGCGAGTGTACCGCAGGCTGGGTGCGTCAGGTCAACATTGGCCGCGAAGTACTGATTGTCCCTCGAATAGTTATTTCTTCCTTTCGAATTGGTGGTGTAGTAATTCCCTCACAGATGGTATTATGAGGGACCAAGTGTTGGAAGAAGCTGGCGAGGAAGAGAAGAGGCAGGACGAGGAAGAGAAGAGGCAGGACGGTGTGGTGCCAGGAGAGAAAAGGGCAGTTGTTCAAACCCTGCCCAGTGGTAAGGTCGTTGTAGTTGGGGACAACCAGGTGAGGTTCTTAGATAGGACTTTTTGTGAAAGAGATAGCAAACGTAGGACTAGGGTGTGTTTTCCTGGGGCTGGGATAGGGCATGTAGCTGAGAAGATAGACAGGGTTTTGTCAGGGGAGGGTACCAAGCCAGTAGTGTGTCTTAGGGTAGGCGGTAACGACATAGGAAAGGTTAGGAGTGAGGAACTTTTCAAGAGGTATAGGGAGGCGCTAGGGAAGGTTAGAGATAGGGGAAGGATCCCGATAGTATGTGGTGTCTTGCCTAGAAGAGGAGTTGGTGGTAAATGGCTGTCCAGAGCAATTGCTATAAATTGCCGACTGGAAAAACATTTTGCAAGCAATGGTTGGGCGTTCATTGATAACTGGCAACGATTCTATGGCAACGACTATCTGTACAGTCGTGACTGAGTACACTTGTCTCGCTCGGGGGTAAAGACGTTGTCTGCATCCTTGGAGCATGAAAATACCACTCCAAAGGGAAGGTTTCGCCAGTAGAGAGAGGTCGGGGTAAGTGGGAGTAAAAAAAACAAGCAGGTCCTGGGGAGTAAAATTGGTTACTCAGGACAAGGGGTAAAACAAGACCAGGGAAGGGTAGGTTTAAATGTATACTATACAAACAGTAGGAGCGTTAGAAATAAAATAGACCTGCTGAGAGCGGTTGTATGTACCGAGAATGTAGACGTCGTAGCAATCACCGAAACTTGGATGAATCTGGCGAGCAAGAACTTTTTATCAGAGTACCACATAGAAGGGTACAACCTTTTTCACAAGGACAGGGAAGGTAGGAAGGGGGGAGGGGTCGCACTCTTCGTCAGGGATACATTAAAATGTTGTATTAATAATTCAATAAAGGGTGAAATAGGAACCGAGTCTGCATGGGTAGAAATTGAGGAAAGAAGAGAAAAACTAATTATGGGAGTGATTTGCAGGCCCCCAAGTCTTGGGAAAGAAGCAGCTCAGCCCATATGGCAGGAAATGAGTAGGGCAGCAAAATACATCAACCTGTGTATTATGGGGGAATTTAACTCCAGAAATATTGACTGGGACAACATTGTAGGTGACTATGAATCTGAAGACTTCCTAGATGCAGTACAGGACAATTTTTTTAAACAACTAATTACAGAACCTATTAGAGGTGACAATATATTAGACCTAGTATTAACAAGTAAAGAAAATATTATCAGAGATATCACAGTAGGGGAAGAACTAGGTAACAGTGATCACAGAGAAATCAGGCTCACCCTAAAGTGGGAAACGAAAAACAATGACAATATGGTTAGAGTCCCAAACTTTCGATTGGTGGATTATCAGGGGTTAAGGAGATACCTAGGTGAGGTCGCCTGGGAACAGTCCCCAGTGGGAACGGGTGAGGTCACAGATGACACAACAATTGATCATGACTATTATATATTCACTCACATACTACGTAAAGCACAAGAACAAAATATGCCATACAGAAAAATTAGGTCAAATAAGGATGAACCAAGGTGGATGACCAGAAAACTTAAACATGACAAAGGAATAAAGAAAGGAATTTATAAGAAATTAAAGGGAGGGGAGGAACAGCTCAGAAACAGGCATAATGAACTATCTAGGAATGTTAAGAAAAATGCAAGGAAGGCAAAGAGAGACTACAAAATCAGGATAGCGAGAGAATCCAAGCCGAATCCCAAGGGATTTCTCCAGGTATATAGGACAAAGGTCAAGGACAAAGTTGGGCCCTTAAATTCAGGGAGAGGGGAAGTGATCGATGACAATGAGGAAATAAGCAAAGCATTGAACAGCTACTTTTCATCCGTTTTCACAGAAGAAATTCACGACAAAATTCCAGAGGTGGAACTGATATTTTGGGGAAATGAAGAAGAGAAATTAAAGAATATCACTATCAGAAAAGAGGATGTTCTTAAGAAGATACATAAACTAAAGAAAACAAAATCCCCAGGGCCGGATGAAATTTTCCCACGAGTCTTGAAAGAGTGCAGGGAACAGATTAGCGGACCCCTCGTAAACTTATTTACAAAATCATTAGACACGGGAGTTGTGCCAGACTTGTGGAAACAGGCAAATGTAGTACCCATATTCAAAAAGGGAGACAGAGCATCAGCGTCAAATTATCGGCCGATTATTTTGACGTCAGCAGTGAGGAAATTTCTTGAATCAATTATATAGCAGATAGCATTCGATCGCATTTAGAGAAAAGCAAATTAATCTACGACTCTCAACATGGGTTTACAAAGGGAAAATCTTCTCTAACAAATCTGCTGACGTTTTTTAGGAAAGTCTTCGAGGTAGTAGATAATGACGATAATTACGATGTTATTTACTTAGACTTCAGCAAAGCGTTTGACAGAGTACCACATCAGAGGCTTCTGAGAAAAGTTAAGGCTCATGGTATCGAGGGGAAAATTTTAAATTGGTTAAAATCGTGGTTCACCGATAGAGCACAGAGGGTCAGCGTAAATGGAGTTAAATCTGAGTGGGGCTGTGTAACCAGTGGGCTTCCCCAGGGGTCAGTACTGGGCCCACTCCTGTTCATAATCTATATAAACGATCTAGATACTGGGATCAGCAGTGACATAAGCAAGTTTGCGGATGACACCAAAATAGGGCGGCAGATTAATTCAGGGCAAGATGCAAATGCACTACAGGAGGATTTAAATAAACTGCAGGAGTGGTCAGAGAAATGGCAAATGAAATTCAACACCAACAAGTGCAGCGTACTTAATATTGGTAGAACAAATACTGTCAGCGTATACAGCTTTAACAACATCAACCTAGAAGGGTCGGCTTGTGAAAGAGACTTAGGGGTACTTGTTAGCCCGGACCTACGGCCTAGAAAACAGTGCGTTAATGTTCGAAATAAGGCAAACAGAGTATTAGGTTTTATGTCGAGAAGTGTAAGTAATAAGAGTGCAGAGGTCTTATTGCAACTATATCTTGCATTAGTCAGGCCACACCTCGATTATGCGGTTTAGTTCTGGTGCCCATATTATAGAATGGATATCAATTCACTGGAGTCGGTGCAGCGAAGAATGACGAAAATGATTCCGGGACTTAGAAACCTTCCATATCAAGATAGGTTAAAGAAACTAAACTTGCATTCCCTAGAAAGATGACGAGTGCGGAGAGATATGATAGAAGTATTTACGTGGGTGAAAGGAATCAATAAATGCGATTTAGATAAAGTTCGTATAATATCCCAGCAGGATAAGACTCGTAGCAACGGATTTAAGTTGGATAAGTTTAGGTTGAGGAGGGAGATAGAAAGGAACTGGTCCACAAATAGGGTGGTGGACGAGTGGAACAAGCTTAGCAACTTTGTAGTAAGTGCTGGAACGCTGGAGAGTTTTAAAAGGAGGCTAGATAGATTCATGGATGATAGAGAGTGGTAGTAATTCTCGACAGGAGCTGCCATGCACAGGCCAACCGGCCTATTGTAGACTCCTTATTTTCTTATGTTCTTATGATAAACGTGCTGTTTTTACTGATTGGCAAAATAACTCTCAGTCTCGGACCAAAGCTGATACGTTTTGCATTAGAAAGCGACTGCCCAGCGGGAACCTCGCAATCTTAAGAATGCCTGGCTTAAAAATAAAGCATGTTAAATACAAAAATTGCAGATCAGCAATTCCATTAAAACATTTTATGGATCAACCACTCCTGGCGCAGACCCCCCTCCGCTCATCTGACGGTAACTTCATAATTAAAGACGATGAAGGAGGACCTCCTTCAGCGCTGGAAAGAGCACTACCATTCACTGCTCAACCGAAACACCGATGTGGATGTCCTGACTATCCAGCAGGTCCCTCAGCTCCAGAGCTGACCCACCTCAGCTATCCTCCATACCTGGATGAGTTAGCTACTGCCATCAAAAAGATGAAAAATAACAAAGACTCAGGGCCTGATGGAATCCCAGCCGAGGTGCATAAAGCAGGAGGACCTCTGCTTACCAGCCGTCTCCACTCTCTCCTGGAGAATATATGGAAAAAGGAAGAATTCCCCCAAGCTCTTAAATACACTTCCAACGTCAATATTTATAAGAACAAGGGAGACCGGTCAGGCTGTGGCTACTACCTTAGGATCTCGCTGCTGTCCGTAGCTGGCAATATTATCGCCAGAGTCCTCCTCAACAGAACTTCTTCCTGTGGTGGAAAACTTCCTCCCAGAATCTCAATGTGGCTTTAGACCTTCACGTGGTACCACTGACATGATATTTGCTGCCCATCAGGTACAGGAAAAGTGCCGAGAACAGCGTTGTGACCTGTACATGGCATTCATCGACCTAACCAAGGCCTTGGACTCGGTCAACAGGGAAGCCCTCAGGCGGATCCTGAGTCGTTTTGGTTGCCCACCAAAATTCATCGCCATTCTGAGGCAACTCGATGATAGCATGAACGGCAGTGTTTTGCACAATGGCAACCAGTCTGAGTTCTTCCTCATCCAAACCGGGGTAAAACAAGGGTGTGTGCTGACACAAACGCTCTTTTCCATTTTCTTGGCTGCCTTCCTTACTCGTGTCAGTGCCATCGGATCTGCTGTGCATCTCAAGCATTTGGCAGACTCCGTGTCTTCAGCTGCAGGGAGCTAAATTATCTACAAAGCTGCACATACAGTATATCGAGCAGTGGTCCTCCCCACCCGCTATATGGCAGTGAGACGTGGGTCACACACAGTACAGGAGTCGCATCAAGGCACTTGAAAACTTTCACCAACGTAGTCTCCGTTACATCCTCCGAGTTCCCTGGGAAGACAAGAGAACAAATGCCAGTATTCTCGCTGACACCAACTGTAGAACCATCGAGGCTACCATTATCCATGAACAACTATACTGGACTGGCCTTGTTACCCGCGTGGACGACATTAGACTGCCAAAGCAGCTACTTTACAATCACCTTACGAATAGTAAACGTAACACTGGTGGACAACTGAAAAGGTATAAGGATAGTCTTAAGACAAATCTGAATAAGTGCCAAATCGACCCCCTAACCTGTGAGACGATTACTCCACACCGTAACGCTTGGAGGATCACCACACAAGATGGTGACATCACTTTAGAGTTAGCCCGACTGCATACTGAGGCAGAGAAGCGCCAACGCCGGAAAGACGCTTTCGCCGCCCCTCCTTACTAAATGTAGCCCTCCACATGTGCAACATCTGTGATTGACCCTGCCGATCCCGTATCGGCCTCTTTAGTCACCTCAGAACTCACCAAACTAGGTGACATCCTTAATAACTCATATCATTGTCTCATAGCTGGATGATTGTCATAATCGATTCCGAGTGACAGCAAAGTAGTAGTAGTAGTAGTAGTTTAAGTGTGTGTGTGTGTGTGTGTGTGTGTGTAAATGAGGTATTTGTGTGTGTGTGTGTGTGTGTGTGTGTGTGTGTGTGTGTGTGTGTGTGTGTGTGTGTGTGTGTGTGTGTGGCAATGTGTGTGTTGGTGTGTGTATGAATGGTGGGTCTGTAAATTTACGTGCAGGTATGTGTGTAAATGAGGTGTGTGTGTGTGTAGTGTATGTGTAGGTATGTGTAAATGGGTGTGTGTATGTGTGTATGTGTAAATGTGTGTGTGTGTAGCAGTGTATGTGTAGGTATGTGTAAATGAGGTGTGTGTGTGTGTAGCAGTGTATGTGTAGGTATGTGTAAATGAGGTGTGTGTGTGTGTAGCAGTGTATGTGTAGGTATGTGTAAATGAGGTGTGTGTGTGTGTTTCTTCTTTTCTACAGTGAAGTAGTTTACAATATTGACTGTTGTTGATGCCTTGTTTAAAAGTCTCCCCCTATTTAGTATGAGGGAGTCTGACACACCCTGACACATTCTAATGCCCGCTGACACAACCTGACACCCATTGACACTCTGACACAGAGTGACATAAGCTGACACATTCTACTGCCCGCTGACACAACCTCTTACACCCTGACACCCACTGACACACTCTGACACACCGTGACACAAGCTGACACACTCTGACATCCTGACACACAAACAAACTAAAACACGCCGACACACCCTGACACAGCCTGTCATCCTGACATATACTGACACACCCTGTCATACCATGACATCCACTGACATTCTCTGAAACACCCTGATACACGCTGACACAAACTTACACAATTTGGCAAATGCTGATACACCCTGGCACACCCTGACATAAAATGAGACACCCTGATACACCCTGACACAGCCCGAGACACTTTGACAAACACCGACACCCTCACACAAACACTGACACATTTTTGACACACAAACCGACACAGGCTGACATACCCTGACACACTCTTGACATACGCACCAACACACCAGACACCGTGCCGCACTTATCTGGGTGAAACAAGATTGTCCTCACCGTGCGGCGAGAAATATGTCGAAGAAAAAGATATATTCCGCAATATTTTTCACCGTGTTGGCAAAGAATCACACGAGGTAATTTACTTTATAAAACGACTTCGGGAGAAGGAGGAAAAAAAGGAGCTTTTCCTATATTACGTTCATATGTTTCAACACCGATATTGTCAGCGTATTTTTAACACCATAATAATAACCTGGTATATACGCTCACCTGTTCAGAGTTTAATTGAAAATAGTATATACGCTTCAGGTATGTTTTATAGTGATGAAGTCATTAGAGGAAAGAAGACTGCCAGATCTAATACAATTAATTGAAAAATATATGTTTTATGATTTAAAAATGAAATTATCACAGTGGAATGTAATATATACTTATCTGGATGGTACCGTGCTCAGGTGGTGAGGAAAGGTGGTGAGGAAAGGTGGTGAGGAAAGGTGGTGAGGGCAGGTGTCAGGAGATGGTGAGGGCAGGTGTCTGGGACAGATGGTAAGGGCAGGTGTCAGGGACAGATGGTGAGGGAAGGAGGTGAGGGTATGGCGTCAGGAACAAATGGTGAGGGCAGGTGTCAGGGACAGATGGTGAAGGCAGGAGGTGAGGGCAGGTGTCAGTGGTAGCTGGTGAGGGCAGATGTCAAGGACAACTTGTGAAGGCAGGTGTTAGGGACAGATGGTAATGACAGCCGCCAGAAACAGATGGTGATGGCAGGCGTCAGGGACAGATGGTGAGGGAAGGTGTCAGGAACAGATGGTGAGGGCAGGTGTCAGGGACAGATGGTGAGGGCAGGTGTCAGGGACAGATGGTGAGGGCAGGTGTCAGGGACAGATGGTGTGGGCAGGTGGTGAAGGCAAGCAAAAGAATTAAGTTGAGGTTAGTTTATTAGACCTCAGTCCACTAGAGTACCAGACCAGCAGAGTACCAGACCAGCAGAGTACCAGACCACCAGAGTACCAATCCACCTGAGAACCAGACCACCAGAGTACCAATCCACCTGAGAACCAGACCACCAGAGTACGAGTCCACCAATGACAAGACCACCGGAGTACCAGATCACCAGAGTACCAGTCCACCTGAGTACCAGACCACCAGAGTACAAGTCCACCTGAGAACCAGACCACCAGAGTACCAGTCCACCTGAGTACCAGACCACCAGAGTACGAGTCCACCAATGACCAGACCACCGGAGTACCAAATCACCAGAGTACCAGTCCACCTGAGTACCAGACCACCAGAGTACCAGACTACCAGAGTAACAGACCACCAAAGCACCAGTCCTCCAGAGTACTAGACCACCAGAATACGAGTTCATCAATGACCAGCCCGCCAGAGTACCAGACCACCAGAGTACGAGTCCACCAATGACCAGACCGCCAGAGTACCAGACCACCAGAGTACGAGTCCACCAATGACCAGACCGCCAGAGTACCAGACCACCAGAGTACGAGTCGACCAATGACCAGACCGCTAGAGTACCAGACCAGAGTACGAGTCTACCAATGACCAGACCGCCAGAGTACTAGACCACCAGAGTAAGAGTCCTAAGAACTCGGTCACCTTAACATTCGCCATACGCACCAGACAACATGAACGATATAGTGTGGAATAAAAGTGCATCACTAACGCAAATAAATGAAAAATACTGGTAATTTTTCTGGCCTACAAATCAACAATGACATATAACCTCATTGTAATTGTAAAATTCGTCCACTCTGTACGGTTTATGTCGAGTCTTTAACATCGAATAAAAATGTTCCAATCATTCTACTGTGAAAAAACTGACACAATTTACAAATCAGTAAAAGCAGAAGTGTGAGTATGTGAGGCAACACTAATCTCCGCCCGGGACACAATGGTCATTTAATCCCGAAAATGGAAACTCACTTGTAACTCAACCCGGAAATGAGATTCAGGGTTAATTTCTACTATTTTGAGGTTGTTTAACGTGCTGAACTCTGTTATGGACTGTTGAATTTGGGATCATATTTTCGGGTCATATTTGGTGTGCTTTGTATCGCTGTAGTCAACAAGTGTGAACGAATTAACCTGATGTGTCAAGGTTCGTTCACGGGGCTTCGACAATATTAAATGATTGTTTTACCTACATGTTGGTGCCTGGTCTAACATTATAATGTTTGACAGGCTGATCACCTAATACAATATATATATATATATATATATATATATATATATATATATATATATATATATATATATATATATATATATATATATATATATATATATATAATCAAAATAATAACACAATTTTTTTTTAATTACCAAAACGATAATTTAATTTTATAGAGGAAGGAAATGGAGTATTAAGACCATTTTAAAATATGTGAAACATTAACATAGATAATTAATTCAAGTAGCCACGTCGTATTTGAGTTAGAAAACAATTCTAAGGTCAAGAACCAGATATGTGGTTCACCTCAAGTAAATATGAGTATACAATATTACACATGACAGTTTATCAAGGCATTAGAACAAAATATTTGCATCACCAAGAAGGTAATCTTTCTAAGTCAGTATACATCTTAATGGGTGGAAATCAGGCAAGTCACTCGTCACAACAGAAGACTGAGAAATGTTTGGCCGTACGCTTGTAGCAGCCCAACTCGGCAAGTTAACCTGAAGGATATTTTCAAGTTTAAGCTGTCTGTTGTTCCATGGTCCCTGGCTGGTTCTGGTGGGCAATTGCTCAAGGTGGATGAAGCAAATTTTTCCTATTTGATGTAAGAATCACTTAGTGAACACACCATCGGCAACTTCCACAGGTGGCACATGGACGATGCTGTTAATATGATGTAATGGCGCCGGTTAGCACACCTTACAGACTTCCTTGATTATCCACCTTTGGATAATTAGTAGACAAGTGTGTTAATGGCATCTTCAAGACAATACTGGACGAATTTATCTCATATTTGATCTCCGTTTCAACCGACTCATTAAAGGCAGCAGAAGGTTAACGAAGAACAGCTTAACAAACTACCAGCCTTAAAATTGATGACCCAAGGGAACCACTTCCGAAGATTAGGAGCAAGTTCATTAAGAAGAAACCGAACAAAGTTGACCTCGCAGCTTTCTCATCCGACCACTTATTTAACCGTGTGAGGTACTCCATCCGTAGGTACAAGATGTTGTCGGTGGCTGTTTTGTGGATGGTGAGCGTGTTAGCATTGCAGCTGAGCCTGATGTATCACCTCTATTATTTAATATGAAGAAGCTGCTGATACCCAGATGATTCTGCATAGTATCGAGGCAACACATAATAGACACCAACGGAGTGTCATCAGGTCACATGATACACATGACCAGATGCTGCCTATCCATTATACATTCCGTTTGTCTGATGAAGTGTGGACATCAGCAGGGACTGCCAGCAAGCCCAGGTTTATCCCAGTGCATGCAGTAGTAGAAAAGCTTGAACAATAATCCTGTTAAAGTCTACCAGCATCTTCTGGCTGCGACACAATTAGTCCTTTATTTGGGCACGGAAAAGTCATTGTATACCTGGAAGATGTATACATATAATGAGAGTTTACCAGCAAGCATTTCAGATTAAAAAGAAAAAAAAATTGCCAATGAGACAGAAAGCTGAAGAATCACCAAAACAGTTCATAACCTATCTGTATGGCAAGTGGTCCTCTTTGAGTGACAACTAATTACATTACCACATGTTCTCTAAGAGGCACATCAGTACACAACACTTACCACCCACAAAGGATACACTGCATCAACACCTCCTTAGAGTCAACTTTCAAGTTGTCGTGTGGAAACTAACACATATTGGTAAGCCATTCTCACCATCACCAGTTGACAACGGCTGGGAGAGTGTTGATGGCGAATTAAAACCCTGACTTATGACTTAGGATCTGGCACCCGAAGCAGATGTTGAATTACTACAATGCTCCTGCGCATAATCAAAATGCCAGACCCATCGATGCAGTTGTTAGAAGCAAAATCTGAAGTGCACAGACATGTGGACCTGTCAAAATGGTGAAGACTATTTTAATCTTGTTAAAAACCTTCAAGTTTACTCTGACTCGTCTTCACCAGATGGCGAAGAGGATGAGGAGAATTTGGATAATGTTGAGAAAACACTTATGGGTCATGTTCCTTATGGTTTGATGATTATCTTTTGCTTCACTGTTAACCTGAACCTGTTTATCGTGACTGCCTTATATACGAATGACTTACAGTTTGCAGTATCATGTATTCTGAGTACTGTCGTGTGTGTCAGTGTAGAACATGTAGCTATACTTGTGAGACCATAACAATATGATATTAACTCACTTGTGTTTGTTCCTTGACAGTGTCAATAATAATTATGCTGCATAAATCTTTTGTTACAATCAACAGTATTTACTAAAATTATAGTAAAAGTATTTTGGGATTATGGCAGAGCTTAACATAAACATAAACCCCACATACAGGTGAATTAGTTTATACACAGGTACTGCAGCTCCCATAATGGCTGTTAGGTTTCATCGCTTACAAACATTTTCATGAATGTCATCCACCTTAACGGGAAACCATGGGCCATAGGCAACCTCTCTGGAAGTTCAAACCTTTGCTGTAGGGGCCTACGGGAGTCATTTTCCTTATATCAAGACTGTATTCTCAGATGGTCTCCAGAGTCCAAACTACGAGATATTATTAACTTCACATGCACGCACGCATACACACAGCCACCCTCTAATGAAATTTCCTCAACACATTTGAAATGCATTACCCTAAAACTGTTGCAACACGCAATGTCGAGTTACTGTTCAAAAAACGATTAAAGGGAGAGTTACTGTCGTGTTGCGTCGTGTCGTGACCATGGTAGCAGTAGCGAGCTTGGGTAAAGGAAGCTGCTCTCATTACTAGTTATAGCACCTAGCTATAACACCTACTGAATTTGAGGACCTCTGACTTGGATCCAGAGTCGAGGAGTCGTTTCTCTTGCCACAGAGGGATGACTGTCCCTCGTCATCGTCGTCTTAAGCGTCGTCAGCGTCATTGTCATCTCAATGTCATCTTCAGATTCATCGTCGTTATCGTCATCAATAGCGTCATTACACCTTAACCAAAACCCATAACATTCTAAACAATCTCCATCACACTTAGACGACAAGCGTTCCTAACAACACCATTACCATCTCCATTGTTGTTGTTGTTGTTTCATTTACCGGAGACTTTAGAACATCGCCAAGGACAGCAGACTGGGGCCACCAAACCCCTAATAAATCCCAAGCCTTCAGTGAGCCATAACACGCCATATTTTGTGAGAAAACGACTGAAGGAAAGTTTACGGACGCCACATAATGCACCAGGGGGTCAACACAGTCCATGGCTCATGATATATGGCTCACAATATCAAGGCCTGGTAATGGTTATCTATCATGGTTTACGCCCTCTCCTCCCTCCCTCCCTCCCTCCCTCCCTCCCTCCATCACAGCCTTCCTTCCTCCCTCCCTCTCTCTCTTTCTCGCGGCCTCCTACACTCTTCATTTCTCTCCTGCCATCCGCCAAGCAGTTCCTCACTCACACCTGCCCTCTCTCCTTCAACCCTCCCTCCCTCACTCCATCCGTTTGTCTCTATCCCTCCATCCGTCCCTCCCAACCCACTTGTCCTCTCCCCTTCTTCCCGCCATCCGTCCGTCCGTCTGTCGAGGGTCTTCAATCCTCGTCCTGCTCACCATCTGCCTCTTAACTATAACATTAACAGCATGCCCTTGGAACTATGTAGCTCTTATAAATATCTTGGAATTAATGTGAATGATGCAAACTTCGTCGCCAACCTTCGTGACAAACTAATGCAGCACATTAAACCTCTCAGAACCCTTGTTAGTAAGAGCTATGGAATTAACATCACCTATGCTCGTACTTTCTATCTCCACTTCATTTGATCTGTAGTTGTTTATCATGCTCGCCATCTTGTAAGCATTCCCTTTAAACAACTAAACAGCCTGGGGGTAGTAAAAATGAAGCCACACGCATTATCCCAGGAAGCCCAAAATACCATGTTTTGTACTCCAAGCTTTGCCAATAAATTTGTTAACCGTTAACTCTCCTTCCTTCCCACTGTTCACCCATCCCACGACATCCTCCCCCCTCCCTCCCCCCTCCCTCCCTGATAACTTACCTTCCTCCCCTTAGTCCATTACAGTCAGTTCAGAGGTCAGTGTGAGGGAGAGTTATGGACACGTTGAACGACTTAGGCTATGCATCATTACTTAGTCAGGCTTGAGTGTATGAGTGGGTGTATGAGCGAGTGTATGAGTGCGATTATGAGTGAGTGTATGAGTGAGTGTGCGAGTGCGAATATGAACGAGTTTATGAGCGAGTGAATGAACGAGTGCAAGGGGGAGTGTATGAGTGAGTGCATGAGTGAGTGCATGAGTGAGTGTATGAGCTAGTGAATGAACGAGTGAGAGCATGAGCGAGCTTATGAGCCAGTGTATGAGGACTATGCACATGGTTGTTCACGTAGTTACAGATACCATATCGAGCTGCATAAAAGTCAATCAGTCACATATAACTAAGTCACATATCACACTGAGTTACATATCACATTAAGTCACGTGTCACACTGAGTCACATACCACACCGAGTCACATAGCACACTAAGTCACATATCTCACTGAGTCACATATCACACCAAGTCACATAGCACACTAAGTCACATATCTCACCGAGTCACATACCACACCGAGTCACATAGCACACTAAGTCACATATCTCACTGAGTCACATACCACACCGAGTCACATAGCATACTAAGTCACATATCACACTGAGTCACATACCACGCAGAGTCACATATCACACTAACTTCTATATATTACACTGAATCACACGTCTACGTTCACTAAGTCTCAGGAATATGGTCAGTCAGTCACAGCACCATGGTTATTGAGTCATATATCTACATTCACTAAGTCACTGAGGACAATGATCACTAAATCACGCTCCCGTTAGTCGGTCAACACAGTACAAGGCCGCGTTTTCATGCAGAACGACTCACCTCCCTAAATCATCAACTGCAATAAATCAGGAGTGGATGAAGGTCGCTGTGTGGGCACGAGCCTAGATGCACTTAGCCATAGTATCAAAATGAGAACTAAAGGTGGTAAGGTAACACTCACCTGACGCCGGGCAGGGGTGGGCTGGGCTCAACACTTGTACACTTACCTGCAAGGAAACAAGAAATAAAATTGTGTTAAACTTTCCATGTGTTGGAGTTGTAATCGTATTGATAATGATGAAACATTCTCACACTCTTATTTACATAACATGGTAGATGTCGTCAGATCTCCGGGTAAAACTAACTGATATGCTCAGAGCTAGGCGCTGCTTTACTGATGAGCAGTTGTTAACTGTATATATATCATGTGCTCTACCAGGTGAAATATTGCTGTCCCGATGGGCTGAGTGTAGTGTTGGGACCACTGTGTTGGGGCAAGTGTGGTGTTGGGGCACTGTGGGAAGGGCGAGATGTCGGACACTGTGGGCTGGGTCTGGTGTTGGGGCACCGTGGGCTGGGTCTGGTGTTGGGGCAATGTGGGCTGAGTGTGGTATTGGGGCACTGTGAGGTGGGTGTGGTGTGGGCCCTGTGGACTGGATGTGGTGTTGGGACACTGGGCTAGGTGTGGTGGTGGGGCACTGTGGGCTGAGTGTGGTGTTGGGGCACTGTGGGCTGGGTGTGGTGGTGGGGCACTGTGGGCTGGGTGTGGTGGTGGGGCACTGTGGGCTGGGTGTGGTGGTGGGGTACTGTGGGCTGGGTGTGGTTGTTGTGACACTTCTCCTTTCGACTCAATACAGAGAAAAAGCCATCATGATGATCAACAATAATGACATCACCAGAAGACTTCCAGTATTTTAACACTCACCGGAACTTCTGATTTCTCTCTCTGTTCCACAGTTATTGTTTTGGCGAGCTGTACCCAACAGAACCCCCCTCTACACACACACACACACACACGCACCACTGGTCTATGGAGCATTTGAAAGGACACAATATATTCTGAGTTACAGAACTTCTACCGACCATAATTCATTACTACCCGGACCAGCACTGTGAGCAACTCCCTGCCACAGTGTGTTTATCTATATCACACAACCTCCAATACACCAAAATATTTACCTTCAAATATCTTCAGTGTTTGGCCAGGGGACGAGACCTTGGTGAAGTGATCTGACAAGGACACTCGTCTGATCCTTCTCTGCGCTATTTATCTTGTAAAACAAAACAACAAAACATCCCGCCAGATGGGACTTTTATTTGTTGCATATTTCCCGATGGACAAAAATAAAAAATAAAACGTATCTTTTTATATGCAATTATCGAATCTCTCTGTGTTGAAACAGTCAAATAGAATGTAATTAATTATTTATGTTGTTTTTCGCTTTCTGTACGTCATTAACTTTACCTATTAATCAATTTTTTTTCAGTTTAATTGTCTGGCATTATTCAGATTCAGCATTTGCTCCATTAATTGATCTTGTTAACAGTGATGGAGACTTTATGAATACATTATACGCCACAGTCATTATACCCGAGAACACATTATACACCACAGTCAATTATACCTGAGAACACATTATACGCCACAGTCAATTATACCTGAGAACACATTATACGCCACAGTCAATTATACCTGAGAACACATTATACACCACAGTCAATTATACCTGAGAACACATTATACACCACAGTCAATTATACCTGAGAACACATTATACACCACAGTCAATTATACCTGAGAACACATTATACGCCACAGTCAATTATACCTGAGAACACATTATACGCCACAGTCAATTATACCTGAGAACACATTATACACCACAGTCAATATACCTGAGAACACATTATACGCCACAGTCAATTATACCTGAGAACACATTATACGCCACAGTCAATTATACCTGAAAACACATTATACACCACAGTCAATTATACCTGAGAACACATTATACGCCACAGTCAATTATACCTGAGAACACATTATACGCCACAGTCTAAGCAAGTGAAAATGGCGACTTTCTTGTCATATCTTGTTTTGTCAGATAAGTAGGACATTAAAATTCAATTGCAAAAGTTGTGCGAATTGAATTTATGAACACTCAGCGGACGGTATTTGAGCAATATCCATTCATGTATGTATGTATGTATGAATAAATGAATAAAAGACTAATAAACGAAACAGTCATGAGGTGGTCTTGACTTAGCTCATGGCAGTGTGTGTGTGTCACGTAAACGACCGATCGATTTACTGATTAAAAACAGGTAAGTGAAGCATGATTGGGTGAATGAACTGCATCACACACCTCCCTCTCTCCCTGCCCACTTCTCTACCTTAACACACCCGCACATAAGAAAGGATAATATGAATATTAACTCCCTTTAATTTATTTCACCTTAAGATTAACTCCCCTAACTCTAACCTAAACTAATCTAACCTAACCTAAGGCTAACGTTACCTAACATAATATAACGCGACCTAACTTAACCTAGTGTTAACGGTGACGGTGAAATTTTAACTTAATGTAACTTGACGCTTAATTAAGCAAAGCTAAGGTAGCCTAACCTAATAAAACGTTAAATCAACCTAAGCTAAGCTAAGCTAAGCTATACTAAGCTAGGCTAAGCTAAGCTAATCTAATCTAACGTTAAATCAACCTAACCTAACCTAACCTAAGTTAACCAAACCAAACGCTAAATCACCTAATATATCCTAACTTAACCTAAACAAATCTTACAAATCTTATCTAATCTAATCACGAGGGGCTGTTAACAGAAGAGCTTGTAAAGAGTAGAGTTTGTAAACAGGAGGTTATAAACAGGAGAGGTTGTAAAGAGCAGTTCGTAAACATTAGAAGTTGTAAACAGGGGAAGTTGTAAGTAGACATATTACCCTGATCCACTCTGACCATACTCAGGGCCGCCTCACCCTTCTGAGCCCTTAACCCGCGTATGTGTGTATGTTTTTTTTTAAATCACTAACCTAACCTAACCTAACCTAACCTAACCTAACCTAACCTAACCAAACCTAACCTAACCTAATCTAACCTAACCTATCTATTATCACTGCGTATGTTAATGGTATTACTCATAATACTAATGACATTACTGCTGCTACTAATGATGCTACTACTTATACTATTACTAAACGTATTACTACTACTAATAATAAAAGTAGTATTACTATTAATGATATTACTAATATAGTAAAAATATTATCACGACTATTAATGATATCGTTACTATTACTCCTACTACTAATAATATTACTAATGATGTTGCTGCTGATAACGATATTACCTATGCTTGTCATTTTTCCGTTAAGGTTATGAGAACAGTAAAACTACAGCTGTTATTAGCACTTTTGGCGCTGGTTATGGCAGTACTGCTGCTGTTGGCAACACTGTTAATTTTATTTCGGGTATGAATTTTACAGTTCCTTTTCTTCTTCTACTACTACCACTACTACTTTTGCTACTATTGTTACTTCTACTATAACGACTATTATTACGGCTACTGATTATACTACTTCTATTACTATTTCTACGAATTTTGTTGCTACTACTACGACAACTTTTGTGACTACCACGAATTCCTTTGCTAATAGTATTACTAATAAGCAAGACAACTACTATGACTATTGCTACCATTACAACTACTCTTATTACCACTACTAGCATAACTACAACAGTAACATCAATAACAACAACTACTGCTACTACCACGAGTTTGTATTCAATAAATCTTACTCTCTCCAGACCAATTTTTTCTTCAGTAAGCATTAGTTTCCGTCACCCAGTACCATAACTAATGAATCGTCATCCTGTCATTAACACGAGAGAGAGAGAGAGAGAGTTAAGATCTCTCAATATTAAGTTAAGGAAAACGAAGCCTACATGAACTCTGGGAATAACCACAAACTACTATTAGTTATTCAAAAACCCATTTACAAATACGTTTCAGACATTTACAAACACTTGACACTCATTTACAAATACATTAATCTCATTTACAAATCCATTAACCTCATTTACAAATACATTAACCTCATTTACAAATACATTAATCTCATTACAAATACATTAATCTCATTTACAAATACATTAACCTCATTTACAAATACATATATATTACAGAGATTGACTGTAAATAACCTGTTTCGGTATTACAAGTGACGTAGCGGGTGATTGAGCGTTACCAGTATAGATGTAGCCAGAGCCTGTAGTAATGTGTGTCTCAGTTGGGATTTAATTGTTCCCGTGAAATGGATTCTGATCCAATTAGACCGGAAGCTAAACCTTGCTTAACCTAACCACCAGAATCGATGTTTATCATGATTGTGGGCTAATTAGGAATGGGATCTGATTCTCTTAGTTTATTTAGGTTAGGTTAGGTTAGGTTAGGTTAGGTTAGGCAAGGCAAGTGTTGGTTGTGTTATGTTACTTTAGGTTAGGTTAGGCTAGGCAAGTGTTCGTTGTGTTATGTTACTTTAGGTTAGGTTAGGCTAGGCAAGTGTTCGTTGTGTTATGTTACTTTAGGTTAGGTTAGGTTAGGTTAGGCTAGGCAAGTGTTGGTTGTGATATTTTACTTTAGGTTAGGTTAGGCAAGTGTTGGTCGTGATATGTTGCTTTGGGAAAGGTTAAGTTACTTTAGGTTAGTTGAAAATATTTCAGGTTATGTTAAATTAGGTTAGGTTAAGTTAGGTTAGGTTAAGTTTAGCATTGCATTAGTTAGATTAGGTTAGGTTAATTTACATTACAGTAGCTAAGATACACAAACTGGACAAGTATTTTTAAAGGGGAAGACTTATGTGATGAGAAAAATTCAATAAAATGTTTAATATAAAGGTGGAGACTAAGACACATCGTCGTAATTAGCGAAAAGAAAAAGTAGAGCAATGAATTATACAGAAAGGAAACTAAAATAAAATGTGTCCAATTATTATTATTATTTTTCCTCGTTTCATTTCAAGCTTTGTCGTGGCGTAATGAAGGCGAATGGAAGCGCGCGCGTTCACACACACACACACACACACACACACACACACACACACACACACACACACACACACACACACACACACACACACACACACACTAGGTTTAGCCAGGATAAGCCAAGACCTAAATACACCTGCTACACCTGAAGAGCATGAGGGTTCCCAGATTAATACCAACAACCGTAAGAGTCTCAAAGTCATTCGTCTCATCCCGGGTTCCCTTGATCAAACTGGTAGTGGTCTGTTGTATAAATAAAATCTATTTTACCTTTATTACTCTTATATATATTTTTTGTGGTTTTTAACAATTTCTAGTTTGTTTTGTTTAATAATTTACTAACTTTTCCTTTATTATATTTTGTAAGTCATTAATGTCGACTTGTTTTTGGGTATACAGTACAATTGCCATGACTACTAACAACTACAATTTAAATATTCTCGAGACAAACAAAACTTGATTATATTTTTTAATGAATTAAATCCGTCTTAACAATGGACTCTAGTGAAGACATCAGGTAATTGAGTTAGAGCCAAGAATGACAGTGTCGCCCTCAGTGAATATTTCCTATGCATTAGATAATCTCGACCTCATGAGAGAACTAGTCCACGGTATTACTGCATTTTTAGCCGCAAAAGCCAGCTGTATGAATATGTATGTACCCTGGTGGAATGAGTGAGGGGGTGACTGACTCACTCATTCAATGTTTGACTAACTGATGATTGAGTGAATGATAGATTAATTGACTAACTGAACTTTAAGAGCTGGCTGTTGACAAGTACACTACTTTAATTAACTGGTGGTGATAATGAACATCGTTATACTACTAAGTCCTATTTGCTTTTCCATTATAGATACAAAATAATCCTTCAATGACCGAATATAGACAAAAAAGGTATTCATTGACCAGTGCGATATATTAAAGGACACAATCATCACTTGCAAATAATGGTTAACTTTTACGAGTCTGTGAGAAGGAAGAAGAAGTGACTAGCTATTTCTGAGGCAGTTCATAATCAAGCAATATTATCATTATTCTTATATGAAAATTTAAATCAAAGAGTGAACTGATAGCTTGATACACATTAGTTTTCTTCTCAGTGATCTTGCCTTTATAGACTCGACGCAAGGAATCAGCGGCCTTATTAGTGAGTTTTACCTTGGGGGGGAAATCTGAGTCTGACATTATATCGATGACACATAATCAAGCTAATTTATATTCTGATATCGCAAGTGATTCTAAAGCGAGAGAGAGTTTACAATTTACAAAGTAACACAAAACAGAGTTAATCACTTGGGATGGAGGGACAGGTAGGGTGGACTGACTTAATCAAAGATAAACCAAGTCACGCGTTGAGGTCAAAGACGACAATACAGGCACCAAAAACTGCTCAAACAATCTTGATGAAACTCGGCACCACCTCTCACCCAACACCTCACCTCTCGCTGCCCAACACCTCTCACCCAACACCTCTCACCCAACACCTCTCACCCAACACCTCTCACCTCACCCAACACCTTTCACCCAACACCTTCCACCTCTCGCCCAACACCTCTCACCCAACACCTCTCACCCAACGCCTCTCACCCAACGCCTCCACCCAACACCTCTCATCCGTCATCTATTACCCAATACCTCTCACCCAACACCTCTCAACACCTCTCACCCAACACCTCTCACCCAACACCTCTCACCCAACACCTCTCACCCACAGCCCAACACCCCCAACACCTCTCACCCAACACCTCTCACCCAACACCTCTCGCCCAACACCTCTCCCCAACACCTCTCACCCAACACCTCTCACCCAACACCTTTCGCCCAACACCTCTCGCTCAACACCTCTCACCCAACACCTCTCACCTCTCACCCAACACCTCTCATCCGTCATCTATCACCCAACACCTCTCACACCTCACCACACCTCTCATCCGCCTCTATCACCCAACACCTCTCATCAGTCATCTATCACCCAATACCTGTCATCCGTCATCTAACACCCAACACCTTTCATCCGTCATCTATCACCCAACACCTCTCACCCAACACCTTTCATCCGTCATCTATCACCCAACACCTCTCATCCGTCATCTATCACCCAACACCTCTCATCCGTCATCTATCACCCAACACCTCTCAGCCGTCATCTATCACCCAACACCTTTCACCCGTCATCTATCACCCAATACCACTCACTCAAAACCTCACACCCAACACCTTTCGCCCAACACCTCTCGCTCAACACCTCTCACCCAACACCTCTCACCTCTCACCCAACACCTCTCATCCGTCATCTATCACCCAACACCTCTCACACCTCACCACACCTCTCATCCGCCTCTATCACCCAACCACCTCTCATCAGTCATCTATCACCCAATACCTGTCATCCGTCATCTAACACCCAACACCTTTCATCCGTCATCTATCACCCAACACCTCTCACCCAACACCTTTCATCCGTCATCTATCACCCAACACCTCTCATCCGTCATCTATCACCCAACACCTCTCATCCGTCATCTATCACCCAACACCTCTCAGCCGTCATCTATCACCCAACACCTTTCACCCGTCATCTATCACCCAATACCACTCACTCAAAACCTCACACCTTTTAATATTACCCAACCAAACCACAGCGTGTGTCAGGTGTCCTGGTGTAAACACTTCCCCCCCTGGAACTACCCGACACTACCATCCCGGGGACGCTGGGTAGTGAGTGCCAAGTTCATGAATGGCTCTGACTGTGACCTCTAGAGTGCCAGCAGTAGATGTGGGTCTATATTAGTCACACGATCATGAAATATTCAATGCTGATTAAATTATTTCCTTGTAGTTACGTCCTTGGGTGGTGCAAGTGTGGTGATGAGATATTTGCATACCTGTTTGCTTACACATGTAACTCTGTGTAATATGAATCTTACGACTGACATCAATAACACTAAATCATAAACTCCATCTTAACATTGACTCAAATACTGAATAATTAAGTTTAACACCAAACAAACTTACGAGTAACACATTAATACTGACACCACATATATATATCATCTTGGTTCCTTGTATGAAAATAAAATAGCCATCGATTTATCCGGTTTTTTTATAGTTAAAGAAGAACGCAAGGTTATATTATCGTGGAGGGGAGATGGAGGGGCGGGGCACGGTAGGGCGGGGTGGGGTGTGGTAGGATGGGGCCGGGTAGGACGGGATGGGGGGGAGGACGGGGTGGGGGGGGCGGGGGCAGGGGCGGGGGCAGGGGCGGGTTAGGACAGGGTCGGGCGGGTTAGGACAGGGCGGGGCAGGATAGGGCGGATGAGGTGGAGCAGACGAGGCAGCCACAACATTACTACCATAGACCTGTGTTGAGTTTTGCCTCCTCCTCCTCCTCCTCCTCCTCAGTTAACTGTTTATACAGCTGTACTGCCCTCCCTGATACTGACGTTTACTACTTCTAAATAATCAGTGTTGTATTCTGACTGTACAGTATACTCGTATCATCATCAACATCATCATCATTATCAATCATAATCATCATTACCACCAATCATCATCACACCCCTTCATCACCATCATTATCATTATCAGCATTACCAACATCATCACCATCATCACCTAACCAAACATACATATCCCCATTATTTCAAAGTTTCTTAACCAAACATCAAATTTTATTCGCGAGTGATGTGATTCAGCTCACCCATGTGGAAATATGGAAAAACATTCATCAGCACTTTGGCCGTAGTTGAATGTTTGTTATTGTGGTTTCACATTCTCGTGTGTCAATATTAATGTGATTGTACTTCTCCGTACGCCTCTGGTTACCGTTTTGTTTATTGACGATTACAGAATATCTCATTAAGAAGTTCTGAAGTAGAAAAAATCACTACGACCAATTTTCAACCGAGTTATTTTTTTTATTAATACGGCGTGAGTTATAATGCGACTTCACCTCTTGCTAAGCCTCTGGTTGGTTAACATTTTATGGAGGAAATAGAGATAAGACGATTACTATGGGGAAATAATGCACTTTTCTCCACTAATACCCACCTCCGTACACCACCGATCCAAAACACAGTAGCCGTGGGCAAAAATACACGTGTGATAGAACTAAGACCTTTCCACTGAGACAGTTATCTCGATTTCCAGCAGAAAGAATAAAAAATAAGAAAATAAAACCTAGAAGCAAAAGTGATTTATACAAATTGGATACAAAATACCTCGGGAGCTTTACACTCCTGAGCGAGGCGTCGTCGGAGTAAATTGAACGCTCGGTCTCTGATTCTACTTCCTTAGCTCCTGACAGCTTCATTTATACCTCTGTACACTGATGAATACATGCATGCACAAGTTAACACATTTAAACCTATTAACATGTCAACATGCATCTGACACACACACACACACACACACACACACACACACACACACACACACACACACACACACACGCGCGCGCGTACCTGTAGCTGCAATGTCATTCATTAGTTTAATATTTACTAAAACATTTATTCAAAGAGAGCGAGAGAGAATCAGGCAGCCAAACACAAACAAAAACACATAGAAATAAAAACAGTCACACAATTCTTGCCGTTGGCCTGGATTTACCGACAAACATCAAAGGTGTTGAGTGAGCTAAAACTGATATACTGTACCTGTTCTGTGTTGTCAGGTAATACAGGAAGCTGACACGACAACCTGGACTGCAGGTGTTAGAGGTATTACAGCTTAATGATCATGATAGCTTATTGTTTTAAGTATTTTTCTATTGACCTTAAACCTTCATAAAAAAAATGGTTTAGTTAGGTTAGGTTATCCAACTGATTCTATATTATACAGTATTTATTTACGGGAGATAGCTGTAAAATAAATTTAATTTCAATTTTTATATGAGAGGTTCAGCGTATGTGTAAATATCCTCGTAAATAAATAAAATTAACCCCGTGAGTCCTGACATGACCTGACCTAAACTGACGTGCATTAACCTAACATGACCTAGACGAGGAGTGATAGAGTTAAGCTAACAGAGGATATCGTAAACAAAAATAATATTAATATACTACTACGACTACTACTACTACAAATAATAATAATAATAATAATAATAATAATAATAATAATAATAATAATAATAATAATAATAATAATAATAATAATAATAATAATAATAATAATAATAATAATAATAATAATAATAATAATAATAATAATAATAATAATAATAATAATAATAATAATAATAATTATTATTATTATTATTATTATTATTATAAGTTATAACAATACTTTGTCCACTGTTGAATTTCCATGGACTCACGACAAAATAATGGCTCTGTTGTAGCATCTTTTATAAGAACATAAGAACATAAGGAGTCTGCAATAGGCTGGTTGGCCTGTGCATGGCAGCTCCTGTCGAGAGTTACTACCACTCTCTATCATCCATGAATCTATCTAGCCTCCTTTTAAAACTTTCTAGCGTTCCAGCACTTACTACATAGTTGCTAAGCTTGTTCCACTCGTCCACCACCCTATTTGTGAACCAGTTTCTTCCGATCTCCCTCCTAAACCAAAACTTATCCAACTTAAATCCGTTGCTACGAGTCCTATCCTGCTCGGATATTATAAAAACTTTATCTATATCTCCTTTATTGATTCCTTTCACCCACTTAAATACTTCTATCATATCTCCCAGCACTGTTCGTCTTTCTAGGGAATGCAAGTTAGTTTCTTTAATTTATTTTGATATGGAAGGTTTCTAAGTCCCGGAATAATTTTCGTCATTCTTCTCTGCACCGACTCCAGTGAATTGATATTCATTCTATAATAAGAGCACCAGAACTGAACAGCATAATCGAGGTGCGGACTGACTAGCGCAAGATATAGTTCTAATATGACCTCCGCACTCTTACTACTTACACTTCTAGATATAAAACCTAATACTCTGTTTGCCTTATTTCGAACACAAATGCACTGTTTTCTAGGCCGTAGGTCCGGGCTTACAAGTACCCCTAAGTCTCTTTCACAAGTCAACTTCTCAAGGTCGATGTTGTTAAGGGTGTCTACAATGACAGTATTTGTTCGTTCAATATTAAGTACGCTGCTCTTGCTGGTGTTGAATTTCATTTGCCATTTTTCTAACCACTCCTGCAGTTTATTTAAATCCTCCTGTACTACATTTGCATCCTGCCCTGATTTAATCTGCCTCCCTACAGGTATTTTGGTGTCATCAGCAAACTTGCTTATGTCACTGCTGATCCCAGTATCGAGATCGTTTATGTAGATTATGAACAAGAGTGGGCCTAGTACTGACCCCTGGAGAACCCCACTGGTTACACGGCCCCACTCAGATTTAACACCATCTACGCTGACCCTCTGTGTTCTATCGGTGAGCCATGATTTTATCCAATTAAAAACTTTCCCTCGATACCATGAGCCTTAACTTTTCTCAGAAGCCTCTGATGTGGTACTCTGCCAAACGCTTTGCTAAAGTCTAAGTAAATAACATCGTAATTTTCGTCATTATCTACTACCTACTGTATCTGTATATATATATATATATATATATATATATATATATATATATATATATATAAATATATATATATATATATATATATATATATATATATATATATATATATATCTATATATATATATATATATATATATATATATATATATATATATATATATATATATATATATTTATATATATATATTATATATATATATATATATATATATATATATATATATATATATATATATATATATATATATATATATATATTTATACACTGTATGTTGTTGGTATTATCTCTGGATATCCTGACATTTGCAACAGAGAGAGAGAGAGAGAGAGAGAGAGAGAGAGAGAGAGAGAGAGAGAGAGAGAGAGAGAGAGAGAGACGCCCATGATAGCTCACCCACGAAATCCATCAAACAGAAGCCAAGCGTGACCAGAGAGCGGAGGTTATGCTGCAAGATTCCTCAAACAGAGTTGTCTTAAAGTCCAACACAACTACTGACGTGTTCTAGCTTTCGTGGGCACCCAGCTGATCATGGTGATGGTCCAGGGTCAACCTCACATCTTTAAAGCCACTTATTACCTCTACAGTCAAGGTTAAATTCATCAGTCCACTTCGTCTAAACGTAACTATCACCACTGTGTTTATGTCATTATTCAGTAAGCGTAAAACTCCTTTATTGCTGTTTTTAAGTTGTCTGTAAAGCACACACTTACAATACGGTCGAAAGTAGACGAATATAGACAGTAAAAAAATTGCTTCCATTATAATAATTAACAAAACACGTACTTACAGTAAGGTCATCAGTAAATACAACGTTCAATATTGTCAACATCAAACCACAAGAATGACCACCATCACTATCGTAATTATGGACCCCTATAAAGAACCTCCCTTCCAACATGTCTTCTTTTAACCATTTCCAGTCTTAAGATACAACCTTGTCACCTCACAATGGTTATTTCCTGACACTCCGACATTACTCATACATTCAACCTTTCCCATAACAATACACAATGTGGTCAACATAACATGTGTCAAATACAGTGACCGTCCCCAGCTGAACACTGTATATTAGTATACTGTCGTAGTCTATGGGTCTTCCGTGAGCACAGTACAGAGACCTCTGCTGCCTCACACATCACACTGGATAAGGAAAGGGACATTTACTTGGACATTTTTTTTACACACACGCACTCACACACACACACACACACACACACACACACACACACACACACACACACACACACACACACACACACACACACACACACACACACACACACACACACACACACACACACACACACACACACACACACACACACACACACACACACACACACACACACACACACACACACACACACACACACACACATTCAAGGCAGCCTCGTACCGTCTCTACATGCTACGACGACTTAGGTCACTTGGGACACCCACGCCAGAGCTGAGGACGATCTACAACGCCTTTATTCTCCCCAAACTTACATATGCGTCACCAGCCTGGTCGTCTTCTCTCAACTCCACCCAACAACGTCAGCTAGAGAAGGTACAGAAAAGGGCCTGCAGAATCATGCTCGGCGCAGAATACTCTGGCTACACCAAGGCTCTTTCCACCCTGGAAATGCCATCCCTCAGTGGCCTCCACCACCAAGCACTGGAAAGGTTTGGCAGTGGACTACTGCACCACCCTCGTCATCGCCACCTCCTGCCCCCCACCCAACTCGCGCAGTCCGCCATTACAACAAAATACAGCCCATAAGAGCCCGCACCGATAGATATAAGAACAGCACCATCCCATCTATTGTTAAAATGATAAACAACTCCTGTTTTATGTACTGTACAGCCCTGTAAATGTATTCAATGCATATTATATCATTATGTCTAAATCAAATGCAAGTCTGTATATTTTCAGCCACAACTCTATTTATAAACCGTTTATTATTATTATTATTATTATTATTATTATTATCACACACACACACACACACACACACACACACACACACACACACACACACACACACACACACACACCTCTGCCTATCACTACCACATCTCTAACTCTTTTTGCCCTTTACATCATATCTTGATATATTACACGATCTCTGTCTCTCCTCCCTTTCTTATTTCGTTATCTTACACGATCTCTCTCTCTCTCTACTCCCTTCCTTACTTCGTTATCTTACACAATCTCTCTCTCTTTCCTCCCTTCCTTACTTCATAATCTTACACGATCTCTCTCTCCTCCCTTTCTTATTTCGTTATCTTACACGATCTCTCTCTCTCTCTCCTCCCTTCCTTACTTCATTATCTTACACGATCTCTCTCTCTCCTCCTACCTTGTAACCTCACACACACACTACCTGTCACCACCAACTCGCTTCACCGCCCAAGTTAGGCAGCCCACCTAGCCTAACCTGAGTTAGTATGACTGTTGGTCGCGTGAGGGTTCGTGACCTTCACCGATAGATGTCACTGTGATAATAAGTGGACATATCCACAGAGAGAGAGAGAGAGAGAGAGAGAGAGAGAGAGAGAGATGATGATGTATTCAACTTTTATACGCATTTACCCGCACACACCTATTCATGAATACATGAATATTAATTTATACACATATGTACTCTTACAGATGTACACATAATAAAAACGTACATTAAATGGTAGATGGAAACAATTTATGAAGTTTTAACACAAATAAGTTCAATTTGCAGACTACAACACAACCATTATCTTTCACTCCTTCTATTATCATCTTATAAACATTCTCCAGTTGTTGGTGAAGAATGTTACGAACTATGTGTGATCCTGACCATAAGGTCTTCTGGAGAATGTGGTGCTGTGGGGGTAGGTGAGGGTGATGAGGTGGCCAGGTGAGGGTGATGAAGCGGCCAGGTGTGAGGGAAGGAGGTTGCCAGGTGAGGAGAAGGTGACCATGTGAGGGGAAGAAGTGGTCAGGACGTCTACTGACCCACTTGTCTGTATAAACATTCAACAACTGGCACACATCAGGGGGACGTTGGCTGAGAGCACCACAGTCATGCTGGGTGAAGGTGATTGATCTCTTACAATGATTTAGTTCACAGACAAAGAGCTTCTATAACACTGTCAAGTAACGTTTACATTAACTATTGGTCCACCATAATGGTGACAATCGGAGAGCGATCCAGACATTAAGTTATATTTATTGTAATTCACTTCAGAAGATGAAAAAAATTAAATTAAACTTTATATATTGTGCTTTCATGCATTATTTACAGTTAGTTTCTCTCACGTGTACATGAAAAGTTATTATAGTTTGAAGTTGCTCCCTGACCTTATGAACACCTGTATACATCCAGCTATCACACACATACACCGCCACACTATACAGGACTTGTTGGGTGAGGCCTCAGCTCACACCACCAACACCTGCTGTTCAGAAGCATCAAAGCGGCCTTGATGAACAACTGGACACCTGGGCAGGTCAGGGGGGAGGTCTGTGTTGCCGTAGCTGTCAGAGGCAGTAATCGTGACCCCGTGTAGAAGAGAATACCACGCCGGCCTAGGCCCAATTATTACCCCACCACGGGAGGGTGATGACACGGGATGATGGTAGCTCGCCACGCCAGGCTGACTCACGCTATGACACACGGTTAGGTAAAATATCGGTAAACACCGTATTAGCATGACTGTGTGAAGACCCTTGTCAGTCACCAGTGAGGGATTATCTCCCGAACACCTTATCAACAGGTGTTTCATAATTGATTAAAGAACTTAAATTAAAAGTTAGCAGGTAATCAGTACACTGTAAAACTATCAAGTAAATAATAATAAAAAAAAATACAGTTTATATCAGAGATTGGTCATGTTATATTTTTAGACGTGACAAAATTATAAGATCGTGTTTTTTATCAATAAAAATAACAATTACAAATCTAAAGAAAACCCGTAAAAACTATAAATCTCACAGATCAGGTAATATCAGTGAAAATATAAATAATGGTATACCAACCCACATGACAGATCATTCACTAATCTTCAAAGAATCTCTTTGTTTAAAGACCGAATCCTACATATAACAGACAATATCCGTCCAACCTATATTTGAAGCTATCCAGCGTGTTCGAGTTAATGATGATGTTTCCAAACCAGTGTTTACCTATCTAGCGCCTAAATCTAAATTTGTCTAATTTAAAACCATTGCTATGAGTTCGCTCTTGGTTGGATAGTTTGGGTACCTTTGTTATATCATGTTTGTGTAATGAGGGGGATTTAGATAGAAAGTATAGATATAGGTAGAATATTTAGTTGTAGGATTGGAAAGAAAGGAAGTTTGGTAGCGTGGCCGGTTAGTTATTTTACTGTAAATACGTTCTTAGGGGAAATCTATGACTGCTGTTGTTACGGTATGATTTGCATATGATTGTGTGAAGCACTGCGTGACAAATACGATATATCCCTTACATCACGCATAGTTAAAATAGAGAAATTAACAGAACTACATAGAATACATTAAAGAGAAACATATACTTTTATAAACTACGTTGTATTACCCACATAAGAAATGTTTTCCACCATAAGAAGTGAGTTGCCGTAGAGGAATATCTTATGTTATGAGATAAAGTGAGGTTCGCGTAACTCCTCAGTATTATAACTTATACTTGATTTAAAGTAACATAATTGGATGAAACTTAAGACCTAATCCAAGAGGAAGAACAATATAAATTACTACTTCTTGTAAGCCATATACTATTTTACATCAGGGGCGAGTTCCTGCAAAAAATTAAATGCGTTATGAGACGAGCTTACGAAGCTTTTTTATGATGCCACATGATAAAAAATGGAGTTCTTAATTTTAAGTCAAGGCCAGTATTGTTGAACGGCGTAACAATGAATTTAACCAGACGGAATGTTTAAAACGGAACAGTTTCAATCATCATATGCCAGAGACTCAGTGTGTTTGTTAGCATTCTTGGTCCAGTGTGTCATTGTATGACATTGAAAAGGTGGAGATACCTTTCTTGCTAACTGTGCGACTCAAACTGTATCTCTCTTTATGTAGAAACGTAAGCAAGTGTTAATGTGTCAAGACAGCTAATAAAGAACTGTTTAAGAATCTAATAAATATTCAAAACTGAATTTCTGGTTAGTTAGACAGACAGACAGACGAAGACAGACAGAGATCATAAGAAACAACAAAACTTTCCTAATCTACAAACACAAACAAGTCCCCCAAAATCAACAAAGATCAGAAAACTGTTTTAGATTCCTGGAATTTATATAAAACTGAAATCTAAAAAGTAGGAATTTTTAAAAGCGAATGAACCTTGCCATTCCTCCATCTCTCTCATCTCGTGAACCGGCAAATGGTGGCAGTAGAGAAGGAAACGTTTTCGCGGGACACAGCCAAAAAATGTATTCGGTGTAAAACGTTGAATTTTACCTTTGTTTCTCAGCCAGAATTTCACGCATTAAAGAAAAAAGGAAAAGAAAAAACGGAAAACAATGTATTCAAAACGGTAAAACTTGAAAAACTTTAATTCGGATGACAGACAGACAGACAGAGACAGACAGACAGACAGACAGATAATAACAAGGTATATTCTTGTATATGAACTGCTGGATAAAAGGCACAACACAATATTAATGCGTTTGTATTCAAATCCAACAACCTGTTTTTTTATCTCTAACGACAGCAGAGACGTTACTAAACGCGTAGAAGAGAGAGAGAGAGAGAGAGAGAGAGAGAGAGAGAGAGAGAGAGAGAGAGAATATCATTGCTTTTCCACACACTTCCCCCAATTTAATACTCTCAAGAGAAATATGCTGATGTGTTCGTGGTTACCTTAAAAAACAGGGGAATTTTTTTTTTTAGGGGAGAGAGATGAAAAATCCTAACCTAGTACAATAAACAAAAGAATACAAACGGAAAATTAGCCCCTAAGAGAATAGAGACAAAAGGACGTAACAATAAGACCAGCTGAAGAAGAGGAACCAGAAAACAACAAACAATGACTCGGGAGGACTAAAAAGTGGAAAGGTTAAACTTGAATGTAAACAAAAAGTTTGTTTTTCTTCATATATTTCATCAATTGGGGGGGGGGTGAGGAGGTGGAGGAAACGGTCTAGGTGATGTAGGAGGGAGGGAGAGTTGAAGGGAGGGGTCAGGAGAAGGAGGAGGGAGGAGGAAGGGTGGGTTAGAGGAGGAGGAAGGAAGGGGAAAGGATGGAGGAAGGAAGAAGGTTTTTTACGGGTCACTGGTCAGATAGAAAGGAAGGAAGGAAGGAAGATAGTGGGAAGGAGGAAGATAGTGGAAGGAGGAAGAGAGAAAGGGGGGTCAAACGAGATGGAAGGTACAGAGGAAGGAAGTAAGGAAGGAAGGAGGGAGGGAGGGAGGGAGGAGGGAGGAGGAGGAGGGAGGGAGAAGGTGTGTGAAATATGGTTGGTAGTTGAGGTAGGAAAAATCCTGAAATATTTGGGGATCAGTTTTAGCGAGGATGCAGAATGAAGTGAGAGAGAGAGAGCACCGTCCTTCAGTTAATATTGCAATAAGTTTTCAATACCTCGCCTCATTATCCAAGTTTCACACCCCAGCCGCCCCTCACAGACACAAACAGACAGACAGACAGACATGACTCTCCCTCCAGAGATGTGACTTCCTCCAGCCACCCCTACTAACAGACAGACAGACTCTCCTCCATCCACCCTTACTAACAGAGACAGACAAGGATTCTCCTCCAGCCACCCTTACTAACAGACAGATATGTGACTCTCCCCAGCCACCCCTTACTAACAGACAGACATGTGACTCTCCCCCAGCCACCCTTACTAACAGACAGACATGTGACTCCCCCAGCCACCCCTTACTAACAGACAGACATGTGACTCCCTCCAGCCACCCCTTACTAACAGACAGATATGTGTCCCCAGTAACAGACAGACATGACTCTCCCCCAGCAGACAGACCCTCCCCAGCCACCCCTTACTAACAGACAGACATGTGACTCTCCCCCAGCCACCCCTTACTAACAGATAGACATGTGTCTCTCCCCAGCCACCCTCACAGACAGACATGTGACTCTCCCAGCCACCCCTTACTAACAGACAGACATGTGGCCTCCCCCAGCCACCCCCTTACTAACAGACAGATATGTGATCTCCCAGCCATATAACAGATAGACATGTGACTCTCCCTCCAGCTCACAGACAGACATGTGACTCTCCCCAGCCAACTAACAGACAGACATGACTCTCCCCCCAGCCACCTTACTAACAGATAGACATGTGACTCTCCTCCAGCCACCCCTCACAGACAGACATGTGACTCTCCCCCAGCCACCCCTTACTAACAGACAGACATGTGACTCTCCCCCAGCCACCCCTTACAACAGATAGACATGTGTCTTCCCCCAGCCACCCCTCACTAACAGATAGACATGTGACTCTCCCCAGCAGACAGACATGTGACTCTCCCCAGCCACCCCTTACTAACAGACAGACATGTGACTTCCCAGCCACCCCTTTGACACTCTCCCCAGACAGACACAGACCATGTGGCCAACAACAGACAGACCCCCAGCAACAGACAGACATGTGACTCTTACAGATAACAGACTAACAGACAGACATGTGACTCCCCCAGCCACAGACCCTCACTAACAGATAGACATGCCTCCCCAGTAGACATGTGACTCTCCCCCAGCCACCCCAGCCACCCCTTACTACAGACATGAAGCCATGTGACATGTCTCCCCAGCCACCCCACAACAGATAGACATGTGACTCTTAGCCAGCCACCCTCACAGACAGACATGTGACTCTCCACAGACCAGCTCTCCAGCCACCCCTAACAGACAGACATGTGACTCCCCCAGCCACCCCTCACTAACAGATAGACATGACCCCTAGCCACTGACCTCTCCCAGCCACCCCTTACTAACAGATAGACATGTGACTCTCCCCCAGCCACCCCTTACTAGACAGACATGTGGCCTCCCCCAGCCACCTCCCCCAGCCACCCTCACTAACAGATAGACATGTGTCTCTCCCCCAGCCACCCCTCACAGACAGACATGTGACTCTCCCCCAGCCACCCCCCACTAACAGACAGACATGTGGCCTCCCCCAGCCACCCCTTACTAACAGACAGACATGTGACTCTCCCCCAGCCACCCCTTACTACACAGACAGACATCCCCAGCCACCCCTGACATGTGACTCTCCCCAGCCACCCCCACTAACAGACAGACATGTGGTCAGCCACCCCTTACTAACAGACAGACATGTGACTCTCCCAGCCACACTAACAGACAGACATGTGACTCTCCCCCAGCACCCCTTACCAGATACACAGCCACCCTCACAGACAGACATGTGACTCCTCCCCCCAGCCACCCTCACTAACAGACAGACATGTGACTCTCCCCAGCCAACTAACAGAGACAGACATGTGACTCTCCCCAGCCACCTCACAGACAGACATGTGACTCTCCCCAGCCACCCCTCACAGACAGACATGTGACTCTCTCAGCCACCCTTACTAACAGGCAGACATGTGATCCTCCAGCCACCCGTTACTAACAGAGACAGACAGACTCTCAGCCACCCCTCACAGACAGACATGTGACTCTCTCCCCCAGCCAGACATGCCAGCCACCCCTACTAACAGACAGACATGTGACTCCCTCCAGCCACCCCTTACTAACAGAGACAGACATGTGACTCTCCCCAGCCACTCACAGACAGACATGTGACTCTCCCCTCCCCGGCTGCCTCACAGACAGACATGTGACTCTCCCCAGCCACACCCCTAACTAACAGAAACAGACGTGTGACTCTCCCCCAGCCACCCCTCACAGACAGACATGTGACTCTCCCCCAGCCACCCCTCACTAACAGACAGACATGTGACTCTCCCCCTCCCCAGTCGCTCCTCAGACAGACAGACATGTGACATGTCTCTCCCCAGCCACCCCCTCACAACAGACAGACATGTGACTCTCCCCCTCCCCAGCCACCTCACAGACAGACATGTGACTCTCCCCCAGCCACCCTCACTAACAGACAGACATGTGACTCTCCCTCACTAACAGACAGACATGTGACTCTCCCCAGCCACCCCTCACTAGACATGACAGACCCCTCCCCAGACCGCTCCTCACAGACAGACATGTGACTCTCCAGCCACCCCTCATGTGACTAACAGACAGACATGTGACTGACTCTCTCCAGCCAGACCCCTTACTAACAGACAGACATGTGACTCCTCCCCAGCCACCCCTCACTAACAGACAACAGACAGACATGTGACTCTCCCAGCCAGCCGCTCCTGACAGACATGTGACTCTCCCTGTGACAGCCACCCCTCACTAACAGACAGACATGTGACTCTCCCCTCCCCAGCTCCCCTCACAGACAGACATGTGTGACCTCTCAGCCACCCTACTAGACAGACATGTGACTAACAGACAGACATGTGACTCTCCCCAGCCACCCCTTACTAACCCCTCCCAGCCACCCCTTACTAACAGACAGACATGTGACTCTCCCTCCAGCCACCCTCACTAACAGACATGTGACTCCCCCAGCCACCCCTCACTAACAGATAGACATGTGTCTCTCCCCCAGCCACCCTCACAGACAGACATGTGACTCTCCCCAGCCACCCCTTACTAACAGACAGACATGTGGCCTCCCAGCCACCCCTTACTAACAGACAGACATGTGTCTCCCCCTCCCAGCCACCCCTCACTAACAGACAGACATGTGACTCTCCCCCAGCCACCCCCTTACTAACAGACAGACATGTGACTCCCTCCTCCCCAGCCACCCCCACTAACAGACAGACATGTGGCTCTCCCCAGCCACCCCTCACTAACAGACAGACATGTGACTCTCCCTCCCCAGCCACCCTCACTAACAGACAGACATGTGACTCCTCCCAGTCACCCCTCACAGACAGACATGGCCTCCCCCAGCCACCCCTACT
Organism: Homarus americanus; assembly: GCF_018991925.1. NCBI lineage: Eukaryota > Metazoa > Arthropoda > Malacostraca > Decapoda > Nephropidae > Homarus > Homarus americanus. The sequence goes on along the minus strand of NW_024713129.1, from coordinate 28,980,953 downwards.
AACAGACAGACATGTGACTCTCCCCCAGCCACCCCTTACTAACAGACAGACATGTGACCTCCCTCCCAGCCACCCCTTACTAACAGACAGACATGTGACTCTCCCCCCCCAGCCACTAACAGACAGACATGTGACTCTCCCCCTCCCCAGCCACCCCTCACAGACAGGGTGAAGAGTCTCGTACAGACCAAAGGCAAAAGTGCTTTATTTTCTGTCATGACCTGAACTAAACTTGAAGCAGCACCCGCCTCACCCCTTCCCACTCTCGCAAGGCTCATTTCCCACCTCCCACTCAATCAAGGCTCACTTCACATCTCCCATTCACTTAAAGTTCACTTCCCTCTCACTCAAGACTCACCTCCCAGCTCCCACTCATTCAATGCTCATCTCTCACCTCTCACTCGAAGTTTACCTGCCACCTTCCACTCACTCAATGTTCACCCTCCACCCCCCCCACTCACTCAAGGCTCACCTCTCACTCGAAGTTTACCTGCCACCTTCCACTCACTCAATGTTCACCCTCCACCCCCCCCACTCACTCAAGGCTCACCATTTACCTCCCACTTACTCAAGGCTTACTTCCCACCTCTAACTCACTTCCACCTCTCACTTAAGGCTCAACTCCCACCTCTCACTCAGGCTCGCCTCTCACCTCCCACTCACTCAAGATTCACCTCTCACCTGCAACTAACTTATTGCTCACCTTCTCACTCAACTCTCACTTCCCACTCACTCAAGGAGCACTTCAAGATCATCCTCAAAGGTAAATTCGACCAGTTCCCGGTGCTTGGTGTATTATCATGAGACAGTCAGATTACCAACAGGTGAGTCAGGCTACCAACAGATGAGTCAGGCTACCAACAGGTAAGTCAGGCTACCAACAGGTAAGTCAGGCTACCAACAGAAGAGTCCGGCTACCAACAGGTGAGTCATTCTACCTACAGATGAGTCAGGCTACCAACAGGTAAGTCAGGCTACCAACAGGCGAATCAGACTACCAACAGGTAAGTCAGGCTAGCAACAGGTGAGTCAGGCTACCAACAGGTGAGTCAGGCTACCAACAGGTGAGTCAGGCTACCAACAAGTGGCCCTCCCATATATCTCAACCTTATGAGTCAGTCAAGGTAGGTGTCTCCTTATCTCTCTCCCTCCCTGGTGATGGTGGCGAGCGGTCCCAACACAGCAGCTCGCCACTCGCCAACTCGCCTCCGTATCCGTGGCGCCAAAACCTATTAATTAAGTCACCTGGCGAGGTTCCACGTGACACCGCGAGACGTCGGATAAAAAAATATATAAAAAAACGGGACGTATTGGTGATAATGGTCCACCGGGGCACCTGGCGAGGGGGGAGGAGGAGGTTAATAAGAGAGAGGAGTAGGAGGAAGTGGAGAGGAGGAGGAAGAGAAGAAGAAGAAGTAGTTACAGAGATAGGGAAGAAGGGGAAGAGAAAGGTGAAAGGGGATACAGAGAGGGGAGGGGGAGGAGGAAGAGAGGGATTATGGTAAGGGGAGAAGGGGCAGAGGAGAAACTGAGAAGAAAGGTTAGAAGAGGAGGGGAGTTGAGTAGGGAGAAAGAGAGAACAAAGGGGCAAAGTAAGAAGACCAGGTAAGGGTGGAGAAAACAGAGGGAAAGACAGAGAAAGTGGGGAGAAAGGTTAAGGAAGGAGAAGGGGAGAAGATAAAAATTTAGGCAGCAAGAAAGAGAGGATAAAAGAGGAAGAGGAGAAGAGAGATGAGGTAAAGGGAAGGAGAAGGCATATAAAGAGAGAGGAAGGGGAAGCAGGAGAGTAGATTGTGAAAGAGAAGGTGAAGGAAGGGGGGAAGAGAAAGAGGGTAAAGAGAAAGTGGGGAGTCATAGAGTGAAGAAGAGAAAAAGGAACAAAGAGATGAAATTCAGGCGAGAGAAGAGGAAGTATAGGAGAAACAGCAGATAAGGAAGCAGTGGATAAGAATAAGAAGATAAGGATTAAGGAGAAGAGGATGATAAGAGAAATACGAGAAGAGGGAAGCAAAGAATAAGTGTAAGGGGGGGATTGGATTACAGGAAAGAGAGAGTTTATTTGAAGAAGGAGAGATAAGAGGACTGGATTAAAGAAAGGGGAGGAATAAGTGGAGAGGGAATAAATCTAGTAAAGAGGTGAAGGACGTGGACAGGTGAGAGGGGTCTTATCACTCCACGGTGCTCACGAAAGGTGAGAGTCATTAAGGCAGGACAGTGACAGGTGGGGGTCCATAACATGGTAATAATAAACAGCTATCTGTCATCATATTCTCTCTCTCTCTCTCCGGCGGAATGTCGTGAAAATGATGACCTTTGTCATTACCACAGCGAGGCTCTCATTTACTAACCTGGGCTAGTGTAATTCAGCCTAATCTTACGTAAACTAACTTGGCTTACCTCGAGATGGCCTAACCTAACCTAACCTAACTTGGTCTACCTTGAGATGGCCTGACCTATCTAACTCAACCTAACCTAAAGCGTTCTCATCCAACCTGACCTAAACTAACCTAGCCTAAGTTCACCTAACGTGACCAAAAAGTACTAAACCTGTTCTACCCAAGCCAAACCTAACCTAACCTAACCTAACCTAAGCCTACAATTACTCCTGGATTATAACATCACAAAGTTAATGTTCTACGTATGTGAACTTGTCAAGTGCACATAATGTCTATATTTACAATCAACCAGACACGAACATACAACGTAAAAGCGACAAACATTAACGCGAGGAAACACTTACTCAGGAGTCTGGGTTGGTTTAGTAATAATCGGATCTATATATTGATGTTCCGTAAGTCTATTCTGGAGGATGACGTCGAGCCTGTTTAACCAGATCTTCATTGTAAAACATTAAAATATACTGAATCAGGCGGATTGGTGGCGCCGTTAGTTATAGAGTGTCTCCAGAAAATGCGCACACGCACACACGCACGCACACACACACGCACGCACGCACGCACACACACGCACACACACACACACACACACACACACACACACACACACACACACACACTGCCTTAAAGGTTTTCGGAGAGATCGATTAAATTCTTGCATGAGAACAGCAACATTGTCCTCGCACATCAACAAGTGAGGACAATGTTGCTGTTGTAGTACAAGGATTCACGCGACCTCCCAAAAAACCTGTAAAACAATGTGTATTTTTTTCTGAAACACCCTGTATATACAAAGGACGTGAAGGCTGTTATTATACTGTACACGACATAAAATAAAGATGAAAGAAACTTATTTACTCTGAAAATATTGCTGCCACTGTGTGAAATATATAATGAGATAGTACTTAAAAAATACTCCTGCTTTGGTCTTTATTTATAGCGCTAGATGGAAGTAAAGTTAGGTTCGTCATAGAGAAGAGTACGGGCACGTCACTACTCCTGGCATCCCACCAGGAGGTACTGGGAGCCTGCACTGAATCTTATTACTTACTCAAAACATAAATTCAGTGTAACTAAAATTTCACAAATAAAATTAAAATTGAGTTGTAGAAAAAATACTAGAAATTCATACATTTTTGTTAATATTAAAACCCAGATAACGATGGAGGCTCCAATATATTTTACGGGTTTGTTGTAGAGATTTGTGACGGCAACTAAATGCATCCAATGTTATTTCCAGTTATAATATTCATAGAATCAAAAACAAAATAAATATCAGCTGTGTAAACATACATACATACATATATACATACATACATACATACATACATACATACATACATACATACATAACAATATGTGTCTGCGTACGAGTATAATTAGGCTAGGATATATTTGCGGTGTGCATATGTGTATTTATGTGTGCGTTATGTGTGTGAACAGATCGCACATACAGTCTACATATTTTCATAAAACACAGTTAACACGGGTTACATATTGGTCGAGAACAATTTTACACAATTCTGGAAACAGTAAGGTCACAGGCCAAGGGAAGTCACAGGCCAAATCTTCGTAAGACAGATTAAACTTTCTAAGTAGGTGACAATGCCGCTTAACTAGTGCCAGGGTGGAGGTGTCGACCCTGATGAGCACTTCTGACTTAGGAAATGAAACGTCTTAATGGGGTGAAGTGAGGCAATTATTCTGGGTGTAGGTGCAAGAAGTGTCAAGGTGTGCCAAAGTGCCAATATCAAGAATTGCCACGTGGGTATTCTTAAAACACGACTAAATTTTCAAGAACTCAAGGATGGGTAGATGTGGAAGGTTAGGTTAGGTTAGGTTAGGTTAGGTTAGCTTAAGGGCGTTTAATTATCAGGTGAAATAAGAGGAATTTCTAATAATATGAAATCCGAAAAGTGAAATTATTATTAACTTGTAATACTCAATTGAAAGATAGATAGTGATAACGGGTACTTGGGGCTTCATTCGTGGTCACTCGGCGTTAACCCTACAAGGACGATGGCTGAACCCTTTTAGGACGATGATTTAAAACCCCGTAAGAGCTATGGTTAGAAATTTTTAAAACGATGGTTTAACGATTTGAGAGAGAGAGAGAGAGGGGGGGGGGGGTTTGAATACATATCCTAAACAAATAAAATATGGATCACCAGGCGCCATCATGAGGTCATATTTACAAAATGATCTCCAAGCAGTATAATGGTGAGATAGTTAATGAGGGATGAAAGCATTTCTTTTTTGTTACGGTGATCGCGGCGTGGTTCATTGGTTAAGAAAGTCAGTTAATCTAGAAATAATTCGATAATGACGTCATCCTTACGTCATCACACGTCATCCCTCCCAAATTACATTTAAAAACTAAAGTCAGGGATGAATTTAATTCTTATATGTCAGTGTCAGTCTATTGATTAACTTCACATCTCTTCTGGTCCTGGAATTAAATTATAATAATATTCATCTGATCCTAAAAGATATCGTGAGTATTTAATGACGTCATTATTACGTCATATCTCACAAGCCCCCTTAAACGAACATGAATTAAAATTATACTGATAGATCTGTCTTGGTACAGTGTAAGTTAATCAGTGTGGGTTTACCTGGACCAGGAATTCAGTTTCATAGTTGTTTACTTCACACGCACGCACTGTATACATCACAACGACGTCATTGGTTCACACTTACCGTAAACAAATAATGTAAGATTTAATCATTCATAGAGCATTAGTATTATTACCACCGTGTTATAAACATCACCAACACACTAAACCTTTAAATAAATGAACATACAATACTGAGCCTTCCCACTACTGTGTTTATTGAACCCCAGGTGAATATATTTTAACTGTCAGGAGAAACAGGAAAGGTTTAGGGGTGTGTGTGTGTATGTGTGTGTATGTGTGTGTGTGTGTGTGTGTGTGTATGTGTGTGTATGTGTGTGTGTGAAGTATGTGTTTAATTCTCACGGTATCGTTTGTTCAGAGTTGCAAACATAGTTCATGGCCTCGTTGTAAGGTCTGGTTGCTGCCGGAATCTTCAATCTGATTTGCTTAGGTTAGGTTAGGTTAGGTTAGGTCAAATCATGTTAAGTAAGCCAGGTTAGGTTAGGTAAAATTTCGTGTGTTAGGTAAACTAGGTTAAGTTAGGTATGGCTGAGCTTGTATAAAGTAGGTTAGGTTAGGTTAGGTTATTTATAAATAAAACATAGTCGAGTGCAAGGAGGGAGGGTAAGGGATAGCAGGTAAGGAAGGGAGGCAGGGTAAGAGAGGGGTGAATAAAGGACGGGCCGACTCTGGGCAAATCCCTTCTGAGAGACGACTGGACGAGTACAGGGCAGACTAGGCACTCATTCCTCACATCCCACTGCCCAAAAATAATATAAAACTCACAAGGAAAAAAAAAGCAATGAAATGAAAATCAACGTGAAGCAGTCTTTGAACTCTCGCCTGACAGCGTCCGGAATAAAAAAAGATAAAGCAAAATTAAACGCGTCATATTTTTTTCCAAATAAAAAAAAAAGTCGGTTGGTTAAGCTGCGATTCAGAAACCTTCAATATTATTTTCTGTTGTCCTGAGCCTGTTTAATGTTGATTAACAAATAAACAAACAAACAAAGAGCGAAAACAGCAGAAAAGGCTGTCATCCCTCACTTTGTGTACCAAATGACGTAATATTTTTTTTCATCTTCTTCATTTACAATTAATAAAACACACAAATAAAAGTACTTCCCTGGCATTAACTAACGCACAATTATTATTTTAATTCTTTTCATTTTCATTCGTAAAAAAAAAATATTTCTCTGATCATTCTATCCTATGATTCAAAGGCAGCTGTTCGAAATTCTTTCTTTTTTCCCGGTTTATAAAAGCAACACTAACTCTCTCTTTTTTGTTATATTTTAGCATTTTTCCATCTACCCTGTTCCTCATTATACAGTTCCTTTGATGTCTGTCGGTGAAAGTTAATTAACCGGAGAATGGCGGTGATTGAAGTGATTTTGCTGGACTTGGGTGCAGCCATTGTCATGAAACCCTCATCTATCTTATCCTCAAACACAATGCTTTAGCTGATTTTGAAATTTAATGCTTTAGCTGATTTTGAAATTTAATGCTTTAGCTGATTTTGAAATTTAATGCTTTAGCTGATTTTGAAATTTAATGCTTTAGCTGATTTTGAAATTTAATGCTTTAGCTGATTTTGAAATTTAATGCTTTAGCTGATTTTGAAATTTAATGCTTTAGCTGATTTTGAAACACAATGGTGGTTCATCTGCTCTTGAAATATGATGGGTTAACTAGTTGCAATGATATACCCAGTCACAACAGTCTATCTAATCATGAAACGCAAAGGCTATTTCATCTTCAAACACAAAAGTGAATCTAATCGTGATACACAGTAGTTTATTTAATTACACATCACTTTGGTTTGTCTAATTCAGCGAGGGATTGGTTTATTTTATCTCATAAAACATTTTTCCCTTCTACCTTAGCAGCAAGGAATTGTACATGGGTGATTGATGGCCGTGGGCTGGTGATTGGTGGTTAAAGGATGGCGACTGATGGTTGAGTCAGTCATTGATGGATGAGAGCTGGTGATTGATGGCTGAGAGCTGGTTATTGACGGCTGAAAGCTAGTGATTGATGTCTAAGAGCAAGTAACTGATGGTTGAGATCTGGTTATTGATGGCTGAGAGTTTGTGATTGACTGCTGAGAGCTGGGCATATATGACAGAGCTGGTGATTGATGACTGGGACCTGTTGATCGCTAACTGAGAGCTAGTGAATGATAGTTGAGAAATAGTGATTTATGACAGAGCTGGTGATTGATGACTGGGATCTGGTGATTCATAACTGAGAACAGGTGATTAATGGCTGAGAACTGGCAATTGATGGCCGAGAGCTAGTGATTGTTGGCTGAAAGCTGATGATTTACGGCTGAGAGCTGGTGATTGATAGCTGAGAATTGGTGATATAAGACTGAGAGCTGGTGACTGATGACTGGGACGTGTTGATTGTTAACTAAGAGCTAGATTGATAGTTGAGAGCTAGTAAATGATGGGCAAGAGCCGGTGATTGATGGCTGAGAGCTGGTGAATGATGGCTGAGAGTGATTGGTGGCTCAGAGTTTGTGACTGATGGCTGGGACTTGGTGATTGATAACTGAGAGCTAGTGATTTATGATTGAGATCTGGCGATTGATGACAGAATTGGTGAATGATGGCTGGGACCTGGTGATTTATAACTGAGAGCTAATGATTGATGGTTGAGAGCTAGTGATTGATGATTGAGAGCTGGTGATTGGTGCGTAATTTCTGGTGATATAAAGGAAATGAAGAAATGGCTACGAAAGTGAAGTAAATGGACAAAGTGATTATGGAAATGATCAAAAAAATAAAGAAAAATGACCAGGAAGACGAAGTAAATAGCCGAGAGAGTCAAGAACTTTACCAGGAAAATGAAGAAAACAGATTGACAAAAAAGTTAATATATTAAAACTACACCGACACCCCTCCCCTCCAAAAAAAAACACTTAAACAAATAAATAAATATATAAATGAATGAATAAATGAATAAATAAATAAAGAAATAATATGCTGAATGGACTGCTGTCAGAACTACATTACCAGATCTTCTTACAACTCAAAGTCTTTTACGTGCAATATCAAGAACATGCAATAGACATCAACATGCAACATAACCTCACCTGTCATTCCAACCATATGCAACACGTCATTTACCTGCTCAGCTTGTTAGTTAATGGGACTTTTAACCATATTTATATATACAGTAAGATAGTTGAAATATTATGGTTACGAGCATTGCTTATTAAGAACATTATTCGCTTATATTCAAAGTTTTCCAGTAAATATAGCAAACAATTCACTAATATTGGCAAACGTTCCAATCAATAAAGCAAACATTCGCTAATATTTATAAACATTCCAGTCAATAAACAAAATCTTCACTAATATTAAGAAAAGTTTTAGGCAATAGATATGTAAAATACTTTCCCACCAACATTTACCATGAAGCTCCGCACGAGTTAAAAACATGCAACATAACATCATCACCAGAATGAATAGCTTATAAATGTCACAACTACATTCAACAAGAAAAAGTCATCTGTCATGAAGTAATTTACAACATACCGTCAACAAAATACTCTTCAATCACGTGAACTGTACGACCAAATGCGGTATTTGGCTTACCCATCGCCTATATTTTACTCTCTGCTACGTTATTCATTTACGAAATTACAACTTGTAGCATGAAGTCAGTGACATGCAAGGAACACGTAGTATAGGATGACATATAACCATGAGCAGCAACATGCAACAGTTAACGACTATGCAGATGTAACTCTTTCTTTGGCAGGGAATTATGACAAATAACACGAATTTTACTTAACTTTGCTTCTAAGTAGTCGAAGTGTGGGAGGACAGAAGTGCTTGAAATGTCTAGGTTGTACACTCTCATTGGCTAAGTATAGTGAAGATTGCAACTACTTACACGATACAAATTACACATCTTTGAGGACGATGGTATTCACAATTTAAGTAAGAATAAAAGTAGTAGTACTAGTAGTAGCATAGTACTAGTTTTATTACAGTAGTAGTTGTATTATAGTAGCATTTGTAATATAGTAGTAGTAGTAGTATTTACACAATTATCATACCAGAATTTAAATATAATGCTAAGAGCCGCCTGAATTAAAAATACAAGGACAGTTTCCACACACACACAAAAAAGTTATTTTCTCTCCCTAATTAACACCCTTAATCCAGAATCACTCCTACCATATGATTAGGCCAATAGATGGTTCGGTTCGCTTGATGATTAAAAGCCCTTACGCTACCTGGGGGGAGGGGGGGGGGGGTGAGGTCACGTATGTGTTATGTTAGGTCACGTTAGGTTTGATATGGCTACGTTAGGTTAGTTTAGACTTGGTTAGGTTATGTTAGGTTATGTCTATTTAGGTTTTGTTGGGTTACATGTTTCGGTTAATTAGGTTAGATTAGGTTAAATTAATTTAGGTAAGATCAGATTGGGTTTGGTTAGGTTGGGGTTAAATTAGATTAAGTTAAATTAGTTTGCGTTAGGTTAAGTTATATTAACGAGAGGTTGTTAGATTACTTTTTATTAGGTTAGTATGGGCTAATCCTTAGGTCACCCAACAACTCTTCGTACAAATTATACGTTCCTTCAATGACACGATTAAAGACTTCACCAACCTGACGCTAAACAAAACCAGCATGACGCCAGGCCTCAGGAACAGGCCCCAGGGTCAAGTGTTCAGGTTTTCTCTTTATAGAACTACATCTGTAGCCTGGGAACGAATATCGCAATATCTTATGAATATTTCTGAGGTAGGGAATAAATTGTTTGTATTACAGGGATATTTCTGAAACATAAAATGAAAGATCTGTCCTAAAATTATTTATGAAGAATAGAATAAAATATTAGTATGCCATAAATACTTCTAAAACATAAAATGGAAGATTGTTATACCATTAATACTCCTACTACAGAAAATGATAGATTTGTACGCCATGAATATTTCAGGCACACGGAATGTAATTTATCTCTCTCTCAGTGTTCACTAAAATGTTTCATTGTTCTTTTGGGGTTAAAAAAGAAGTTTAATCATGATGAGCGAGTATAATATTGATGAATGCTTAGGTCGACCTTGACGGTGTCGGGGAGGTGTGTGAGTGGCTTGTACCGCCCTTTGAGCGATCGATCGTAGTGCGCTAAACTGGGTCTAGGACCACCACCTACGTTGTCAGTCAGGTAAAACTCATGATACACGGATGGTTTATGGATATTAATAATAATAATAATAATAATAATAATAATAATAATAATAATAATAATAATAATAATAATAATAATAATAATAATAATAATAATAATAATAATAATAATAATAATAAAAATAATAGTAATAATAGTAATAATAATAATTATTATTATTATGATGATGATGATGAGTTAACCCAAAATATGATATACAAAAATAAAAGCACATCAGCATGACAACACTGACAACCAAGACTCAAAAGAATGAAAACAATTATAGGCGTTTATTGTAAGGCATTTTAAGATGCACGGACTAAACACGTTAGCTTTCCCGGACTGTCTAAAAAATATGACATTGTACAGCGTCTTGGAAATAACTGTTATACAACACAGTCTTCAGAAACAATCAAATTAGAACTGTTATTTGAACACAATACAGAAAGAAATAGTGAAGAAAATATATTGAAAATTACGGAAAGAAAGACAAAAGAGGAAAAAAGTCAATCAGTCAACAATAAATAAGAATAATACAAAAAATCGGACCGATTGTAAAGGTAATTTCTCCCGGACTTCATCTTCTCTCACGGCTAGGTGTTCGCATGTTTGTGCAAGAAATACAACAAATTTCACGTTCGTTAACGTTTTAATTTTTGCACTTACAGAATTGTAATCAACTTGTTCACCCTTATTTAAAGTATCTTATTAGTAATGATATTAATGTTTCAATCATATTTGTGTAATTATCAATATTGTTACATCAAAGTATGAAATTGGACAGCACCCGCTTAAAAAGGGCAGAGACAAACCTGGTTTCAACTCGGTGCAATCCTTATAACTATATCTTGCGCTAGTCAGGCCGCACCTCGATTATGCTGTTCAGTTCTGGTGCTCTTATTATAGAATGGATATCAATTCACAGGAGTCGGTGCAGCGAAGAATGAATAATTCCGGTTCTTAGAAACCTTCGCTATCAAGATAGATTAAAAACTAAACTTGCATTCACTAGAAAGACGAAGAGTGCGGGGAGATATGATAGAAGTATTTAAGTGGGTGAAGGGAATCAATAAAAGAGATATAGAGAAAGTTCTTATAATATTCGAGCAGGATAGGACTCGTAGCAACGGATTTAAGTTGGATAAGTTTAGGTTTAGGAGGGAGATCGGAAGAAACTGGTTCACAAATAGGGTGGTAGGTGAGTGGAACAAGATTAGCAACTTTGTAGTAAGTGCTGGGACGCTGGAAAGTTTTAAAAGGAGGCTAGATAGATTCATGGACGATAGAGGGTGATTGTGACTCCCGACAGGAGCTGCTATGCACAGGCCAACCGGCCTATTGCAGACTCATCATTTTCATATGTTCTTATGTTCTTTTCAATTTTTTCACGCCATACTCTTTGTTTTATGTTCTATCCAATATACTACCGTATATAGAATTATTTTTATTATTATATCACAGTTTTTTATTGCCTTACATGCCCCCAACTCTTTAATATTAATCAAAATATTCCCCAAAAGCGGTCATGATCACGTATTTTCAGTGGGAGAAATCGCTGATTGTTTGTTAGCTCTTTGGGCCGCTTGGGCACTGCACAAGGTTAAGCCTGGTCGAGGTAATAGCTTTTCCCTCTGAACGTGTCATGCGCACAACTCAAAAGCAGCGTCTGCGCCTACAGAATAGCTAACGCGTTAGCTATTCCGTGCATCGAAAACGCCTTACAATAAACGCCTTATGTTTCACGTCCAAGACAACGATAACAAAGTCAATAGTTGTGAACGCCACCAACACACGTAATATCAAGCTCCTTTAATAGACCAGAGTGAAACCATAATACAGGTTTTGGTAATTTTGGCTCATCAAATAAAACCACAGATTGACATAAATACATAACACAGAGGTAGACATTCCAGGCCTTTGATGGCGGATTCTTGACCTCTGCCAATGCAACAAAATATTTAATACTTGCCTTTCACCGCTTTTTTTCTCATTACAGTGGAAATATTAAAGACACGCTAAGATGTAAATAAATTTGTTGAAAATTATTAAAATATGGTTATAATTTTGGTATTTAAATGTCCCTCAATCTAGACTTCTGAACGATTTGTCGATGGCCGTGTTTCTATGCACTATTGATGTTTATTTAGTTACCGACCATTCCCCTGTGAACTGTATGAAGGACTTATAGAACATAATGACAGTTAAATGTCTACATCTTCCACCCCAGACACACACATTACACACTCGTCCCTCACGCCCCGGATACATCATTAAGCAGGAGCCACGGTAACATGGAGAGCCACACCTGATAAGAGACCATTGCTCACACGTAAACTCATTAAAGTTAATACATCATTCTCTCCAACGTGGGTGTGTCAGGTCATTAATGTCAGATGGTCCCTCCTCCCACCTCCTCTCTACGTTTGTCATTACCTGTGCAGTAGGATAAAGCAATAATTAAAATTTACGATCACCTGCTAATGAATTTTTCTTGTCTGACCTATATATATAAACATTAACAAAACAAGGGAATAGTGTCTATTATCAAACACTAATTACAACACAATTAATGACTTGATCTTAGAAACTAGGTCACAAATGTGAGTCACTAATGAAGCGAAAAAATAATTGACAATTAACATGTTAGAAATGTATCGATGTGGATCATTTTATTTTTCAATGGAATTTGTCCTATTTCACTCCACACCCATGATCTTTCTAACCCACGTGGTGAATGGGGTGACACATACAAGGCAGATATTTCCTCGCCTCAGTAATACTCTGCTGCAATAAAAAATACATAAATGTAGCCTTAACCCATGCGTGTGACGTCATATGTCTTGAGCTTATAAGGTAATTCAGGTAAATTCAATGCACAGGCACGAGTATATTCTCTTGACGGGGGGAGGGGGCAGGGGGAGGGAGGGGAAATGGCTGGGGGGGAAGGGGGAGAGGCTGGGGGATGGGGTGTACTGTCAACTGCCGGAGATAATTGTGATTGAAGGCTAATGATGACCACTGACTCCTCACTCTTCTTCACGATGGATCATTTACAGACAACATTCCCATTCCCACGTGATGACGGTGACCCAGGAACTACCATATAACATTCTTTACGTGTCTGAGTCCATCAGTCTTATACAACTATGCTTTTGTGTCTCTTTAAATTAATTGATATGTTATCTTTGGTTTTATGCTCATAACTTTTTTTCGTGTCTACCTACGTTAATTAATATCATACAAATTTATTTCTTGTTTATCTAAACTCATTAACTAATTATCTATAATTAAAGTTAAGTTCTAACTAATCTGTGTATCTAGGGATTCAAACATCCACTCACCTCGCAGATTAAAAACGATTTTGGAAGCGATTTAACCCACACTTTTGGAAATTTTATGGCAATTGCAATAGTAAACATAAAAATTAGTTTTCAGGAAATACAAGAACGTGAGCCAGAGGGTAAATGGGAGGAAGAAAGCCCAGCAAATACCCGCAGTTTGAGACCAACTCCCTGGAAAATTACGGCTGTGAAAGACTGCTGAAATAATCTCAGTTTAAGCCTTTTAAAAACTCAGGTTCGCCTTGGAGGTAATAACGCGCGTCGGCAACACACCCGGCCAGGGAAAATTACGGTAACCTCACTCAAGTTTCTGTGTGAGTGAAGGTCCTTACAGACAAATGAACTGAGGATAAAATCGCATTAGAAATTCTAATTCGCTGAATAAATTCTTGCCACTTGATTTCGGGTAGATAATTGGTGAGAGAGAGGAGGTCGTAGCTAAGGCTCTTGGTGGGGTAATGATCGAGGCTTTACAGAGATATTGTGAGAGAGACGACATAACTGGGCTAGAAAAATATCGGTAATGAGACACGATATCAG
>NW_024713129.1:28949368-28964368 GCF_018991925.1 Homarus americanus | reverse complement strand
CCAGAAAGTTGGAAGGTATAACATGTAAACCAAGGTACACCTTTGACCCAACGACTTTCAACTTTGACCGATAACGATAAAATAAAAACTGCCCTGAATCTTTCTCAATATTGTTACTTGAAACTTTGATGGCAAGAGTTCAAAGGGTAGAGCAGATAGGGCGCTAATCTTCCTGTGCTACTTTGATCTTTAAGGATATGAGAAAAAACATTGAGATACGTTCGGAAAAAATGAATTGTCGCATCACATAAAAATATTACCATATTCTTGATGGCCATGAGAATATTTCGTGAGTTATTCTTGATAAAGGGTTAGAATATAAAGGGGAAAATAGACACTGATAGATTAACAAATTGATAACTATAATTAATTTGGAAATATTTAAATTATCTACATGACCTTAAACTGGCATTTTAGTATATATGGGCGTAAGGTCAGGTCTGTCAGGGTCAGATCTCAGGTGTGTAATATACCTGCTTAATGTTAGGTTAGGTTAGGTTAGGTTAGGTTAGGTTAGGTGAGGTTAGCTTAGCTTATGTTAGGCTAGGTTAGGGAAGTTTAGGTAAGGTGGGGTTAGATTAGATTAGGTTAAATTAGGTGAGACGAGGTTAAATTAGGTTCGGTGAAGTAAGGTTAAATTAGGTCAGGTTCAACAGATAGCTTAATAGATACCAAATAATAGAAAGTTAACGAGTAGAGACACAGAACAACAGTACAAATCTACCCAATACAGTAATATATATGTCCCCTATAAACAAGTATAACATAGGCGGTTTAATATACTTGAAATGAATTGAAGTAAAATAACAGACACACACAGACACGGTAAATAATAAACCTCATTACCAGATCTAAGTAACAGACCAACACAGACGCCACAAGTAATGAATAATCAAACAAGGCGAATTAATTAACAGACTAACACAAGGCTTCGTAATTCACAAAATAATACACCTGGTGACTCGGCATTAAACAGAAACTATGATAAAATGCAACAGATCAACACATTTGGTAAATTTGTTTTAGTGATCAAATTACCTCCAGTGGAAGTGATAGTTCAATATTAAGGAAGGAAATTATGAGGAATTGGCAACATAAAAGAGATTTCGGGGCGATGATGATGAAAAACAGAGAGAGAGAGAGAGAGAGAGAGAGAGAGAGAGAGAGACCTCCAAAAGACCCTCAAAAAAGGTCCCCCAAAAAGGCCCTCCAAATAAAAACCTCCCAAAAAGACCCCACACTCAATATGCATATCACAAGGCGTGTAATGGAGTCAAATGGTGTGGTGGAGGAGGGGGGGAGAGCGACAGGGGAATTGCTATTTATGGACAAATAAAAACGTGTGGTAAGAGGTGGAAAAAGGATGGATTATGACAGCGGATAGCCCCCGACCTACTAGTGTCAGGAACCTCGCTAACTGACGCTGCTGGGGACTCGTCAGGAGGAGCCTCTACTGACTAACTCTAAGGGTGACACCGTGGAGTGTGTGTGTGTGAGAGAGAGAGAGAGAGAGAGAGAGAGAGAGAGAGAGAGAGAGAGAGAGAATAAATAAAATCTTACGAGAGCAACACCTAATCAGAGAGGAAAAGAACGAACAGAAAAATGTGGATAACAAAAGAGTATTAATAAACAGGTAATGAGATAAAGAGAGAGAGAGAGAAGTAATGAATAAATAATGAAATGAAAACACCATTAGCAAACAAGGGGTAAACTATAAGTAGAAAAATAATTAACTAATATATATACTTAAACGAACACATTCATTATATAATTTATCGACCAAATTTAACGTTCAAACAAAAAAAATATATATAAGTGAGACAAAGAATATCTAAGGTTGATTTAATCTTTATTTACCCTTATAGGTGAAATAATAAGCAACTTTTTTATGCATTTTGAAATACTTTTTAATGAGCGTTTAACTCATATTTGTCTGTTTTAATGAAGTGATGGTTAAAGTGGGGGTTAAAGCGAGTGTTAAAGCAATTAAAACAATGGTTAAAGGGAGTTAAACCAAGGGTTAAAGTTGGGGTTAAAGCAAGGGTTTAAAGCGGGCGTCAAACTAATGGTTAAAACAAAGGTTAAATGAAAAGTTTGCTGTAATAATTATTTAGAATAAAGTTCCCTGGGTCTTATATATCCCAGATACGCTAAAAGATTCACAACCCAACTTAACGAAAAACCTCTCATTAGCAACACCTCGCTGCACCAGAGTCCGCTAATGAGAGGTATTTTACTGTATCATGCCCTGGATATTGTTTTGACCTCTGACCTTCAACTATGATCTTAAACTTTTAGAGCAGACTTGAAATTTGGTGTTTGTGTGTTTGGTGAAGTTAATGTTCTGTGTGTTTGGTGAAGTTGATGTTCTGTGTGTTTGGTGAAGTTAATGTTCTGTGTGATTGGTGAAGTTAATGTTCTTTGTGTTTGGTGAAGTTAATGTTCTGTGTGTTTGGTGAAGTTGATGTTCTGTGTGTTTGGTGAAATTAATGTTCTTTGTGTTTGGTGAAGTTAATGTTCTGTGTGTTTGGTGAAGTTAATGTTTTCTGTGTTTGGTGAAGTTAATGTTCTGTGTGTTTGGTGAAGTTAATGTTCTGTGTGTTTGGTGAAGTTGATGTTCTGTGTGTTTGGTGAAGTTAATGTTCTGTGTGTTTGGTGAAGTTAATGTTCTGTGTGTTTGGTGAAGTTAATGTTTTCTGTGTTTGGTGAAGTTAATGTTCTGTGTGTTTGGTGAAGTTAATGTTCTGTGTGTTTGGTGAAGTTAATGTTCTGTGTGTTTGGTGAAGTTAATGTTCTGTGTGTTTGGTGAGGTTAATGTTCTGTGTGTTTGGTGAAGTTAATGTTCTGTGTGTTTGGTAGTTAATGTCCTTTGTGTTTGGTGAAGTTAATGTTCTGTGTGTTTGGTGAAGTTGATGTCCTTTGTGTTTGGTGAAGTTAATGTTCTGTGTGTTTGGTGAAGTTAATGTTCTGTGTGTTTGGTGAAGTTGATGTTCTGTGTGTTTGGTGAAGTTAATGTTCTTTGTGTTTGGTGAAGTTAATGTTCTGTGTGTTTGGTGAAGTTAATGTTCTGTGTGTTTGGTGAAGTTAATGTTCTGTGTGTTTGGTGAAGTTAATGTTCTGTGTGTTTGGTGAAGTTAATGTTCTGTGTGTTTGGTGAAGTTAATGTTCTGTGTGTTTGGTGAAGTTAATGTTCTGTGTGTTTGGTGAAGTTAATGTTCTGTGTGTTTGGTGAAGTTAATGTTCTGTGTGTTCTGTGTGTTTGGTGAAGCACGTTCTGTGTGTTTGGTGAAGTTAATGTCTGTGTTTGGTGAAGTTAATGTTCTGTGTGTTTGGTGAGGTTAATGTTCTGTGTTTGGTGAAGCACGTCCTTGTGTTTGGTGAAGTTAATGTTCTGTGTGTTTGGTGAAGTTAATGTTCTGTGTGTTTGGTGAAGTTGATGTTCTGTGTGTTTGGTGAGTTGTGTGTTTGGTGAAGTTAATGTTTGTGTGTTTGGTGAAGTTAATGTTCTGTGTGTTTGGTGAAGTTGATGTTCTGTGTGTTTGGTGAAGTTAATGTTCTGTGTGATTGGTGAAGTTAATGTTCTTTGTGTTTGGTGAAGTTAATGTTCTGTGTGTTTGGTGAAGTTAATGTTCTGTGTGTTTGGTGAAGTTAATGTTCTGTGTGTTTGGTGAAGTTAATGTTCTGTGTGTTTGGTGAAGTTAATGTTCTGTGTGTTTGGTGAAGTTAATGTTCTGTGTGTTTGGTGAAGTTAATGTTCTGTG
Source organism: Homarus americanus (assembly GCF_018991925.1). Classification (NCBI taxonomy): domain Eukaryota; kingdom Metazoa; phylum Arthropoda; class Malacostraca; order Decapoda; family Nephropidae; genus Homarus; species Homarus americanus. The sequence goes on along the minus strand of NW_024713129.1, from coordinate 28,960,607 downwards.
TGTTTGGTGAAGTTAATGTTCTGTGTGTTTGGTGAAGTTAATGTTCTGTGTGTTTGGACGTGAAGTTACGAAATGATTACTAAAGAAGACGAAACAAAAGTGAAGCTAAATGAAAATAAAGTTAAAGAACCAGAAAATTGGGGTAAAATTGGATAAAGACACGTCATAGTAATTGGGTGCAAGGGGATAAAATGGTAGAAAAATAGGAAATTATTAAAAACTCTCTGCAATGGGATGAAATAGGACGAAAAGGTCAGGTTAATAGAGAGAAAAATAGACCAACTTCTGGAGGAAGGGGCGTGAGTTTTCCTGCTCGACACAGCACTTTTGACCCCTAGTTATATCCTGGTTATTTATGACCCAATGAGAATGTGCTATGGTGGATTAAGAGAGGGGGAGAGGGAGAGAGGGTGAGGGAGGGGAGAGAGGGAAGAGGAAAGAGGGTGGAGGGGAGAGAGATGAGAGGGGAGAGGAAATGCAGAGAAGGAAAGAGGGGGCAGAGGTGGGAAGAGGGAGGGGGAGGTAAGAGGAGGGGAGGGGGAGGGGGAGGGAGAGAGGTGAGAAAGGGGAGGGGTGGGGAAGATAGAAGGAAAGGTAGAGAAAGAAAAATGGAGGAGAGGAGGGGTGAGGGTAGTGGATGAGTAGGAAAAATGAGAACTGAGGGGAAAGGAGAAAGAGGGAAGGGGAAAGTGGGAAGAATGCAGAAAGAAAATGGATGGAAGGAGAGAAGAGGAAAAGCAGGAAGAGGGGGAAGAATGGAGGACGAAAGAAGGGAGAGGAGATGGAGAAAAATGATGAGATGAGAGGAAGAAAGGAGGGAGCATGGTGATGGAGACAAGGAAAGGGGAGGAGGAGAAAGGGGAGGAGGAGAGGAAAGAGGAGAAAAGGGAAAGAGAGAAAGAGAAGGGGGAAGAAGGGAGGAGAAAGGGGAGACGGGAAAAGAGGAGAAACCTCTGGTAGTCGAATACTTTCCCACTATGGATTACTTTCCCCAATACTTCCCTACAACTTCTTCACCTCGCTACTTTCCTTTCATTACTGTATCTTCCTGCACAACAGTAGTGAGTTTCTTTCTCTGATTACTTTCCTAAACAACTTTCTTGCTGGGTTACTTTAATCTTACTTTCTCTAACTGCTTCCATAGACTCTCAGTACTGCGTTGCTTTACAACTTACTTTTGTAAAATAATGTCCTATAAAACTCATAATTGGGCTACTTTTTTGTTACATAAATTATATAAAAGAAAACTATAACTCTTGTCAAATACCTTACACCAACAACTTTTCCTCCACAACTCTTACTGGGATTACTTTTTTCACCTTAACTAAATTCTCTTACTTTTCATGGAAACTCTTACTGGGGGAATTACTTTATACCCGATATTTTCCCCTCTAAATAAAACTCTTATTTTCGTCGAATATTTTATACAGACACACACACACACACACACACACACACACACACACACACACACACACACACACACACACACACACACACACAGAAAAAGAACGAGAGAGAGAGAGGGAAGACATCGCGTGCTACCCTATGAAGGAGGTGGAGAGGGGGTTAAGAGCCCAGCAGTAAAAAAGCAGTATTTCTTCTTCATGTCAGCGGAGGTAAAATGAATTACATCTCTCTCTCTCTCTCTCTCTCTCTCTCTCTCTCTCTCTCTCTCTGACTCGCTCTCTCAGCTAAATCCCCACAAAGTGTATTTATGAACTCTTACTCTTATGTCATGCGGTCATTGTCTCTATGCCATGACATCCACTTACTGTCTGCCATGTCATCACTCATTGTCCGTCATGTCATCACTCACTGTCCGACATGTTATCAATTACTGTCCGTCATGTCATGTCATCACTTAATGCCTGTCATGTCATCACTCACTGTCAGTCATGTCATCACTTACTGTGCGTCATGTCATGCCAGCACTTACTGTCTGTCATGTCACGTCATTACTCACTGTCCGTCATGTCATCACTTATTGTCCGTCATGTCAAGTCATCACTTACTGTCTGTCATGTCATAACTCACTATGTCATACTGTAAACAATTAAACCATCCGTTTAATATTAACATATAATACTTCCTGTTAATATGTATCATTACGTCAAATTCATTGTTAAAATATACAATATTCTTCATTAATATGCGAGGTGACATTGTTAGTAAGTAATATTGCCCATTAACACCAGTTGTCAGCCAAATATTTTTCCTGTGTATATACGTGATGTCACACACACACACACACACACACACACACACACACACACACACACACACACACACACACACACTGCCTACAAACTCTATATTACGAACAAATATCAGTGAATATAATGTTTAAATCCCTAACCCACCTTACCCACTTGACCCTCAGGTAAGTGTTGCTAGATGTTGCCAAAAATCTTCAGACGATAAAAGTTGGGGTGGCTAATCTTCTTATGAGGTCTAATATTCCTTCGGTTCATTTGATTACTTGATGAACTTTGACCTTTTCTCGGTGAAGTGTTGTGCATCAGCTGTCTGTGTGTACCAAACGTAAACAAGTGTGTTCCCATTACTAATATGGTTAAGTACAGGTTGTGAAAAAGAGCAACAAACATGATTAATTATAAACAGGACGATGATGATGGCGGCGGTGACAATGTAACTACGACGACGAAAACGACTATGTAACCATGACGACAGCAACGTAACCATGACGACAACAACGTAACCATGACGACGACAACTGAGCTATGATGACGACAACACAACTACGATAACACAACCACGACAACATAATCACGGCACCGCACCCACGACAACGCAACCCAGGCGACCAAAATTCGTCATTTTCTTCCAAAACAGACGAACAAAAATTTACACACAAACACTCCACAAATATAGATAACTGGGAAATGTATGAGGCAGTGTGTCTACATCTATAGAGACCCTGTATACCATGCAGAACAATGGTAGCAGATGATTATATATATATATATATATATATATATATATATATATATATATATAGAATTCAATTATTGCCAAGGAGGAAGGGTTGAGAGATTACATTGAGGCTCACTTTGTATATTGTTTCTATAGTTACGTTAACTGGAATCATCATCAAAAACTCATCATGTTCATCGCTGATTGTAAATTAAAAAATATCACTGTAGCTTCTCTTGTATATCATATTCATTGTTAAGTAACCAAGGGGAAATAATAACAAAATTACATATTAATTTACTACGTTAACACAGGTTTCTTAATAGTTGTTTTAAAACATAAAGTAATTTACTGAAGGTTCTCCTGTTTATCGTTTCCAAGGTTTCATAACCAGGAGACAATAGAAACAAATCATACACTTACTTCGTCCACTTATCTTCTTAATAATTCACAACAACAACAACAACAACAACAACGGCCCATTTAAAGTGAAGCGTAATGACTACAAAAACCCACAGCTCCTCAAATTGACCTTCACTTGGAGTGTTTGTCAACCAGACCGATGTCTTCCTCCACCTACCTCACCGAACACTAAAGCCTCGCACACCTGAATAACTGACAAGAATGCAACACATTAACAAAAAACATCCAGGGAGAAAATTACACACCGAATACAGTGAGTTAGAGTCAAGGAAAGTCCGTGACAGAGAACATTGGCAAGTACAGTAGTCTAAGGCGGTAATTGTAGTCAGTAACTCCACCAAAGAAGTTTAGTAACTCCACGTTGACTACCCCACCAAAGAAGTTTAGTAACTCCACGTTGACTACCCCACCAAAGAAGTTTAGTAACTCCACGTTGACTACCCCACCAAAGAAGTTTCACAGCGTCCTTGTATTGTAAATGGTTTGTGTAATATAAATTTAACTCAGAACAATTGATTTTCGACTCGCGTTAATGGTGTCTGAGTGGCGGTCTTTCTTTGCCTTATGAATCAATTAAGTAAATTTTCATCACAAGAAACACAGCCCGGAGGTCAGCCATCTGGAAGAGAATAACGGAGTATGCACACAAGTTTTACCCTCCCTACAATGTTGATATTCTGTGTCTATATCCACCCCATGCTAATTGTTGAACTTTTGGAGACGATGGTTTAAGACCATAGTGTAACCCTTTGAGAACGATGGTTTAACTTCTTTGAAGATGATGGTTTAACCCTTTCAGAATGTTAAGTTAACCCATTGAAAACTATATACTCTAACCCATTTGAATACTATATTTTGACCCTTTGAATACTATGGCTTAACCCTTTGATGATAATGATGTTGATGGTTTAACCCTTTGAGTACTATAGGGAAACCAGTTGATGACAACATATCACTTTGATAAGTATGGTTTAACCCTTTGATGTTTATGGCTCAACCCTTTAAGGCCTACAGCTTAACCCTTTGAGGGCAATGACTTATTATAAAAGGGCTATGGCTTAGCCTGTTGAGTAATATAGCTTAACCCTTTGACGAATGTAATTTAACCTTTTTAGCACTATAGCTTAACCCTTTGAAAGTGGTTGTTTTTAACCCTTTGAGGGCTATGATTTAACCCCTATAGACGGCGAATTAACCCTTTGAGAGCGATGACTTAATCCTTCCACAGGTTAGCCGAAATCAGAAGCAGAACACATCGACTCTCCCGTTACTCCCTGTCATTCAATCAACCTTCATACATTAATACAGGAAGAGCTCAGAGCAGGGACAAGGCGCCAGCCATAGTGAACTTGAGAAATGTTTACTGCGTCATTATACTCTTCAAAACTCCTTCATGAAATTTTAACTGTATTCTGGCGTTCCTCTCCCCTCCTCTCCTCTTTCATTTCTTTTACTTATTTTCACGTATCTAATTTTCTCTCGCAGCGCATCCGTATGTATCCGTTAATAATACAAGTAATTACTACCCCAGACTACATATTGTCGTGACTGTACGAAATTAAAGTCGTGAGTTGTGTGAGTGAACGTCAGTAACTGTTTACACATGTTGAGTCTTACGAGTTTTCCTTTTTTTGTTATTATCAAATATGTATGTCCAATTGTTAGGTTAGGTTTAGTTGAGGTAGATGGGTCTAGCATGGGTAAAGTCAAGTTAGACTAGGCTAGGTTAGGTTAGGTTAGGTTATAGTATATTAGGCTTATTCGATAGGTGAGGTTAGTTACGTGAGGTGAGGAGACACAGAACCTAATCATTCTTCACTCCAAAATAAACAATAAAATTTCTAAACAGAAAATAAATGCCAAATACCAAATCGACAAATGAATACACAATAGAATATCGGAAAGTCCTACGTATGTTGAAAGGATGAGCTGAAATTTAACCTTTAAAACGCCAGAGTATAGAGAGAAATAAAAAGGAAGTTAATAATCTTTTTGTTTTTAATGTAAGGAATGTTTATTAAATTCCCTAATTGTTGTCATGATGGAGACTTGGTCAAGATATAGCTTTCCGAGGGGTGGGGGGAAGGCGGTTTGGAGGAGAAGAGAGGGAGGGGAGGAAAGGGGAAAGGGAAGAAGAGAGAGGAGGTAGAGAAGAGGGAGGGGCCAAAGTAGACAAAGGAAGCGAAGAGGAGGCAGGGGAGGAAAGGTGGAAGGGAAGAAGAGGGAGGAGCCGAAGTCAAGGCAAATCGAAAGATGGATGGGGGGAGAAGGGAGTAGAAAGGAGAAAGAGAGAGAGAGAGACATACTTCACTTGTCCTTATTCTGGTATTCAGGTTACATAACAAAATCATCACAACACAACTTAACCCAAAACAACAACAACAATATCAACCACATCATCATCAACAACAACAATAGTACAATTAACAACCACATCACATCAACAACAACAATAGTACAATTAACAACCACATCATCATCAACAACAACAACAGTACAATTAACAACCACATCACATCAACAACAACAACAGTACAATTAACAACCACATCATCATCAACAACAACAACAACAGTACAATTAACAACCACATCACATCAACAACAATAGTACAATTAACAACCACATCATCATCAACAACAACAATAGTACAATTGACAACCAAATCATCATCAACAACAACAACAGTACAATTAACAACCACATCACATCAACAACAACAACAACAGTACAATTAACAACCACATCATCATCATCAACAACAACAACAACAGTACAATTAACAACCACATCACATCAACAACAACAACAACAGTACAATTGACAACCACATCACATCAAAAAACAACAATAGTACAATTAACAACCACATCATCATCATCAACAACAACAACAACAGTACAATTGACAACCACATCACATCAACAACAACAACAACAGTACAATTAACAACCACATCATCATCATCAACAACAACAACAATAGTACAATTAACAACCACATCATCATCAACAACAACAAAAACAACAAAATAATACCGATTGGGAAACCTTTGAACTCTCTTACTCAACCAAAGAGAAAAATAATACACATCTCGAAGCGCGCGCACACACACACACACACACACACACACACACACACACACACACACACACACACACACACACACACACACACACACACACACACACACACACACACACACACCAAAGTCGGGATGATGGGCTGCCAGAATACTTTGGTCAGGGAAGCAGGGAACTGAAAGGGAGGAGGGAGGGGAGGTGGAGACGAGGGAAGGGAGGGAAGGGGTAAAGGGAAGGTGGAAGAGGAGAGAGGGATTGCAAGGGATGGAGGAGAGAGGGCAGGAAGGGCAGTAAAGGGAGAGACAAATGAGGGAGGGGAATGGGAAATGAAAATGGAAAGGGAAAAGTGGGTGAGAGAGGGAGGGAGGAGGAAGGAAGGAAGGAGGAGGAAAAGGGAAAGGAAGAGAGGAAGGATAGATAAGGAAGGAAGGAGGAGGATGGGAAGAGAGGATGGAGGGAGTGGAAGGGAGTGAAGGAGGGTGGGGAAGGGCAGGAGGGAATCTAAAGGGAAGGAGGGAGGGGTGAGGAAGAGAAGGAGGGAAAAAGGAAGGGAAGGGAGGTAGGTGGGAAACGGAAGGAAGGGAGGGAGAAGAGGAAGAGAAGGTAGGAGGAAAAGGAAGGAAGGGAGGTAGGAAGGAAAGGGAACGGGAATGGAGAGAGGAGAGGAAGGGAAGAAGGGGAAAGGGAAGGGGAAGGGAGGGAGGAGGGGAAGAAAGGAAGGGGAAGGGGGGGGTGGTAACGGAAGTAAAAAAAAACTTAATAATAATATTATCAGCCTTGGAGAGTCCCGTAACGGCCGTCTATACCAGCGAGATAGGTGCCAATGACCAGACCCCAGGAAAGTGCCAATCTGAGACCTGGGGTAGAGCCCAGTGCCACCTTTCTGCCAGACACGGGGGAATTGCAGTTCCACCCTGTCATGACAGTGCTAACCCCAACATTGTAGTGCCAACCACCAACACAGTGCCAACCAATCAACACAGTGCCAACTCCAACACAGTGCTAACCACCACCATACAAAGCCAACCCAACACAGCCAACCCCTAATATAGTGCCAACCACCAACACAGTATCAACTCCCAAAAATACAGCCATCCTCCAACATAGTGCCAACCCCAACACAGCGCCAACCACCAACAAGACAGTGCCAACCACCAACACAATGCCTATCACCAACAAAATGCCAACCACCAACACAGCGCCATCCACCAACACAGTGCCAACTAACAACACACAACAGTTAACCACCAACACAGTGCCAACCACCAACACAATGCCATCCACCAACATTAACAAGTGTCAACCGCCAACACAGTGCTAACCACTAACACAGTGCCATCCACTCACTGCTACAATGCCTAATACCAACACACAATGCCAACCACCACACAATGCCATCCAATTGCACCACAATGTCAACCGCCAACGCTGGGTCAACCACCAACACAGTGCCAAACTGCCAACGCTGTCAACCACCAACACGATGCCATCCACCAACGGTGTCAACCACCAACACAGTGCCACCACAGTGCCATCCACCAACACACAATGCATCCACCAACGCAAGAAATAATCACCAACACAATGCCAACCACCAACACAATGCCAACCACCAACACAATGCCAACCACCAACACAATGCCAACCACCAACACAATGCCATCCACCAACACAATGTCAACCGCCAACGCTGGGTCAACCACCAACACGATGCCATCCACCAACGCAGTGTCAACCACCAACACAGTGCCAACCGCCACCACAGTGCCAACCACCAACACAATGCCAACCACCAACACAGTGTCAGCCACCAACGAAATGCCAACCACCAACACAATGCCAACCACCAACACTATGCCATCCACCAACACAGCAGTGCCAACCGCCAAATACAGCACAACCACCAACACAAAGCTAACCACTCAACACAAGGCCAACCGCCAACACAATGCCAACCGCCAACGCAGTGTCAACTACCAACACAATGCCATCCACCAACACAATGCCTATCACCAACACAAGGCTAACCGCCAACACAAGGCTAACCGCCAACACAATGCCAACCGCCAACGCAGTGTCAACTACCAACACAATGCCATCCACCAACACAATGCCTATCACCAACACAAGGCTAACCGCCAACACAAGGCTAACCGCCAACACAATGCCAACCATCAACACAGTGCCAACCACCAACACAATGCTAATCACCAACACAATGCCAACCCAAAGACGCCATTGATGGGCAAAGGGCAAATACATTATTTTTTGTTGTTGACATCAGCGTAAGTTTACTCCATGAAAACTTTTCTTAGCTGACTTATTAACTGATTGACTAACTGAACGACTGAGTGGCTGGATGGATGACTGACTGATCCGTTAAGAAACATATTTTTTCATCCCTCAAGAACAAGGATTCGACCCCTGGCGGATAGTGTCGACGAACACTCATTATCTCTCAGTAATATTTGGCCCACAATATTTAGGATGATGAACACCGTAACAAGGAGAAGGTAATTCTCTCTGTAACGTATCTGTCGATGAACGATCATTACTGAACAATATGTACTGTCAGTTACCTATAAATACACCCTGTTATGAGTCGATCGATGGTGATATTCCTGGGTGTCGTAGCACCGACCGGAGGAACACTTAGATTACAGAACATCATCAATCATCATGCTACATGTACAGTGAGAAACCATATTCTCTAGCCCACCTGGGTCGGTGCTGGAGGTTAGTACAGCGTCCTTTCTGGACGGAGGCCCACTCTATCACGAGGCAACACACGCACGAACACACACAGTCATAGTACGGCTGTATAGATGACATTATGTATAAGTATTTTATATGGCATCTTATACTCTGCATTATCTTCATTATGTATAAACAAGAAGAAAAATTACCAAAGGTTGTAGTAACGAAATTATGAATGGAAATAAACACTTCCAAACCACCCAGTGAATCCACACAACGTTTACAGCGCTTGTGTGTGAATATGTGCCAGACCACGATGCTTCCACCACACTCCATCTATATCTTTTATTTTCCCATCATTCGCATAACTATATGAAAAATCGTGTTTAATTTAACTACATATTTCAAAAACCTTAAATTACATGTGGATCAGTCACTCCTCATTTGACACACTTATAGTGTAATACTTTGACCATCCCACCTGGGCACATGGAGGCCCACGGTAACTCTCACGGGGCAACATACGCACGAACACACAAGTTATCATATGAACCCTTCCAGGCTTCACTATCATTATCATGTTATGTTCATCGTGCTCTGTATCTTGGTAACTAGTCATAGTATCAATACATGGAGGAAAATCTATATTAATATACTGTGATATTGCATTTTATTGCAAACCGCAAAAAATCTCGTTTAGCCATTGGACGTTAGGGAAAGCACCACACACTGGAGTTACGAAATGAAGAACCAAAGGACATAGGAATGACCGACCTGAAGTCGTGTGTAGGGAGGCCTGCCGCATCAGTGTGGACACGGTTGCTGAAAGGGTAAGTCGTATAATTCATCCTTGCATTTGTTGAGAAGGGTTAAATATATGTTATAAATATATATATATATATATATATATATATATATATATATATATATATATATATATATATATATATATATATATATATATATATATATATAATATATATATATATATATATATATATATATATATATATATATATATATATATATATATATATATATATATATATATATATATATAATATATATATATATATATATATATATATATATATATATATATATATATATATATATATATATATATATATATATATATATATATATATATAAAATATATATATATATATATTTCCTCAAACTAGTTAGCATAGCATAACCAAACAGCTCTCGCAAGGACCAATAGGTCTGTATATAATGTGTGTGCACGAGCTAAAATGACCTAGTATATTTTACTATTGTCTCATTGTCCATGGGTTTTCTTACAGTTTGGCTGTGAGTTTTCTATTTTGTCTACCTGCCAGTTCAACAGGACTGCTAACCATCCTCCCAGCAAATCATATGCCATCCCAGACCCACAGCCTGTATGTATGATGCAAGACCGCAGTCCAATACATACAAGTCGGGCAGCCAAGCGTTGGTTTGAGGCGCACCCACAGATTATTCTATTGGACTAGCCCCCTAAAGGAGCCGATTGTAATCCAATAGAAAATCTATGGGCGCATATCGTTATTGAATGGGATGTTGAGGAGAAAACGAGGGATGCAGTGAGGAGACACGCTCATAATGTTTGGGAGGGAATAAGGAGGAGGCCGAACATCTGCAGCAGTCTGGTAGATTCCATGCCCACCAGATTGCATGAAGTTATAGCAGCAGATGGAGGTTGTACACGGTATTAACCAATGGGCACGAGGTGTCTCAGTGGCAGTAGCCTTGCCTCGGGATGTGGTCAAGAATTAAATCTCCGCCCTCGACGGTGCCTTGTAGGGTGTGGCAGGGGAGTTAGCTCTCTGGTGTAACCTCGTTGGGGCCACATAGATTTCGTTTCCTAACTCTCGGGAATTTGTCCAGGTATTCCACTATGTGGTTTTACGTCACTTCACATAAATATGCTTGCAAAATCTATGCATTAATATGCATACATATGTTTACATAGATATGTTTACAATGTTTATGCATAATAAATGTGAAAAATATTTTTGGGGTTTCAATTAACCAATAGTCATGCCTATAAAACAATCTTGATGCTAGCAATACGTAACCGAACGAAGCACAATGGA
>NW_024713129.1:28859946-28949268 GCF_018991925.1 Homarus americanus | reverse complement strand
TAGTCAGTACTCCACCAAAGAAGCTTAGTAACCCACGTTGACTACCCCACCAAAGAAGTTTAGTAACCCACGTTGACTAACCCCACCAAAGAAGTTTAGTAACTCCACGTTGACTACCCCACCAAAGAATTCACAGCGTCCTTGTATTGTAAAAGGTTGTGTAATAAATTTAACTTAGAACAATTGATTTTCGACTGCGTTAATGGTGTCTGAGTGGCGGTTCTTTTTGCCTTATGAATCAATTATGTAAATTTTCATCACAAGAAACACAGCCCGGAGGTCAGCCATCTGGAAGAGAATAACTGAGTAACACAAAGTTTACCCTCCCTACAATGTTGATATTCTGTGTCTATATCCACCCCATGCTAATTGTTGAACTTTGGAGACGATGGTTTAAGACCATAGTGTAACCCTTGAGAACGATGGTTTAACTTCTGAAGATGATGGTTTAACCCTTTTCAGAATGTTAAGTTAACCCATTGAAAACTATATACTCTAACCCATTTGAATACTATATTTTGACCCTTGAATACTATGGCTTAACCCTTGATGATAATGATGTTGATGGTTTAACCCTTTGAGTACTATAGCGAAACCAGTTGATAACAACATATCACTTTGATAAGTATGGTTTAACCCTTGATGTTTATGGCTCAACCCTTTAAGGCCTACAGCTTAACCCCTTGAGGGCAATGACTTATTATAAAAAAGTGGCTTAGCCTGTTGAGTAATATAGCTAACCCTTGACGAATGTAATTTAACCTTTTAGTACACTATAGCTTAACCCTTTGAAAGTGGTTGTTTTAACCCTTGAGGGCTATGATTTAACCCCTATAGACGGCGAATTAACCCTTTGAGAGCGATGACTTAATCCTTCCACAGGTTAGCCCGAAATCAGAAGCAGAATACATCGACTCTCCGTTACTCCCTGTCATTCAATCAACCTTCATATAACACAGGAAGAGCTCAGAGCAGGACAAGGCGCCAGCCATAGTGAACTTGAGAAATGTTTACTGCGTCATTATACTCTTCAAAAACTCCTTCATGAAATTTTAACTGTATTCTGCGCTTTCCTCCTCTCCCTCTTTCACTTTTTACTTATTTTCACGTATCTAATTTTTCTCGCAGCGCATCCGTATGTATCCGTTAATAATACAAGTAATTACTACCCCAGACTACATATTGTCGACTGTACGAAATTAAAGTCGTGAGTTGTGTGAGTGAACGTCAGTAACTGCTTACACATGTTGAGTTTACGAGTTTTCCTTTTTTGTTATTATCAAATATGTATGTCCAATTGTTAGGTTAGGTTAGTTTGTTGAGGTAGATGGGTCCAGCATGGGTAAAGTCAAGAAAAGCTAGAGCTAGGTTAGGTTAGGTTAGGCTAGGTATGGTTAGGTTATAGTATTAGGCTTATTCGATAGGTGAGGTTATTACGTAGAGGAGACACAGAACCTAATCATTCTTCACTCCAAAATAAACATAAAATTTCTAAACAGAAAATAAATGCCAAATACCAAATCGACAAATGAATAAACAATAGAATATCGGAAAGTCCTACGTATGTTGGAAAGGATGAGCTGAAATTTAACCTTAAAACGCCAGAGAGTATAGAGAGAAATAAAAAGGAAAGTTAATTGTTTTTAATGTAAGGAATGTTTATTAAATCCCTAATTGTTGTCATGATGGAGACTTGGTCAAGAATATAGGTTTCCGAGGGGTGGGGAAGGCGGTTGGAGGAGAAGAGAGGAGGGGAGGAAAAGGAAAGGAAGAAGAGAGAGGAGGTAGAGAAGAGGGAGGCCAAAGTAGACAAAGGAAGCGAAGAGGAGGCAGGGAGGAAAGGTGGAAGGGAAGGAGGAGCCGAAGTCAAGGCAAATCGAAAGATGGATGGGGGAGAAGGGAGTAGAAAGGAGAAAGAGAGAGAGAGATACTTCACTTGTCCTTATTCTGGTATTCAGGTTACATAACAAAATCATCACAACACAACTTAACCCAAAACAACAACAACAATATCAACCACATCATCATCAACAACAACAATAGTACAATTAACAAACCACATCACACACAACAACAAAATAGTACAATAACAACCACATCACATCAACAACAACAATAAATAACAAACATCACATCAACAACAACAATAGTACAATTAACAACCACATCATCATAACAACAACAACAACAGTACAATTAACAAACCACCACATCAACAACAACAACAGTACAATTAACAACCACATCATCATCAACAACAACAACAACAGTACAATTAACAACCACATCACATCAACAACAACAGTACAATTAACAACCACATCATCATCATCAACAACAACAGTACAATTGACAACCACATCAATCAACAACAAACAAACAACAGTACAATTTAACAACCACATCACACATCAACAAACAACAACAACAGTACAATTAACAACCACATCATCATCAACAACAAACAAAACAACAAAATAATACTCGATTGGGAAAACCTCTGAACTCTCTACTCAACCAAAGAGAAAAATAATACACATATCGAAGCGCACACACACACACACACACACACACACACACACACACACACACACACACACACACACACACACACACACACACACACACACACACACACACACACACACACTAAAGTCGGGATAACGGGCTGCCAGAATACTTTGTCAGTTATGAACTAAGGGAGAGGAGGAGGGGAGGTGTGGAGACGAGGGGAAGGGAGGGAAGGGGTAAAGGGAAGGTGGAAGAGGAGAGAGGGATTGTAAGGGATGGAGGAGAGAGGGCAGGAAGGGGTAAAGGGAGAGACAAATGAGGGAGGGAATGGGAAATGAAATGGAAAGGAAAAGTGGGTGAGAGAGGGAGGGAGGAGGAAGGAAGGAAGGAGGAGGAAAAGGGAAAGGAAGAGAGGAAGGAGGATAAGGAAGGAAGGAGGAGGATGGAAGAGAGGATGAGGGAGTGGAAGGGAGGAAGGAGGGAGGGGAAGGGAGGAGGGAACGGAAGGGAAGGAGGGAGAAGAGGAAGAGAAGGAGGGAAAAAGGAAGGGAAGGGAGGTAGGTGGGAAACGGAAGGAAGGGAGGGAGAAGAGGAAAGAAGGTAGGGAGGAAAAGGGAAGGAAAGGAGGTAGGAAGGAAAGGGAACGGGAATGGAGGGAGGAGAGGAAGGAAAGTAGGAAGGGAAAGGAAGGGAAGGGAGGAGGAGGGGAAAGAAAGGAAGGGGGGGGTGGTATCGGAAGTAAAAAAAAAAATTAATAATAATATTATCAGCCTTGAGAGTCCTGTAACGGCCGTCTATACCAGCGAGATAGGTGCCAATGACCAGACCCCAGGAAAGTGCCAACTGAGACCTGGGGTAGAGCCCAGTGCCACCCTTCGCTGTGACACGGGGGAATTGCAGTTCCACCCTGTCATGACAGTGCTAACCCCAACACAGTGCCAACCACCAACACAGTGCCAACCACCAACACAGTGCCAACTCCAACACAGTGCTAACCACCACCACAGTGCCAACCCAACACAGCCAACCCCTAATATAGTGCCAACCACCAACACAGTATCAACCCCAAAATAAGCCACCTCCAACATAGTGCCAACCCCAACACAGCGCCAACCACCAACACAGTGCTAACCATCAACACAATGCCTATCACCAACAAAATGCCAACCACCAACACAGTGCCATCCACCAACACAGTGCCAACTACCAACACAATGCTAACCACCAACACAGTGCCAACCACCAACACAATGCCATCCACCAACACAATGTCAACCGCCAACACAGTGCTAACCACTAACACAGTGCCATCCACTAATACAATGCCTATCACCAAACACAATGCCAACCACCACACAATGCCATCCACAACACAATGTCAACCGCCAACGCTGGTCAACCACCAACACAGTGCCAACCGCCAACGCTGGGTCAACCACCAACACGATGCCATCCACCAACGGTGTCAACCACCAACACAGTGCCACCACAGTGCCAACCACCAACACAATGCATCCACCAACGCAGTGTCAATCACCAACACAGTCCAACCAAAATCCACCAACGCAAACAACACCGCCAACCACCAACACAGTGTCAGCCACCAACGAAATGCCAACCACCAACACAATGCCAACCACCAACACTATCCATCCAACACAGCAGTGCCAACCGCCAACACAGTGTCAACCACCAACACAATGCCATCCACCAACACAGTGCAACCACCAACACTGCCAACCACCAACACAGTGTCAGCCACCAACGAAATGCCAACCACCAACACAATGCCAACCACCAACACTATCCATCCACCAACACAGCAGTGCCAACCGCCAACACAGCTCAACCACCAACACAAAGCTAACCACCAACACAAGGCTAACCGCCAAACAATGCCAACCGCCAACGAGGTCAACTACACAACACAATGCCATCCACCAACACAATGCCTATCACCAACACAAGGCTAACTGCCAAGGCTAACCGCCAACACAATGCCAACCGCCAACGCAGTGTCAACTACCAACACACATCCACCAACACAATGCCTATCACCAACACAAGGCTAACTGCCAACACAAGGCTAACCGCCAACACAATGCCAACCATCAACACAGTGCCAACCACCAACACAATGCTAATCACCAACACAATGCCAACCCAAAGACGCCATTGATGGGCAAAGGGCAAATACATTATTTTTGTTGTTGACATCAGCGTAAAGCTATCTCAGAAAACTTTTTTTAGCTGACTTATTAACTGATTGACTAACTGAACGACGAGTGGCTGGATGGATGACTGACTGATCCGTTAAGAAACATATTTTTTCATCCTCAAGAACAAGGATTCGACCCTGGCGGATAGTGTCGACGAACACTCATTATCTCAGTAATATTTGGCCCACAATATTGAGGATGAAACACCAACAAGGAGAAGGTAATTCTCTGTAACGTATCTGTCGATGAACGATCATTACTGAACAATATGTACTGTCAGTTACCTATAAATACACCCTGTTATGAGTCGATCGATGGTGATATTCCTGCGTCAGCACCGACCGGAGGAACACTTAGATTACAGAACATCATCAATCATCATGCTACATGTACAGTGAGAAACCATTCTAGCCCACCTGGGTCGGTGCGGAGGTTAGTACAGCGTCCTTTCTGGACGGAGGCCCACTCTATCAAGAGGCAACACACGCACGAACAATACAGTCATAGTAATGGCCAGCAGATGATATTATGGCGGCGATTTTATATGGCATTTATACTCTGCATTATCTTCATTATATATAAAACAAGAAGAAAATTACCAAAAGGTTGTAGTAACGAAATTATGAATGGAAATAAACACTCTAAACCACCCAGTGAATCCACACAACGTTTACAGCGCTTGTGTGTGAATATGTGCCAGACCACGATGCTTCCAACAATCTCATCTATATTTTTATTTTCCTATCATTCGTGCTAACTATATGAAAAATCGCTTAATTTAACTACATATTTCAAAACCTTAAATTACATGTGGATCAGTCATCATTTGACATAATTTATAGTGTAATACTTGACCATCCCACTCAACATGGAGTGCCCACGCAATTTTCACGGGTAATGATATCAAGACGAATGACACACAAGTTATGATATGAACCCTTCCAGGCTTCACTATCATTATCATGTTATGTCTTATCGTGCTCTGTATCTTGCAGTAATTAGTTACAGTATCAATACATGGAGGAAAAATTTATATATATCAGATATTGTATTTTATTGCAAACCGTGTAACTTGCTTGGTTGGCTGGACGTTAGGGAAAGTACACTGAGTTATGAAATGAAGAAACCAAAGGATATAGGAATGACTGACCTGAAGTCGTGTGTAGGGGAGGCCTGCTGCATCAGTGTGACACGGTTGCTGAAAAGGGTAAGTCGTATAATCTAGACCTTGCATTTGTTGAGAAGGTTAAATATATGTTATAAAATATATATATATATATATATATATATATATATATATATATATATATAATATATATATATATATATATATATATATATATATAATAATATATATATATATATATATATATATATATATAATATATATATATATATATATATAATATATATATATATATATATATATATATATATATATATATATATACTTCTCAAACTAGTATAGTATATAGAACTAAACAGCCTCGTATGACCACAGGTCTGTATATAAATAGTGCACGAGCAAATGACCTATTATATTTTTACTATTGTCCCATTGTCCAGCGGGTTTTTACAGTTTACATGTGAGTTTCTTATTTCCGTCTTACCCGCCAGTTCAACAGACTGCTAACCATCCTCCCCAGCAACTTATGCCATCCCAGACCCACACAGCCCATATGCGGGTATGGTAAGACCAAAGTCCAACAGCATACAAAGCCGTGCAGCTGCTGTTGAGTTTGAGGCACTCCACAGATTATTCATTGACCAGCCCCTCAAAGGAGCCGATTGTAATCCAATAGGAAAATCTATGGGCGCATATCGTTGGCTGGAATGGGATGTTGAGGAGAAACGAGGGATGGTGGAGGAGGACACGGGCCAATGTTTGGGAGGAATAAGGAGGCAGAACATCTGCAGCAGTTCGCAGGATTCTGCGCCCAATGATTGCATGAAGTTATAGCAGATGGAGGTTGTACATTTATTGTTCAATGGGCACAAGAGGTGTCCTAGTGGCAGAAGCCTTGCCTCGGGATGGCCAAGAATTAAATCTCCGCCCCTCGACGGTGCCTGTAGGTGCAGGAGTTAGCTCTCTGGTGTAACCTCCGTTAGCCATATAGATTTGCTCTAACCTCGAATTTGTCTAGGTATTCCACTTTTACAGGTTTTAGATGTCACTTCATATAAATATGCTTGTAAAATTTATAGATTAATATGCATACATATGTTTACAGATATGTTTACAATGTTTATATAATAAAATGAAAAATATTTTTTGGGGTTTCAATTAACCACAGTCATGCCTATAAACAATCTTGATGCTCTTAAGTTCATGTATGCCAAATAACGAGTAATCAATTCACACTATTTTGGTAAATAAAGAAATGAAAAGCAAGCATCAGCCATATGGATATAGTTGTTTGAAGAAGGAAGGATGAAACATGCCTTGATGGAAACAATGTGCTCTGGGATGATGCCTTCACAATGACGAATGGGAGAAACCTCTTTATGAAACATCTTACCTACTAAGGATGAAGCTCAATGTTACAGAACATAATAATATTGTCATTGCCACACACATGTAATCCTTATGTGACGCGTTGTCTGGACCTGGGTGGCTTTGGAGCGAGAACCATAATTTGATATTACAATTTATAGATCCTTCCGTCTGGGTGAGATTTACAACAATAACTGAAAGGGCAAAGTTACAATTCCATAATTAATAAAACTCATGCATTGGATAATTATGACTAGTCAATAAGATACAGAGCACGATGAACATGATATGATAATGATAGTAGCTTTCCGAAAAGGGTTCATATCATAACTTTTGTGTGTTCGTGCGCATAAGTTGCCTGTGAGAGCTACTGTAAAATTCCGCGCCCAGGTGGGATGGAATGCGCATTAAGTACTATGGCGTGTCAGCCAAGGAGTGACTGATCCATGTAATGGGTTTTAAAATATGAAATGAATTAAACACATTTTCTGCAGTAGTTAAAAGGAATGATGGGAAAATAAAAGATATAGATGGGGGAAGCCATCGTGGTTCAAGATATCTTGCCACACAAGCTTGCAAACACAGTGGATCCACTGGTTGAAGTGTTTATTTCCATTCATACTTTCGTTACTACAACCTATGGTAATTTTTCATCGTATTCATATACAATGAAGATAATGCAGAGTATAAAATGCCATAAAGAATATTTATACATAATATCTATACAGCCGTACTATGACTGTGTGTGTTCGTGCGTGTGTTGCCTCGTGAAAGTTAGGGTGGGCCCCCGTCCAGAAAGGCTAGAGATATGGTTTCCGAGTGTACAATCATCATCTCTTAACTAAAACACTGGTCATTAAGTCTCTGTTTGTGTCAGTGTCAAGGTCTCTAGTCCAAGAGCTAAGAGCGGGGGGGGGGTAATCACTCGTCTGGGGCCAAAAGGTTTTGTAATGACTGAATATCAGACCATAGCTTACAGCCCAGAAAATTGCAACACATATAACAGCAAGTACACTGCAGACCTCGTGTACCCAAACATACCAGGTTGACACACCCCAGGTCAGGACCCAAGGGACCTGTCCTAGGCTGCTAATCACTTGAATTAGCGGGTGACCTGACCTACCAAGACACACCTGGGTATGACCACACCTGGACACAACTGTCCAGATCTAACCAGTTGAGTGTTAATTAGTGAAGGTCAAAACGCCGGTTGTTCCTGGCCCATATAAAGGCCCTACAGTCCCGTCCATGGGCGATTCTCATTCGGCCTATTCAGCTCATTCTGGTCATTGAGAGGTCATTCTGGTCACTCGCACAGAGTCACGCTCTTCCTCCCCCCAGGCCGGGGAGTCTTCCCGACGTCACCAGCTAAGCAGAGTCTCCCATAGGAGGCAGCCCAGCCAAGCACCCTCTGGGCCTACGTCAGGTTACACGTGAGTCTTGTCAGAACTATCCCTGGGGTGAGTTACCTACTGTGGGAAGTGTATTCCTTTCATGTTTGTGTCCGAGTCAGTGTCGAGTAACGTAAAAATAATGTGCTAAGAACTCCGATATAATATTGATATTGATGTGTCCATGTCATTGAGTGAATTAATAAATAGTTGTATCGAAGTGGTGTTTGAGAAGTTGTCCCTAAAGAACGTGACGTACTATATGTGAATTGACGTATAAGATAAGTGTATTGACTCAAGAGTAAATAACATCCCGGCCACGCTACCAAGCTTTTCCTCTTTACATTCCTTCTAATATAAATATTATGTCTATATGTAATATCTTCTTCTGGTGAGTTTTGTCTCATTACAGTTTGATGGAATTTTTGAAGTGTATATTATATGAGTAAGTCAAAATACCATTTCTTATTTGATACAGCCTGGCCAAAAATCTGTGGCAAAGGGTTAAAAATTGTACATAACGGTCTGAGAGCTATATTTCCCGGAATAGCTTGTCAACATTAACCATTTCCGTTTATTTTTATCATTCTATATAATTAATATTGCTATATAATTTAGTGGTCAGTACTATAACTGAGTGATAAGGTTTTGTGATTAAATGCTGAACTTATTTCTATAAGATATCACTATGAAGCTGTTGGTGATGAAAATATGTATTGCATTTCAACTGGCTGTGTAATTTCAGAAAAAGTGAAAGAAGAGTTGACACAGTGTACTGATATTGGCCAGAAGTGGTGCGATGAGTTGGCAACAGACTGCTTTAATGATGTTAGTAGATTTGAAAAACCAATACCACGGCATAGAGTGGAGAACTTTGCAATAGACGGAGTAAAAGTCAAGTTAACTGGGATATATATGAAGGGCCAAGAGAAACAAGCAAAAAGAGACTTATTTGGAAGGTTATACCTAGCCACAAAAATTTATATTGACCTCTCTAAAGTTTTGACTTACCCTATCACCCCTGTACCTACATCTCTGGCACATCTTAATGGATTAATCAATAAAACAGGAGAGTCTGCACTCCAACAAAACTTGAAACGAAAGTAAACAGTCAGCCGATGCTTGAGTTATAGATAAGAACATAAGAAAATAAGGAGTCTGCAATAGGCCGGTTGGCCTGTGCATGGCAGCTCCTGTCGAGAGTTACTACCACTCTCTATCATCCATGAATCTATCTAGCCTCCTTTTGAAACTTTCCAGAGTTCCCGCACTTACTACAAAGTTGCTAAGCTTGTTCCACTCGTCCACCACCCTATTTGTGAACCAGTTTCTTACTATCTCCCTCCTAAACCAAAACTTATCCAACTTGAATCCGTTGTTACGAGTCCTCTCCTGCTCGGATATTATAAAAACTTTTATCTATATCCCCTTTATTGATTCCTTTCACCCACTTAAATACTTCTATCATATCTCCCCGCACTCTTCGTCTTTCTAGGGAATGCAAGTTAAGTTTCTTTAGCCTATCCTGATGTGGAAGGTTTCTAAGTCCCGGAATCATTTTTGTTATTCTTCGCTGCACCGACTCTAGTGAATTTATATCCATTCTATAATAGGGGCACCAGAACTGAACCGCATAATCGAGGTGTGGCCTGACTAGCGCAAGATATAGTTGCAATAAGACCTCTGCACTCTTGTTACTTACACTTCTAGATATAAAACCCAATACTCTGTTTGCCTTATTTCGAACATTAACGCACTGTTTTCTAGGCCGTAGGTCCGGGCTTACAAGTACCCCTAGGTCTCTTTCACAAGTCGACTTCTCTAGGTTGATGTTGTTAAGGCTGTATACATTATAAGTATTTGTTCTTCCAATATTAAGTACGCTGCACTTGCTGGTGTTGAATTTCATTTGCCATTTTTCAGACCACCCCTGCAGTTTATTTAGATCCTCCTGTAATGCATTTGCATCCTGCCCTGAATTAATTTGCCGCCCTATTTTGGTGTCATCCGCAAACTTGCTTATGTCACTGCTGATCCCAGTATCCAGATCGTTTATGTAGTTTATGAACAAGAGTGGGCCTAGTACTGACCCCTGGGGAACCCCACTGGTTACACGGCCCCACTCAGATTTAACACCATCTACGCTGACCCTCTGCATTCTATCGGTGAGCCATGATTTTATCCAATTTAAAACTTTCCCCTCGATACCATGAGCCTTAATTTTTCTCAGAAGCCTCTTATGCGGTACTCTGTCAAATGCTTTGCTAAAGTCTAAGTAAATAACATCGTAATTTTCGTCATTATCGACTACCTCGAAGACTTTCCAAAAAAACGTTAGCAGGTTTGTAAGACAAGATTTTCCCTTTGTAAACCCATGTTGAGAGTCGTAGATTAATTTGCTTTTCTCTAGATGCGATCAGATGCTATCTGCCATAATTGATTCAAGAAATTCCCCACTACTGACGTCAAACTGATCGGCCGGTAATTTAACGCTGATGCTCTGTCTCCCTTTTTGAATATGGGTACTACATTTGCCTGTTTCCACAAGTCTGGCACAACTCCAGTGTCGAATGATTTTGTAAATAAGTTTACGAGGGGTCCGCTAATCTGTTCCCTACACTCTTTCAAGGCTCGAGGAAAAATTTCATCCGACCCTGGGGATTTTGTTTTCTTTAGTTTATTTATCTTCTTAAGAACATCCTCTTTTCTGATAGTGATATTCTTTAATTTCTCTTCTTCCTTTCCCTTAAATATCAGTTTCACCTCTGGAATTTCATCGCAAATTTCTTCTGTGAAAACTGATAAGAAGTAGCTGTTCAATGCTTTGCTTATTTCTTCACTGCCATTTATCACTTCTCCCCTCCCTGACTTTAAAGGCCCAACTTTGTCCTTGACCTTTGTCCTATATACCTGGAAAAATCCCTTGGGATTCACCTTGGATTCTCTTGCTATTTTGATTTCATAGTCTCTCTTTTCTTTCCTTACATTTTTCTTAACATTCCTAGATAGTTCATTATACCAATTTCTGAGCTGCTCCTCCCCTCCCTTTAATTTCTTATATATTCCTTTCTTTATTCCTATGTCATGTTTAAGTTTTCTGGTCATCCACCTTGGCTCATTTTTATTTGACCTAATTTTTCTGTGTGGTATATTTTGTTCTTGTGCTTTATGTAGTATACTAGTGAATATATTATAGTCATGATCAATTGTTGTGTCATCTATGATCTCACCCCTTCCTACTGGGGACTGACGTGACTGTTCCCAGGTGACCTCACCTAGGTACCTTCTTAACCCCTGATAATCCGAAAGTTTGGGACTCTAACCATATTGTCATTGTTTTTCGTTTCCCAATTTAGGTTGAACCTGATTTCTCTGTGATCACTGTTCCCTAGTTCTTCCCCTACTGTGATATCTCTGATAATATTTTCTTTATTTGTTAATACTAGGTCTAATATATTGTCACCTCTACTGTAGTAGGTTCTGTAATTAGTTATTTCAAAAAATTGTCCTGTACTGCGTCTAGGAAGTCTTCAGATTCATAGTCACCTACAATGTTGTCCCAGTCAATATTTCTGAAGTTGAAATCCCCCATAATGCATAGGTTGTTATATTTTGCTGCCCTACTCATTTCCTGCCATATGGGCTGAGCTGCTTCTTTGTCAAGACTTGGGGGCCTGTAAATCACTCCCATAATTAGTTTTTCTCTTCCTTCCGTGATTTCTACCCACACAGACTCGGTTCCTATTTCACCCTTTATTGAATTATTAATACAACATTTTAATGTATCCTTGACGAAGAGTGCGACCCCTCCCCCCTTCCTACCATCCCTGTCCTTGTGAAAAAGGTTGTACCCTTCTATTTGGTACTCTGATAAAAAAAATTTGCTCGCCAGATTCATCCAAGTTTCGGTGATTGCTATGACGTCTACATTCTCGGTACATACAACCGCTCTCAGCAAGTCTATTTCATTTCTAACACTCCTACTGTTTGTATAGTATACATTTAAACCTACCCTTCCCTGGTCCTGCTTTACCCCTTGTCCGCAGCAACTAATTTTACTTCCCAGGACCTGCTTGTTTTTTGACTCCCACTTTCCCCGACCTCTCTCTACTGGCGAAACCCCCCCCCCCTTAGGAGTGACAATTTCACGCTCCAGGGATGCAGACAACGTCTTTACCCCCTCACGAGACAAGTGTACTCCGTCGCGACTGTACAGGTAGTCGTTGCCATAGAATCGTTGCCAGCTATCAATGAATGCCCAACCATTGTTTGCACAATGTTTTTCCAGTCGGCATTTTATAGCAATTGCCCTGGACAGCCATTCACGACCAACCCCTCTTCTAGGCAAGACACCACATACTATCGGGATCCCTCCCCTATCTCTAATCTTCCCCAGCGCCTCCCTATACCTCTTGAAAAGTTCCTCACTCCTAACCTTACCTATGTCGTTTCCTCCCACACTATGGCGGGGTGGCTGAAGTCCTGCACACTACTACTACTAGTACTACTTTGCTGTCACTCGGAATCGAGTATGATGATTATCCAGCTATGATACAATGATACGAGTTATTAGGGATGTCACCTAGGTTGGTGAGTTTTGAGGTGACTAAAGAGACCGATATGGGACCGGCAGGGTCAATCGCAGATATTGCACATGTGGGAGGCAACATCTAGTGCGGAAGGGGCGGCGGCAGCGTCCTTCCGGCATTGTCGCTTGTCTGCTTCGTTTTGCAGTCGGGCTAACTCGAAAGTATTGACACCTTCTTGTGGTGATCCTCCAAGCGTTACGGTGTGGAGTAATCGTCTCTCACATAAGAGGGTCGATTTGGCATTTTTTTTCAGGTTTGTCTTAAGAATATCGTTATACCTTTTCAGTTGTCTGCCAGCGTTATGTTTACTATTCGTTAGGTGACTGTAAAGTAGCTGCTTTGGCAGTCTATTATCGCCTATACGGGTAACATGGCTAGTCCAGCCTAGTTGTTCATGGATAATGGTAGACTTGATGCTTCTACAGTTGGTGTCAGCAAGAATAATGGCATTTGTTCTCTTGTCTTCCCAGTGGACTCGGAGGATGGAACGTAGATTACGTTGGTGAAAGTTTTCAAGTGTCTTGAGGTGCCTCCTGTATGTGACCTATGTCTCACTGCCATATAGCAGGGTGAGGAGGACCACTGCTCGATATACGTGTAACTTTGCAGATAATTTCAGCTCAGTACAGCTGAAGAAACTGTTTCGGAGTCTGTCAAAGGCTTGAGATGCACATCTGACCCGATGCGGAATCTCTTCATCGATGTCCACGGTGGTGGACAGGTGGGAGGAGAGATACCGAAAGTGGGTAACATTAGAGAGGGTAGTACCGTTAAACTGGATGGACAGTGGAGGTGTGGCTGAACCAGGGGCAGGCTGAAAGAGAAACGGAGTCTTACGTACATTCACCTAAAGTAAGAAGTGTGCATACGCATCTGCAAGGTGTTCAGGATCTCCTGCAGGTTGGGTTCAGTGTGCACGTAGGCACAACCTCATAAACACTACACTAATTATTATTTTTTATTCCGAGAAAACATTACAGGTGTTTCACATTTGCCGGAAGTCTCAGGTGTGTAGGAGAGAACAACATTACCCCGAACTGCTTTTTGAAATAGAGGAAAAAACTTTTAATTGTGTGTGTGTCATGGAGGCGTCATCACAAAAAAATGGAGGTCTCGGTATTAGTAGAGTACAAGTGATCGCGGGCACCTTCGTGCCCAGTGAAAGTTTCAACGCTCGTGCTTGGCTAGCATAAAGCGAATGAGGGAGATAGGAAGAAACTGGTTCACAAATAGGGTGGTGGACGAGTGGAACAAGCTTAGCAACTTTGGAGTAAGTGCGGGAACTCTGGAAAGTTTCAAAAGGAGGCTAGATAGATTCATGAATGATAGAGAGTGGTAGTAACTCTCGACAGGAGCTGCCATGCACAGGTCAACCGGCCTATTGCAGATTCCTTATTTTCTTATGTTTTTATGTAAGTCCGTAGACTTGCATGGTTAATTAGGGTGAGCCAAGTCCGTAGACTTGCATCATTTTCCATCGTAAATAAAATGGTTAATTAATGCCTTCCTAAAGAAACCATCGACATGGGACCAGGTTTGTTCCACTCTACGAATTTTTTGCGATTTTTCCACCAGTTTGATGAAAAACGATTGTGCCGTTTCGGCTGCCCAGAACAGACAGACAGACAGACAGATACACGCCTAGTCCTATAGTATATTAGATTGTTGCCGATTTTTAACTAGTCTGGATCGTTGCAAGTGACACAACGATGGCTACTCCAAGTACGTACAGTACTGAGACCCCCGGTTGCTAAAACTACGTTAATTAATCAGAATTTTTATCAATAGTCTTTTATAAAAAAAATAAAACTCAGTGAACGGCGCCTGATTAACCTGACACGTGAAGCACCACAAACAAAAACAACAACAACAAAGGTTAATGTTACGTTTTATTGTGCTGCCATTCATTCAATACAAATAAAAATGTCGATACAGAATAGTTAATATTAAACCTTCGGTACACAATGAAGAACAGTGGTCGGCACCGCACTCGAGCACATTCACTTCCCCGAACTGTAGAGTCAGGGTATCCATTCCCTGCTGGTAACACATAGTAAACATCTCGGTACAAACTATAACGAACAAAGACTCTCGATCATAACACAACACCTGGTATCGAACCCGAGCCTGGCGTCGTAATGTGCCACTTTGTCACTGTGACGACAAGACTCGTATCAGGTTTTACCACACAGGAAGTGAATGTATTTTATTCTTATTTTTCTTTCCCCACTTGTGTTTGTTCAGCAACAGGTGGGGGAAGTGTTGCTAACACTGCACCTGACTGTGTGGACATGTATCGGTAATGTTAGTGTTAGGAGGAGGTGGGGTAAGTGTTGCTACTACTTACAGGTACCTTTACTATTATTATTATTATTATTATTTAAAAATGCATATTATATTTTTGATATCATAATTAACACGAGTGTGTAGTGAGGGGGGGGGGTGTACCAAGATACAAAAAAAGTGAATGTGAATGAAATTAAGAGGAATGGGACAATAGATTGCAGGAAATAATAAGCCAAGACGTCCAGGGAGGAGAAGTTCGACAGGAATTTAAGTCGTATTGACATAAATAAGGTGCGGTGAGGTGAGGTGAGGTGAGGTGAGGCGCGGAGGTATCAAAAGTTTAAGCAGTCACTGAAAATATAAAGACGTTGAAAGAGAAAATAACAGATGTGAGTTGCTAAAATAAAATAAGATGTGAAAAAAAAGATGAAAAGAGGATTAAGAAGGTAGAAGATGGCGAATATAAAAGGAAATGCATTAATCAAAAAATAGGTAAAGAATTTGAAGATAAAAATGAAGGTTTAGATGAACTTCCTCACAGCACTGAACCAGACCATTAGTGGGTGAGAACGTAAAGACAGATATAAGAAAAGAAAAGAGAGGAAAAAAAGGAATCAGAGGTAACCTGATGATCCAGTGAAGGTTAACAAAGAGAAAGGAAAAGGTTTAATGACCACAATGATGCTCTGAGTGTACTGTTTGTACCTGGATGTGAAGGTGAAATATTTATAGAAGTACAGGTAAGTCACTAATAACGGCAGTAATAATTGGTAACGTTATAATGTTCACAAGTACAGGTAACTGAGGTAAGTCACTAATAACGCCAGTAATTAGTGGTAAAGTTATAATATTGACAAGTACAGGTAAGTCACTAATAACGGCAGTAATTAGTGGTAAAGTTATAATATTGATAAGTACAGGTAAGTCACTAAAAACGGCAGTAATTAGTGGTAAAGTTAAAATATTGATAAGTACAGGTAAGTCACTAAAAAGGGCAGTAATTAGTGGTAAAGTTATAATATTGACAAGTACAGGTAAGTCACTAAAAACGGTAGTAATTAGTGGTAAAGTTATAATATTGACAAGTACAGGTAAGTCACTAATAACGCCAGTAATTAGCGGTAAAGTTATAATATTGACAAGTACAGGTAAGTCACTAAAAACGGCAGTAATTAGTGGTAAAGTTATAATATTGATAAGTACAGGTAAGTCACTAAAAAGGGCAGTAATTAGTGGTAAAGTTATAATATTGACAAGTACAGGTAAGTCACTAAAAACGGCAGTAATTAGTGGTAAAGTTATAATATTGACAAGTACAGGTAGGTCACTAATAACGCCAGTAATAACAAGTAAAATTAAAATACTCACAAATTGAAGCACAAAAAACAAAAACATAACTCAAGTGCTGTTGACAAGAACTGACTTTGACAACGATGTATATGTGACAAAAAACAGAAGTAAACAGAGAGAGAGAGAGAGAGAGAGAGAGAGAGAGAGAGAGAGAGAGAGTCCCTAGAAAAACGCAGACAGGGAAACACAGTGAGATGGTCTGAACAAGTGGAACGTGTGATATATGACAAGCGGGTGGAGATTTATGGCAGCACAGGGATGGCAAGTGTGAGAGAGAGAGAGAGAGAGAGAGAGAGAGAGAGAGAGAGAGAGAGAGAGAGAGAATGTTAGGCTCTCGCAATACGTCACTGGGGAATGTTTGGAGAAGAGAAACGACGATCGACGCTCATATAATGGAAAATATTAATCATAAACGAACATGAAGTAAGACACACTAAGCGAGACCCTGGAGGGTAAGAGACACCTAGTGAGACTTTGGAAAGCGAGACACACACTAAGCCTTACCTTGAAGAGTGAGAGAAACTAAGCGAGATTCCGAAGGGTGTAAAAGTGAGATTATGAAGTTAGAAACACTAAGTGAGATAAAAATATGATTAAATAATAATATTGAATAACAGGTGGGGTTTTTTAATTGTCTGTTGTCAAATAAAATATTATATTCGGCGGGAGAGGTTGACCGTGTGAGTCATGGCAGAAAATCGAAGCCAAGGAGGGAAGGTAAGGCTCAGAGACAGGTGAGGGAGAGAGGGAGGGAGGAAGGAGGGAGGGAGTGGGTGTTGGAGGTGGGAATGTGGAGGAAGGGAGGGGGACGAGGGTTGGAAGGTGGGGGGGGCGAAGACGGGAAGGGGGATTGGCAGGTGGTAATGTGAGGGTCAGATGGAGGAAGGGAGATGGGGAGAAGGGAGGAAGGTAGGGGCGATTAGAGAATGGAAGATGTAGAGGGAGATTGAAGTAAGTAGGAAGGGAAGCCGGAAGATAAGGGTTGGGAGCATGTGAGGAAGGGAGGGAAAGGGGAAGGAAAGGAAGGTGAGGGTCTGAGGTACTGTAGGTGAGAGATTGAGGAAGAGAGGGAAGGTAGAGGTTTTGAGGCAGGTGAGGGGGAGGACGAGGGAGGAATGAGGGTGAGGATCAGGAGCAGATAAGGGAGGGAGGGAAAGCGGGGGTGAAGGCGGTAAGAAGATCTGGGTCTGAAGCAAGGGAGGGAGGGAGGGAGGGAGGGAGGGAGGGAGAGAAGGAAGTTGAAGGTTTGAGGCAGGTGAGGGAGGGAAGGTGAAAAGGTATGGGTCTGAAGCAGGTAAGGAAGGAAGGAAGGAAGGTTTATTATGGCTGGCTGCGTCATGGAGTATTAGCTGAAGCAAGATTCTCCATGTGATAGACAATTTGAAACGGTTTATCGAACTACACACACACACAATGTCTCACGCACACAAACAGATACACATACCCACATACATATACAAGCAAACACGTTTCTCACACACACACACACACGCGCACGTCGCCTGGAGAGAACAAGTCAAGAACATTCAGATAAAAAAAAAACACTGGAAACAATGTCCAAACTTGAAATTAAATCGTTAGTTGGTGAGTCTGCATTCAAGAGCAACAAACAACAGCAACAAACAACAACATGACCCCCACTAAAAGCACTACATTTCTCGGAACAAGTCGCTACCGGGTGAAATCTTACCGCATACGTAAAGGGCCTTGTGTGGCAGACAGGAACACGACCCGTATTTCTGCCTCCCAAGACAACTAAGGACACGTCCACCTTGTGTGTTACGACGGCGGCCACAACTACACTAAAACTCCTGGACGGTTGGGAAGCTTTCGAGTACTGAGTCGGAGTTGCGTGAGATTTTTCGAAAATTTTATAGAGTAACGCAAAAATTATACATTACAGAAAAATTATTTATAAATATTATAAAACTATACAGTAGATAGGTTACAGACGAGCGCTTATACGGGGGCAGTGTGGAAAGATACATGAAGACATTGAGAGACACTGCTTTACTTCCCCAACTAAAGTCAAGGAGAGGAGGGGAGGTGCAATGTATAAAGAGTAACTCCTATGAATATTACAATACTTTCTATATATATATATATATATATATATATATATATATATATATATATATATATATATATATATATATATATATATATATATATATATATATATATATATATATATATATATATATATATATATATATATATATATATATATATATATATATATATATATATATATATTTTTTTTTTTTTTTTTTTAACTAATACTTCTATAGCAATATATATGGATTTGAGAACATACCAGCGTTGATTACCAACTCAGACAGATTATATAAGATCAACATTTTTGAGGGCAAGGACATTCAACACAGATACATTCACTCGACGCCAGACTGAGGTATGTTTTTTTTCTTTTCTTTTTTTTGTCCGAGTGAAGTTCCTGACTTGTACAGTTTGAATATTCCATGAATAAATATGAAAGTGTTTTCAGACATCGGCAAAGCCCACTCTCGGCTCTAGTCACACTCGCCTATGGATATCAGGTATGAAAGCTTGTATGAGGAATTTTTGCACTCACCCCTCAGTCTTTCTGGTATTTGAAGTTATATAAATCTCGAGTAGTAACTTGAAGGAATAGACCAACTGGCATTATTATCCACCAGTGATGTTATCCACTACTGTATGACAAAAGAAAACAATATAATAGGTGTTCATATATTAACCTTGGTATCTTAAATAATATTTACTGGAATAAACACACCAAACTGATGTTAATGAATATGAGTTAATGTTAATGTTATGTTAATGAGTTACTTAATGCACAAAGGCAGAACATACCACACAAAAAACTCAGATCAAACAACAATGACCCTAAATGGATAAATAATTATTTAAAGAACATTATTGGTCAAAGGAAGGCTATAGGTAGGAGGAGGATAAATCGTGGCGAAATTTACCTCCGAGATTATTATAAGGTATTGGCCGGTTGGGTTAAGACTGAGAAAAGGAAAGCAAAGAGGAATAATGAGCTGAGGATAGCAAGGGAGGCGAAGACAAACCCCAAGGGATTCTATCAAATGTATCAAACTAAAACACGAGAAAAGATTGGACCAATACAGTCAGATACCGGCGAGCTAACTGATAACGACGGAGAAATGAGCAATAATCTGAATAAATATTTTTCAACAGTTTTCTCCACGGAAAATTTAAACATGATACCCGAGGCACCGACTCTATTCAGAGAGAGTGAAGAAAACAAATTAAGCGAGATAGTAGTGACTAGTAACGATGTTAGTAAGCAAATAGAGAAACTAATGCCTAATAAGTCACCTGGTCCCGATGAGATATTTGCCAGAGTATTAAAGGAATGTAAGGAAGAGGTTAGAGTGCCCTAACCAAAGTTGTTTAACATGTCCTTAAAAACAGGTGTAGTACCAGAATTCTGGAGGATAGCGAATGTAATACCGATTTTCAAGAAGGGGGATAGATCACTATCCTCTAACTACCGTCCAATCAGTCTAACATCAGTTGTAGGCAAATTACTGGAAGCAATCATTTCAAACTCTATTCGAAACCACCTAGAGAAGCACAAACTGATCAATGATTCCCAGCATGGCTTCACAAGCGGGCGTTCATATCTAACTAATCTATTAACATTCTTTTCATCAGTTTTCGGATCGGTGGACGAGGGGCACAATTATGATGTGGTATATCTCGACTTTAGCAAAGCCTTTGACAGAGTCCCCCACGAAAGACTAATTAGATAGGTAGAAGCACATGGCATCAAAGGTAACATCCTTAAATGGATTAGGGCGTGGTTACAGGACAGGAAACAGCGAGTGAGCATTAACGGCACTAAATCTCATTGGCGCAACGTCACTAGTGGAGTTCCCCAAGGCTCAGTACTTGGACCATTATTATTTATTATATACATAAACGACATAGATATCGGCATAGACAGCAACATAAGTAAATTTGCTGATGACACTAAAATAAGACGTGTAATTAAATGTGACGAGGACTCCGCAAAACTACAGGAAGATCTAAACAAATTTTTCGAATGGTCTGAAAAATGGCAGATGAAATTCAATGTGGACAAATGTAAAGTACTCGGTATAGGAGATGTAAACAGGGAAACCAGTTAGCAGATGAACAACGATGCCATTGATAAATCCGAGTGCGAGAGAGATTTAAGAGTAATGATAAGTAGGAATGTTAAGCCAAGTGAACAATGTGGTTTTGCTCGTAACAACGCTAATAAAGTACTTGGGTTCATACAAAGGAGTGTTAGTTACAAGACTAGCGAGGTCATCTTAAGATTATATCTTGCGCTTGTGAGACCTCACCTGGATTACGCAGTTCAGTTCTGGTCACCGTATTACAAAATGGATATAGAATCCTTGGAAAGAATCCAGAGGAGAATGACAAGACTAATCCCGGGCATTAGGAACCTTGAGTACAGAGACGGGTTAAAGCATCTTAATTTGCACTCCCTCGAGAGGCGTAGAGCGATGGGCGACATGATAGAGGTGTATAAATGGAAGTCAGGGCTAAGCAAAGGGGACATTACAAAGGTACTCAAACTATCTAACCAGGAGCAAACTCGTAACAATGGTTTTAAATTAGACAAATTTAGATTTAGGCGCGAAATTGGTAAACACTGGTTTGGAATCAGAGTAGTGGATGAATGGAACAAGTTACCAAACATCATCATTAACTCGAATACGCTGGATAGCTTGAAACACAGGATGGGTGCTTATATGAGCAATAGGGGTTGGGTGTAAATGGGACTGCCCAGTATGAGCCAATGGGCCCGCTGCAGTTTCTTCCATTCTTATGTTCTTATTTTATGTTCAACTCTATTCAAAATTAAGATCGAACTTAAACTGTATGGGCCAAGAAAATATAATTTGCACTCAGACTGACTAAAAAGATCCAAAGACATTTCCAAACCTCCAGTTTTGTTGATGAGTTCAAGTTACAACTTTTACGGTGCTCATGTACTGTACAGTAAAATGACTTTTGCCAGTAGTTAGGGGGGACTTAAATTATCTTATTCAAAAGGTTACGTCATCTTAGTTAAGCTTTTAAATCATCCTTCTCAGGAGGTTAAGTCATCATACTCATGAAGTTAACTCAATATATTTGCAGGATTAAGTCATTTTCAGGGATTAAATTACTGAAAATTTAAATATGCAAAGACGCCTGACACTAACATCATTATCACACCTTCCCCACAATAACAATAATACAACACGGAAGTCCTCTTTAAAATTGGACAAAACCACACATCACCAACAACAAGGCCCACAAGGTCAGTAGGGCGTTCACCTGTTGATTAATGGCGTAACAAATTCAATTATGATTCGGTGACGG
The DNA here is from genome assembly GCF_018991925.1 of Homarus americanus. Classification (NCBI taxonomy): domain Eukaryota; kingdom Metazoa; phylum Arthropoda; class Malacostraca; order Decapoda; family Nephropidae; genus Homarus; species Homarus americanus. Next base: position 28,927,037 of record NW_024713129.1, on the reverse strand, counting down.
AGACATCGCTCAACCATGTAGTTACCTTGTTAGCTCTGATGATAAAGTGCTCGAGGGTGAGTGTATGTTCTTGGCTCTCTTTGGCCACCCTACAGTCTCTAGGGCCACTCTATAGTCCTCAGGGCCACTTTACAGTCTCCCTCTGACCACCCTACAGTCTCTAGGGCCATTCTATATCCTTCAGGCCACTATAGTCTCCAGGACAACTCCATATTATTCAGGCGACTATAGTTTCCAAGGCATCTCTATAGTCTCCAGGGCCACTCTATATATAGTCTCCAGAGCCACTCTTTACATAGTCTCCAGACTCACTCTATACATAGTTTCCAGAGCCACTCTATACTTAGAGTGATCAAATAAGAATGAGCCAAGGTGGATGACCAAAAAACTTAAACAGGACATAAGAATAAAGAAAGGAATTTATTATAAATTAAAGGGGGGGGAGGGAGGAGCATCTCAGAGATAGGTATAATGAACGACTTAGGAATGTTAAGAAAAATGTAAGGAAGGCAAAGAGGGACTACGAAATCAGGATAGCAAGAGAATCCAATGCGAACTCCAAGGGATTTTTCCAGGTATACAGGACAAAGGTCAAGGACAAAGTGGGACCTTTAATGTCAGAGAGAGGGGAAGTGATCGATGATAGTGAGAAAATAAGCAACACATTAAACAGCTACTTCTTATCAGTTTTCACAGAAGAAATACAAGACGAAATGTCAGAGGTGGAACTGATATTTAGGGGAAATGAAGAAGAGAAATTTAAGAATATCACTATCAGAAAAGAGGATGCTCTGAAGAAGATAAATAAATTAAAGAAGCTAAAATCCCCAGGGCCAGATGAAATTTTCCCTCTAGTTTTGAAAGAGTGTAAGGAACAGATTAGCGGACCCCTCGTAAATTTATTTACAAAATCATTTGATATAGGAGTTGTGCCAGACAAATGTAATACCCATATTCAGAAAGGGAGACAGAGCATCAGTGGAAAATTACCGGACGGATATTATAAGAACTTTATCTATATCTTTTATTGATTCCTTTCACCCACTTAAATACTTCTATCATATCTCCCCACACTCTTCGTCTTTCTAGGGAAAGCAAGTCTAGTTTCTTTAACCTATTTTGATAGGGAAGGTTTGTAAGTCCCGGAATCATTTTCGTCAGTCTTCGCTGTATCGACTCCAGTGAATTAATATCCATTATATAATAAGGACACCAGAACTGAACAGCATAATCGAGGTGCGGCCTGACTAGCGCAAGATATAATTGCAATATGAGTTCCGCACTTTTATTTCTTACACTTCTAGATATAAAACCTAATACTCTGTTTGCCTTATTTTGTACATTAACCCACTCTTTTCTAGGCCGAAGATCCGGCCTCAGGAGTACCCCTAAGTCTCTTTCACAAATCGACTTCTCTAGGTTGATGCTGGTAAGGCTGTATACATTGAGAGTATTTGTTCTTCCAACATTATGTACACTGCTTTTGCTGTTGATGAATTTCGTTTGCCATTTTTCTGACCACTCCTGCAGTTTATATCCTCTGTAGTGCATTTGCATCCTACCCTGAATTAATCTGCTGCCCTATTTTGGTGTCATCCGCAAACTTGCTTATATCACTGCTGATCCCAGTACCTAGATCATTTATGTAGATTATGAACAAGAGTGGGCCCAGAACTGACCCCTAGGGAACCCCACTGGTTACACAGCCCCACTCAGATTTAAAACCATCTATGCAGACCCTCTGCATTCTATCGGTAAGCCATGATTTTATCCAATTTAAAACTTCCCCTCGATACCATAAGCCTTAACTTTTCACAGAAGCCTCTGAAGCGGTACTCTGTCGAATGCTTTGCTAAAGTCTAAGTAAATAACATCGTGATTTTCGTCATTATCTATTACCTCATAGACTTTCCTAAAAAACGTCAGCAGATTTGTAAAGACAAGATTTTCCTCGGCAAATCCATGTTGAGAGTCGTAGATTAATTTGTTTTTCTCAAATGCGATCGAATGGTATTTGCTGTGATTAATTCAAGAAATTTCCCCGCTACTGACGTCAAACTGATCGGCCAGTAATTTGACGCCGATGCTCTGTCTCACTTTTTCAATATGGGTACTACATTTGCCTGTCTCCAAAAGTCTGGCACAACTCCCGTGTCTAATGATTTGGTAAATAAATTTACAAGGGGTCCGCTTATCTGTTAATTACACTCTTTCAAAACTAGAGGGAAAATTTCATCTGGCCCTGGGGATTTTGGCTTCTTTAATTTATTTATCTTCTTAAGAACATCCTCATTTCGGATAGTGATATCCTTAAGTTTCTCTTCTTCATTTCCCCTAAATATCAGTTCCACCTCATGCGTTTGCTTGTGAATTTCTTCTGTGAAAACTGACTATCATCGATCACTTCCCCTCTCTCTGACTTTAAAGGCCCCACTTCGTCCTTGATCTTTGTCCGATATACCTGGAAAAATCCCTTGGGATTCGCTTTGGATTCCATTGCTATTCTGATTCCGTAGTCCCTCTTTGCCTTCCTTACATTTTTCTTAACATTCCTAGATAGTTCCTGATACCTATTTCTGAGATGCTCCTCCCCTCCCTTTAATTTCTTATATATCCATTTCTTTATTCCTATGTCATGTTTAAGTTTTCTTGTCATTCACCTTGGCTCATTCTTATTTGACCTAATTTTTCTGTATGGTATATTTTGTTCCTGTGCTTTACGTAGTATACTAGTGAACATATTATAGTCATGATCAATTGTTGTGTCGCCGGTGACCTCACCCGTTCCTACCGGAGGTCACCTGGCCGTTCCCAGGTGACCTCATCTAGGTACCTTCTTAACCCCTCATAATTCACCCATCAAAAGTCTGGGACTCTAACCATATTGCCATTATTTTTCGTTTCCAAATTTAGGGTAAACCTGTCTTATCTGTGATCACTGTTCCCTAGTTCTTCCCTTAATGTGATATCACTGATAATATTTTCTTGTTAATACTAGGTCTAATATATTGTCACCACTAGTAGGTTCTGTAATTAGTTGTTTTAAAAAATTATTCTGTGCTGCGTCTAGGAAGTCTTCAGATTCATAGTCACCTATATTGTTGTCCCAGTCAATATTTCTGAAGATGAAATCCCCAATAATGCACAGGTTGTTGTATTTTGCTGCCCTACACATTTCCTGCCATATGGGTTGAGCAGCTTCTTTCCCGTGACTTGGGGGCCTATAAATCACTCCCAAAATTAGTTATTCTCTTCCTTCCTCAATTTCTACCCATGCAGACTCGGTTCCTATTTCACCCTTTATTGTATTATTAACACAACATATTAATATATCGCTGACGAAGCGTGCGACCCCTCCCTCCTTACTACCTTCCCTGTCCTTGTGAAAAAGGTTGTACCCTTCTATATGATACTCTGATAAAAAGTTCTTGCTCGCCAGATTCATCCAAGTTTCGGTGATTGCTATGACGTCTACATTCTCGGTACATACAACCGCTTTCAGCAGTCTATTTTATTTCTAACGCTCCTACTGTTTGTATAGTATACATTTAAACCTACCCTTCCCTGGTCCTGTTTTACCCCTTGTCCTGAGTAACCAATTTTACTCCCCAGGACCTGCTTGTTTTTTTACTCCCACTTACCCTGACCTCTCTCTACTGGCGAAACCCCCCATTTGGAGTGACAATTTCATGCTCCAAGGATGCAGACAACGTCTTTACCCCCGTGCGAGACAAGTGTACTCCGTCACGACTGTACAGGTAGTCGTTGCTATAGAATCGTCGCCAGTTATTAATGAACGCCCAACCATTGCTTGCACATTGTTTTTCCAGTCGGCATTTTATAGCAATTGCCCTGGACAGCCATTCACCACCAACTCCTCTTCTAGGCAAGACACCACATACTATCGGGATCCTTCCCCTATCTCTAACCTTCCCCAGCGCCTCCCTATACCTCTTGAATGTTCCTCACTCCTAACCTTTCCTATCTCGTTTCCTCCTACACAAGACACACAACTGGCTTGGTACCCTCCCCTGACAAAACCCTTTCCATCCTCTCAGCTACATGCCTTATCCCAGCCCCAGGAGAACACACCCTAGTCCTACGTTTCCTATCCCAACTACCACGACCTTACCACTGGGCAGGGTTTGATCACACTGTCCTGCCTCTTCTCTTCCTCGCCAGCTTCCTCCAACACTTAGTAGGGGTTACTGCACTCCACACCCTGGTCAGTTTTCCGGAGTCTGACCTTTGTCCCCTTGGAGACAACCACTCTCCACTCCTGCTCCTCCTGACCCTCCTTCGTAGGTGTCCTGCTAGGCAGGACACCCTTCTGAAGGAGTTCAGTCTTGAGGGCTTCGGTCTCCCCCTTTAAAACGTCCATCTCTCTCCGTAACTGCTCCAGCTGACTTAACAGAGTTGCCGGCGGGGGGGTGGGGGGGGGTGTCTTCTCTCCCCACACACGGTCTCTCTTCCCCCACCACACAACGGCCCACGGTGGCTATTTTCTATGGTCACTAACACGAGCACACAGAGGCACGTTCTTCTCCATGCTAGTCTCCAGTCACTCTATATATAGTCACCAGTCACTCTATATATAGTCTCCAATGTCACTATATACATAGTCTCCAGAGTCGCTTTATATATAGTCTTCAGAGTCACTGCATACATAGTCTCCAGAGTCACTCTATATATTGTCTTCAGGGCCACTCTATACATAGTCTCCAGAGCCACTCTATATATACTGTAGTCTCCAGTCACTCTATATATTGTCTTCAGGGCCACTCTATTATAGTCTCTAGAGCCACTCTACATATAGTCTCCAGAGCCACTCTATAACCTCCCACTTAGTCAATTAATAACAGATTTATCCTCAAGGCCTGAGCTCAGTGCCTGGCAACCTTCACCTCTCGCTGTGATATAACCTGACAATAATTATGTCAGGAATTTGCAACGTGTGAGGTTTAATTTAGACGAACACATGAAGATTAGACACCCCCTATTTGGAAGATTAACCACCTTAACCCTACCTGTTGGGGGGTTAGTTTAGGTTAGGTTAAGCAAGGTTACTTTAACTTAGTTAAGCTTCACGTTAGATTAGTTTAATTAGGTTAGGTTAGCTTAGGTTAGTTATGTATGGCTGCCTACTAGGTTAGGTTAAGTTAGTTAGGGTAGGTTAAGTTAGTTAGGTTAGATTAGATTAGTTAGTTTAGGTTAGGCAATAATAGTTTAGATTAGCGTTAGGTTAGATTACGTTAGGTTAGGTTCAGTTAAGTTAACGTTAAGTTATGCTACAATACGCTATGTTACGTTTGGTTACGTTACAGTACGTTATGTTACGTTGGGTCAGTTCAGGTCAGGTCTGGTTAAGTTAGGTCAGGTCAGGTCAGATCAGGTTAGGTTAGGTTAGGTTAGGTGGCAGATTGATGTTCGCAGCTGTAAATTTTGGCCCCCAGCGCCAAGTCGTAAATCACACTCAAGGGTCTTAACAGAATAAGCTGGTTGAGTCACGCTCGGCTACACACCTAATCTATTATTGCATTACCTTAATTGAGGCACTGAGGTATCTTGACTTAGCACCTAAAAAGGTACCTACATTAATGACAAAATATAAGATAAAGAGATATAGAAACGAAAGAAGACAAAGAAATTATCTATACACACACTGAGGGTCACCTGAGGATTAAACACCCTAATTTATTTGACCTGATGATTAAACACTAACTCTATCTGGGGGTTAGAATAGGTTAGGTTAGGTTAGGTTAGAATAGATTAGGTTAGGTTAGAATAGGTTAGGTTAGAATAGGGTAGGTTAGGTTAGGTTAGGATCTGTGGTTGCTAATCTTCACCCTATTTATCGTTTAAAAATCATATCACTTCAGTTACTTTTCACTTCACTACTTTCTTAATTACCATGACGAAGACGTATTGTATAAACGATAATATATTAAGTTCACCGCCGAAACATAATTTACGTGAGTCATGTATATAAGGTGACGAGGCCAAGTAGACGGCAAAGTTAATTAAGGTAAGCATTGTGGTTCATTTTCCCTATCTTATCATACCTAAGCTAACCTAACTTAATGTAACATAACCTAATCTAACCTAACCTAGTCTAACATAACATAACCTATTTCATCATACCTAAGCTAACCTAACCTAATGTAACATAACCTATCTTATCATACCTAAGCTAACCTAACCTAAGCTAACCTAACCTAATGTAACCTAACCTAATGTAACATAACCTAATGTAACATAAGCTAACCTATCTTATCGTACCTGACACAACCTTTATATATCTTAACATAATCTAACCTAACCAAACAAAGTTAACCTAAAATGAATGACTCTTTTTAACGATTTTTAAAGATTCGCTTAAGTTAGGTTATGTATGAGAGGTTAAGTTAGGTATGATGAGATAGTTTAAGTTATGTTACGTGAGGTATGATAAGTTGGGTTAAGTTAGGTACGATAGGTTTGGTTAGGTATTATTAGCTGGGTTAAGTTAGGTATTATGTTAGGTTAAGTTAGGTTAAGTTAACCATGATAAGTTAGGTTTGGTGAGGTATGATAACTTAGGTTAAGGTTAAGTTCGGTATGATAAGTTCGGTTTTTCTTTGCCTGTTTAAAAATATTCGGAAAATACAAAGTTTAAAATCAATTATGCGATGAAACTTAACGACTATAGCAACTGCTCCTCTAAATATTACTCTTTAAACGACACACAAAAAAGCTGGGTAATTAACTAAATACATCTGGACCATTTTTTTTGGGGGGGGGGGTAGAGTGACAACACGTGAGAGGTATTGCTGCTAGTTAATTTCTTTAAGGTGTAGAGGCTGTTGTCAACAAAACAACCACACCCCGAGTTAACGAGTTACACGACCCAGTGTCAAGGAATAGTCCGAGAAGACCGGACAACTCGCCAACTGCACTGGCAAACCATGACCCCGAAATACGATCCGCAAATAGATTAACACCCAGGTTCACAATTACTGCTGGGTAGACAGAGGCAAATGGCGTAAAGAAACTTGCCCATATCACCCTGCCCGAGGATCGAATCCAAGTCCACTCGCTTGCTAAACGAGCACGCTGACTATTACACCATAGGTCACCAACAACACGGCATCTTAACCTACCCCCCCCGCCCCCCCCCACACGGTATACATGAAAACAAGGACAAAATAAACCGAAGGATTAGGATATTTGTGTCTGGGAAATAATACTTCAATTATGAAGTATGTGATTACTGGACTAATGTCCTTTAATGATGGCTGACGGAGGCAACAGCTGCAAGCCCATGTTGCCTCCTGAACCCACGTTATGCCCTGGACCAATGTTGCCGCCTGAACCCACGTTATGCCCTGGACCAATGTTGTCGCCTGAACCCATGTTATGCCCCGAACCAATGTTGCCGCCTGAACCCATGTTATGCCCTGGACCAATGTTGCCGCCTGAACCCATGTTATGCCCTGGACCAATGTTGCCGCCTGAACCCATGTTATGCCCTGGACCAATGTTGCCGCCTGAACCCATGTTATGCCCTGAACCAATGTTGCCGCCTGAACCCATGTTATGCCCTGGACCAATGTTGCCGCCTGAACCCATGTTATGCCCTGAACCAATGTTGCCGCCTGAACCCATGTTATGCCCTGAACCAATATTGCCTCCATGACAAGAGAACACATCTCGGTATAAACACAGAACAAATGTCTTGATATTCATGAAATTAAGCAATTTTGGTGAATATATATTACAGGTTTTGGATCACCTGAAAATTAGCCTCCCAGCTTATTTCAACTGATGATTTAACACCCTAACGATGTCTGTGGGGCTTAGGTTAAGTTAGGTTAAGTTAGGTTAGGTTAGGTTAGGGTAGGTTAGGTTCGGTAGGTTAGGTTATTTTTTCATCAGGTGAAAAATGTTGAGGGGACTAATTTTTAGGAGATGCAATGGAAACTTCTTTGAAGGTATTTTTAAGCACCATTGTATAGATACACGTAAACAGGTTAATTCTCTATAACTATTTCTCGACAGTGTGCAGCAGCAGCACATGGTTACGTCAAGTTTTCATATCGGAGTTTCGTCAGATCGAGTTAAGCCAAGTTATAGTAAGAACGATTGAATTTTGCTGGCCTCTCCACCATCCATTACCAAAGTAACACCCACACTCACCTTACCGTGGCGACTTATGACGTCATTGCCCTCACACGTCACTGGGAATGACGAAAATTCCGCTGAAGTCTTCACCATATATCACCCGGGTAACGACGTCAGTGAGCTTCGTTCCCAGTCGATGTCAGGTGCTTGATGTAAGACATGCAGGCGAGAGGTAGGTATCAGTTCACTCTCTAGTATCACACACACACCCTACACTACTTATTTGTCTTATATTCGTCATTTACAAAGTTCAAAGGCTGGCTCCTGTAAAGTAAGTTCTCACCTTTTCACCACTGTCTATATACAGTACACTAAGGTTAAACAGACTTGGTTCTGGAATACGTATGATTTTTCCCACTATTTTACCGTATTTACTCAGCATATGTCTGTGATTATCAAAGTTCGTAAGTCCGGAGCATAACAGAAAAATAATTCACACTAATAAACACTCGTATTATTTCCACTTTTAATTAACTTAAGTATTGTAGCGTCTGACACTCTTAACAATCCTGGCAAACTTTCGACGGTGCGTGTGTGTTATGGTGTAAGTATGTGTCTGCAGTCTGTAAAACAAACACCAATCAACACACGCTGACGCCCTGCTGACAGGTGCTGACCCTCATCAGCTCCAGCGAGGGATTGAGAGGCAGCCAAGTTACAGTCGGACGCCGCCAGTGTCTGGAAAAAAAGAAAAAATAAGAGTTGTTTGATGAGGTAATGAGGTGGTTTAGGGATTTCGGTGTTTGTGGAGACCCTTAAGGCGTTTTCTGTAGTACAAATTTTGTCGGTGTGTAATCATTAGGTGAAATAAACTGGTGCCTAATCAATAAGTGAAATAAACTGGGGTGTCTATCATCAGGTGAAATAAACTGGGGTGTCTAATCAATAGGTGATATAACCATAAGTCGGAGTGTCCAATCTTCAGGTGTATCCTTTCGTTTCTGGGGTTTGCTCATTCTGGACCTGTCGTGCAGGAGGTGAAAAGAAGGGAATTATCTCGGTGACTCATTCTAATAGTGGTAACGAGTCCTTGATATACAGTATATATAATGATGGCATAGTTCACGAGTAATGATTTTAGGTAATTTTTAGGTGTTCAGGTTAAGATCGGCTGCAGTAATTTAGGAGGAGGAAGATAACAAGAGAGATTGCAATAATGATGCCCGTTATTTCTCTTAACTTTACCTGATAACAGAACTTACTAATTTCAGGTGATCATGTCCCTCTTCATATCTCCAAGCGTAATCTTTTTTTCTATATTTTTTTTCTAATTACTTTTCATAAGTTTTAAATTTCATATCATCTCAACATTTTCAAACCTTCATCACTTCTAACACTTTTAACTCTCAATATCATAACACCGATTTCTTTCAGTATTAATAATTTAACGCGTTTATAATAATATTTTTTTGTATCATTCATTATCACATATGACAAGAAAGTTGTATAACGCCTCTCCAGTTTTTTAATTACGTTGGGTTAGGTTAGGTTACTGTTATGATATGTCAGGTTAGTTTTAGCGTTGTGTTAGGTTAGGTTAGGTTAGGTTCGTGTTAGGATAGGCTAAGTTGGTGTTGTTGAATCAATTATAGCAGATAGCATCCGATCGCATCTAGAGAAAAGCAAATTAATCTACGACTCTCAACATGGGTTTACAAAGGGAAAATCTTGTCTAACAAATCTGCTAACGTTTTATAGGAAAGTCTTCGAGGTAGTAGATAATGACGAAAATTACGATGTTATTTACTTAGACTTTAGCAAAGCATTTGACAGAGTACCGCATCAGAGGCTTCTGAGAAAAATTAAGGCTCATGGTATCGAGGGGAAGTTTTAAATTGGATAAAATCATGGCTCACCGATAGAACGCAGAGGGTCAGCGTAGATGGTGTTAAATCTGAGTGGGGCCGTGTAACCAGTGGGGTTCCCCAGGGGTCAGTACTAGGCCCACTCTTGTTCATAATCTACATAAACGATTTAGATACTGGGATCAGCAGTGACATAAGCAAGTTTGCGGATGACACCAAAATAGGGCGGCATATTAATTCAGGGCAGGATGCAAATGCATTACAGGAGGATCTAAATAAACTGCAGGGGTGGTCTGAAAAATGGCAAATGAAATTCAACACCAGCAAGTGCAGCGTACTTAATATTGGAAGAACAAATACTTATAATGTATACAGCCTTAACAACATCAACCTAGAGAAGTCGACTTGTGAAAGAGACCTTGGGGTACTTGTAAGCCCGGACCTACGGCCTAGAAAACAGTGCGTTAATGTTCGAAATAAGGCAAACAGAGTATTGGGTTTTATATCTAGAAGTGTAAGTAACAAGAGTGCAGAGGTCTTGTTGCAACTATATCTTGCGCTTGTCAGGCCGCACCTCGATTATGCGGTTCAGTTCTGGTGCCCCTATTATAGAATGGATATAAATTCACTAGAGTCGGTGCAGCGAAGAATGACAAAAATGATTCCGGGACTTAGAAACCTTCCATATCAGGATAGGCTAAAGAAACTTAACTTGCATTCCCGAGAAAGACGAAGAGTACGGGGAGATATGATAGAAGTATTTAAGTGGGTGAAAGGAATCAATAAAGGGGATATAGATAAAAGTTCTTATAATATCCGAGCAGGATAGGACTCGTAGCAACGGATTCAAGTTGGATAAGTTTAGGTTTAGGAGGGAGATAGGAAGAAACTGGTTCACAAATAAGGTGGTGGACGAGTGGAACAAGCTTAGCAACTTTGTAGTAAGTGCGGGAACTCTGGAAAGTTTCTAAAGGAGGCTAGATAGATTCATGGATGATAGAGAGTGGTAGTAACTCTCGACAGGAGCTGCCATGCACAGGCCAACCGGCCTATTGCAGACTCCTCATTTTCTTATGTTCTTCTTATGTTCTTAAGTTAGTGTAGTGTTAGGTTAAGTTAGTGTTGTGGTAGGCTAAATTTGTGTTAGCTTACGTTAGTATTAGGTTAGGATAGTGTTACGTTAGGTTAGTGTTATAGTGCGGTTTATTCTCAGCTGAGAAAAGATGCCCCGCCCCCTTCTCAAGAATTACAGCTGATTGGCGGTTTCAAACCTGTCCGATTTCGTCCTGTAGTAATGTTGTATTTCTAAATGAGTTTAGTCATAATCGTTGGGATGACCGTTTCTGACGAGAAAGATAGTTATCTAAATTATATAAAGATACATACATACAGTACATTATTTCAAACATACGGTAAGTACGTAGGAAGTTTATCAGAAGTATTATACATGAATTAACTGTTAAACTCTGGTAGAAAATTCACGCTTTCGGAGGATGCATTTAATATATACTTATTTTTACCAACAATAGGGCATACAAAGACAAACTACATATCAGTAATCTACATTATGCAAAAACTAACTTTTAAAAGATTAGAATCACATTGAAATATTTACACGGCCGTCAGCAGAGGCGGGAAATATGAATACTGCTAATAAGCAGTACAGCCACAAGCGTCACAGACCTTCAAAGTTCAGACGTCGGGTTCCTCGTATCAGTAATAGGTAATTGTATCTGGTAAAAGGAAGTGAGAAAAAGTTCACGAGGCGCTCACGTTTTTAGAATAAGAAATAAAGGACATGTGGAGGGAAAAAAAATTTACCTGGACGAGACATGATCAAGAAGAATGAAATAGAAAGAGAGAAAGTTACCTGGCAAGAACCCATAGAGAAAACCCCCAAAACTTACCAAAAGAACCTTTAAAATTTCACCAAGAAACTTTAAAACCAACAACAACAAACTTTAAAATTGTCACCAATAAACTTTAAATTTTTTTCAAATAAACTTTCAAAATTGCGCCAAGAAACCATAAAAATTTCACCAAGTAACTTTCAAACTATCACCAAAAAACTTTCAAAATCTCACCCAGTAACCTTCAAGATTTCAAAACTAGTCAAAATGAATGATACAAGTCAACAGTATCAGGGTTTATGGGGAAATAATAGCGTGTAATTGTTGATATCTTAGGAGTCAGGATTAGCGCTCGTTCTCATACACTAGTCAAGATTCTTATGTTTATTTACATATACACAACGTACCTTCTTGATGAACTGCTCAGAGGTCAAAGTCACACGATGGAAGTACCTGGAGTAAAGATATCAAGTGCCATGATAAGTACAAGGCAACATGATCCACTACCATGATAAGTACAAGTCAATATGCTCCACTACCATGATAAGTACAAGTCAACATGATCCACTACCATGATAAGTACAATTCAACATGATCCACTACCATGATAAGTACAAGTCAACATGCTCCACTACCATGATAAATACAATTCAACATGATCCACTACCATGATAAGTACAAGTCAACATGCTCCACTACCATGATAAGTACAAGTCAACATGCTCCACTACCATGATAAGTACAAGTCAACATGATCCACTACCATGATAAGTACAATTTAACATGATAAGTACAAGTCAACATGATCCACTACCATGGTAAGTACAAGCCCACGTGATACACTACCATGATAAGTAAAAGTCAATATGATCCACTACCATGATAAGTACAAGTGAACGTGATCCACTACCATGATAAGTACAAGCCCACGTGATACACTACCATGATAAGTAAAAGTCAATATGATCCACTACCATGATAAGTACAAGTCAACATGATGCACTACCATGATAAGTACAAGTCAACGTGATCCACTACCATGATAAGTACAAGTCAACGTGATGCACTACCATGATAAGTACAATTCAACATGATGCGCTATCATGATTAGTATACGTTCATTACCATGATAAGTATAAGCCAGCATGATTCACTGCCGTGATAAGTACAAGTCAACATGATCCACTACCATGATAAGTACATGCCCACGTGATACACTACCATGATAAGTAAAAGTCAATATGATCCACTACCATGATAAGTACAAGTCAACGTGATGCACTGCCATGATAAGTACAAGTCAACATGATCCACTACCATGGTAAGTACAAGCCCACGTGATACACTACCATGATAAGTAAAAGTCAATATGATCCACTACCATGATAAGTACAAGTGAACGTGATCCACTACCATGATAAGTACAAGCCCACGTGATACACTACCATGATAAGTAAAAGTCAATATGATCCACTACCATGATAAGTACAAGTCAACATGATGCACTACCATGATAAGTACAAGTCAACGTGATGCACTACCATGATAAGTACAAGTCAACGTGATGCACTGCCATGATAAGTACAAGTCAATATGATCCACTACCATGATAAGTACAAGTCAACATGATGCACTACCATGATAAGTACAAGTCAACGTGATGCACTACCATGATAAGTACAAGTCAACGTGATGCACTGCCATGATAAGTACAAGTCAATATGATCCACTACCATGATAAGTACAAGTCAACATGATGCACTACCATGATAAGTACAAGTCAACGTGATGCACTACCATGATAAGTACAAGCCCACGTGATACACTACCATGATAAGTAAAAGTCAATATGATCCACTACCATGATAAGTACAAGTCAATATGATCCACTACCATGATAAGTACAAGTCAACATGATGCACTACCCTAGCTATTTTTCAAAGAGTAGATTCTGACCTTGAGTGACTGATTGTGGTGTCTGCTAGGAGCCATCTTGAATACGACCTCTCATCTACATTTTAATTACTTGAAGGAGTCAGGACTTTTCAGAGGACTTGGTGAGCCAGAGTGATGGAGCCAGAGCCCACAACAGACTTTACGTGAGGGTGGTGACTGTGCTGAACGGGCTCAGTTAAAAGCTAATAGCCCACAGTCCTCATTGTCCCTGGTTTTAATGGGTTCTAGTCCTAATAGAACCGAGTTCTAATAGGTTCCATTCTTAATATGCCCTAATCTTAGTGGTATTAGGTTAGGTTAGGTTAGGTTAGGCCAGAGTAGGTTTCAGCAAGGTTAGTTTAGGTAAAAGTTAGGAAGTTAAGCTAGGTTAAGTTTAAGCCAGGTTAGTCTAGGTTTAAGTTAGGTTAGGTAAGGTTGGGGCCGATTCAATTTGCAACCCTCGTGGCAAAAACTTCGTTCATTCAATCTCACGCAAGCGAGAAAACTTGACAGAGTCATTGGGTTTGAGTGTCCTCAAACACATCTTACACAGTGCAGGACATAGAGAGGCTCAGCGTGATCAAAGCGTCGAGTGAATGGCCCGGGTGAGCCACTCAAACACTCCCTGCTAAATTAACTTTCTCGACAGAGTGGACAAGGACGTCGGCCTCATAGTGCAGGTCTTCAGTACTTCTGTTAAGGTTGTGTCTTGGGAAGGTCTGGTGAAGGTTGACGTCAAGAGAACACTCAAAAATATTTTTTCCATATTTCACAAGTTGATTGGTTTTCGTAGTCACATGCGTCCCCGCCCCTCTAGCTAGATTGCATCAGTTGTTTTTACGATTTTGCTGAAGCTATCAACAAAAATAAGCTCTTGCAAAGGATATATATATATACATATATATATATATATATATATATATATATATATATATATATATATATATATATAAATAAATATATATATATATATATATATATATATATATATATATATATATATATATATATATATATATATATATATATATATATATATATATATATATATATATATGCTGATAACCACAAGGAAAGAAGAAAACACGAAGTTCCCAAGCGCTTTCGTGTAATTCACATCTTCAGGGGTGAGTACAGACTAGAGAGAGTAATACAAATCAAGGTGTATATATACAGAGGAGGGTGAGACCAGGTCCACAATGGTGTGCTATTTAAAGATTAGTAGGGTCATTACCTAATACCTGACCATTGTGGACCTGGTCTCACCCTCCTCTGTATATATACACCTTGATTTGTATTACTCTCTCTAGTCTGTACTCACCCCTGAAGATGTGAATTACACGAAAGCGCTTGGGAACTTCGTGTTTTCTTCTTCCTTGTGGTTATCAGCATATACCTAGATCACGCGCACCTACAGTGATTTACTTATATATATATATATATATATATATATATATATATATATATATATATATATATATATATATATATATATATATATATATATATATATAGAGAGAGAGAGAGAGAGAGAGAGAGAGAGAGAGAGAGATAAATGTCTATATGTACAGTGTTTAAGGTGTATTACTGGAGGCTTTTCATAGTTTAGTAAACACAAAGCCTGAAGTGTAACATAGGACAGGTCCTCCGAGCGTCGTCACGGTCAAGGTGTTGGCCGATCATCCTCACATGTTCCTTAATTACTTGTGTGTTTTAGAAGACACAAGTAAATAAACGAAAAATTAAGATACGCCCCGAATTTCCGACTGTAATGTGAAAAAATTAACCTTTTCAATATTCATGAATTTATCAAGAGCTTACTTTAAAGAGACGAAATAACTTTTTGCTTATGAATTAAACACCCTGCTGTCATATGACACCACAAAAATAAGTGAGCAAGCCCCAAGTTGCTGATATGACTTTCTGCCTCATTTACACACAATTGCAGGGTTTGAATTGTTTCTCTTACTGTGACAACACAACATAGTACATACTGTATATTGTTTCTCACTCTTGATCTTTTTTTTTTTTTATTTATTAATTTGTGGTCCTTTATTATTATTATTATTATTATTATTATTATTATTATTATTATTATTATTATTATTATTATTATTATTATTATTATTATTATTATTATTATTATTATTATTATTATATTTTTGCCCCCCAGGCACTTGTAATGCGATTTTTCTTCCTAAATCTCTCGCACCTCCCTCGTGAGCGTTATGTCATTTATTTATACGAGTTACGTAAACAAACTATGCAAATGACGAATAATTTCATTGCCTAAAGCTGTGACAAAGTTACGTAGCCACAGTGAAAATTACACCAGCGATATATTCAGCGGCGTCTTAAGAGCTGAGGCAACCAGACAAATTTGCTGAAGAAGATGAAACAAATTTTACTGAGTATTTTTTGTTCTTCTATTCTTTTATATGTAAGTTAACATACCAGAGGCTTATTAACCAGAAGGTGAGAGTAGTCATCTTGTTGGTGGCTGTGTATATGTATAGCTGGGGATGGGTGATGAAGAGGAGAAGGAAGGAGGGGAGAGGAGAGGGTAGGAGGAGAGAGGAGAGGGTGGGAGGGAGAGGAGAGGTGGGAGGGAGAGAAGAGGGTGGGGAGGGGAGGAGAAGAGGGTGGGAGAGGAGGAGAGTATTGGAGGGGAGGAGAGTGTTGGAGGAGGAGGAGAGGGTGGGAGGTGGGTGGTGAGAGTGGTAGGAGGTGGAGAGGGCGGAATATGAAAGTAAGGCCCTCAAAACACCCAAATATGGGATAGGGTAGGCTGTCTAGTGCCTGTACTGACGGACAATGACTAACCCATTTCCGAACTATAACTTCCTTCCTCCACTTCTAATCTGCTTTCACCCTCTCTATCTCTCTAAAATAAAAGGAGGGTAGGAGACGGGGGAAGATGGGGGAGAGGAGAAGGTTGGGAGGTAGGAGAGGGTAGGAGACGGGAGAAGTTGGGAGGAGGGAGGAAAGAGTGGAAGGTGGGAGGATAGGGTGGGAAGGGGGAAGGGAGGGTAGGAGGCGGGAGGGGAGGGAGGGAGTGGGGAGGGGAGGGTGGGAGGGGGAAAGAGAGGGTGGTAGGAGTGGGTAGGAGTGGGGATGTAGAAGACACGTAGTAAAAAAATCGTCAACATTGTGCCTGGTCAACAAAGGTTTCAATCACGTTATTTTCCGGCGCGGCGAGGTGGCCAATGACGGTATTGACCAGCGAGCCAGAATAATGTGCCGCCCTGGGTCTCTTGTTCATTTCCTGGGCTTCTCAACTTTTCCAGGTTGTAATTATCCACGACACTACCCTGGCTTGACTACCTTTTGTGGCGGCTGAAAAAACGGATATCAGTCGTCACCGGATTCAATTGATAATTTAGCCTTTTAGAAAAAATGTAGAAAAAAATTATTGAAGTGCTTTAAAAAGAAGAAGTTTTGGGTAAATTACTGTGGGAAAAATCCAAATATTTACAGATAGAGGACAGTGGTATAATGTGTGGTGTGTGGCGTGGGTTGGGATGTGGTGTGGTGTATGATGTGGTGTAGTGTGGTGTATGGTGTGGGGTATGGTGTGTGGTGTATGGTGTGGGGTATGGTGTGGGGTATGGTGTGGGGTATGGTGTGGTGTATGGTGTGGTGTGTGGTGTGATGTTATTGTGGTGTGTTACGTAGTGTGATGTGGGTGTGGTGTGATGTAGGTCTGGTGTGATGTATGTGTGGTGTGATGTAGGTGTAGTGTGGGTGTGGTGTAGGTGTGGGTGTGGTGTGGGTGTGGTGTGGGTGTGGTGTGGTGTGATGTGATATGATGTATAGTAGGTGTGGTGTGGCGTGGAGTGGGTATAGTGTGGTGTCTGGGTGTGGTATGGGTGTGGTGTGAGGTGGGATGTGGGGTGTGGTGTGGGGTAAGGAGTGTAGGATGTGGTGTAGGGTGTGGTGTGGGGTGTGGTGTGGTTTAAGGTGGGCTGAGGATTGTGGAGTATGGTGTAGGGTGTGGTCTGGGGTGGGCTGAAGGTTGTGGGGTGTGGTGTAAGGTGTGGGATGTCATGTGGTGTGGGTGTGGAGTGGATGTGGTGCAGAGTGGGGTGTGGGGTAGGCTGAGGGTTGTGGGGTGTGGTGTAGGGTGAGGTGTGGGGTGGTGGCATGGAGACCAGGCTGGGTAAAAGACTGGGGTGGGGAAGAAAGGTCGGCAAAAAGACTAAGGAGAGAAGGGGATGAGGAGAGGCAAGAAGGCTGAAAGGGGGGAGAGGTGGTGGCTGGAAACGACCAAAAAAAATCTGCATGAGTAAACGTTTGTAGAGGCGGAGAAAACATTGCACTAAATAAAGACTGAAAGAATGGAGGGAGCAGGGGAAGAATAGGTTAACGAACGAAGACACACACACACACACACACACACAAAAGACGGGAACGAGTAAAGACCGGGGGTGCTTAGGGGAGTGGGATGAGGCAATTAATAAATACCTGCAGGGGTTAACTCATGTAAGTTGAAGCAAGTCCCGTAGGCCTGACCAAGATCTAAAGAATACGAGGTCAGATCACTTTGCTCACCCGCGCAGGTTTGGTGACATCACGCAGCTGTCTTGTGTGGAGTAGAGGGTAACCACTCAAAGAAAATTAGTAAGGATAACTATGAGAAATACTGCATGGCAAATCAAGGCTCTCTCTCTACACGTATATTTATATTTATCTTTTAATCTATTTTGTAATATTAATTCTATCTACTTATCTTTATCTCACCTTTTGTTAATATTAATTCAATTAGTCATATTATTCTTGTTATATTTGCTGTGTTAACATTATGATTACTGTACTAATTTTATCATAGTGTTTGGACGGAGCTTCATGTGCCATGGTGAAGTGAGCGTTGTACATCTGTAACGTCACTGCGCGGAGTAGTCCTGTTTCAGTGAGAATGAACTGACCTCGTATTATTTGGAGCTTGGGCCTGACTTTCCATTATATCCAGTACGAATGTAATACACAGCATACTAAACCTTTTTTTCAGTATATACGAGAGGGTAGTGTGGACGGAACTGCATTCAATCGTCGTCAATTCCTAAACTATAAAGAACAAATACCTATACACATCAGAGTCAACTGGAGGTGCCCTGGATGCGAACTATCGACTCTTAGGAGAGAAAGTGAGTGCTGTATCCGGTGAGCCATCGCTTCCCTTAAGCACTGGTAGGAAAACGGTAGAAAAAAGACTGGAGTAATAGGAACTGCAGGGCCAAGGAATAACTAATTAAATCTTGGGTATAATAGTGGTGACAGTTAAGACGAGTATGTGTGAGAGTTAAGACTGACGGCAGTTAATGGGGGCGAGGAGGCGGTAAAAGAAGGACCATGGGTGGTAAGAGAAGAAACAATAAAGACAGTGGGGAAAGGAGGGATGATGAAGGTAAGAGGGAGTAAGGGAGGGTGTGTGAAGGTAGCGGTAATGGTGGTGATAGTAGTGGTGGTAGTTATGGTGGTAGTAGTGGTAATAGTAGTGGTAATAATACTGGTAGTAGCATTAGTCACCGAAAGCCGCATAGATCTGCGGCTAAACTAATTCAACACAGCTAGAATAGCTACTTATGTATTAGGATATTTAATATTAAGGTAATAAAATGGTGGCGAAGGAATGGCTATTGGGGGGCTGAAGGCCATTTAAAAATAGTATTAGTAGTAGTAATAGTTGAAAAAAAAAGTAGCTATAGCGCAGGAGGTGGGCACCTCGAACTGGTTAACAACGTTAACGATAAGGGCAAATGGTTTCAGTCTCAATAAACAAGAATTTACAGGGGCTTCATATGCATGAGGCATGACGAAGTAAGGGATCTCACAGCAAATATGTTGAAGGAAATCTGCCGTGATGTCAGGGTAGAACCGACCCTCCTGCCATTGGACGGTGAGATTTTCCAACATAGGACTTCAAACACATCCAACGAAGCCCGTGTTGACGTCAGTGCTCGAGGATTCTGGACACGGGGACAGCGAACCTTCTTCGACATCAGGATTTTTTATCCCATGGCCGCATGTCACCGTAACTCAGCTCTCGATGCTGCACACAGGAGGAACGAGAACGACAAGTTAAGGGCATACAGGGAGAGAATTCAGAACGTTGATCAAGGCAGCTTCACTCCTCTAGTGTTCACAACCTCTGGTGGGATGGGACCAAGTGCAAGATGCTTCTACGCCAGACTCGCGGAGGTGATATCCAAACAGAAGCAGCAGCCCAGAAGTTATGTTACAGCCTTGATGAGATGTCGACTGCCCTTAGGTCGGCTTTGCTCTGCCTCAGGGGACCGAGAGCATCGGCCCCAAAGCCGACATCAACTGCAGATTTTGACTATGAGGCAACAGTCACTGAATGCCGCATAGATCTGCGGCTCAACTAATTCAACACAGCTAGCATAGCTACTTATGTATTAGGATATTTAATATTAAGGTAATAAAATGGTGGCGAAGGTATGGCTATTGGGGGAGACTGGAGACCATTATTAGAAAAAAAAAGTAGTAGTAATAGTAGTAGTTGTAGTACTAGTAGTAGTGTAGTAATAGTTTCCTGAAATATGTGTTAAGGAACAGTGCTGCCTGTTATAAACGGTGGAGATTTTGAGCAAAAGCTACTGCAATTTATTCAAACACGGAACAGTAGAACATTAGGCAATAAGAACGGCCATTACTCTCTCTCTCTCTCTCTCTCTCTCTCTCTCTCTCTCTCTCTCCGGCCATTTTTTAACCGCCCGAACCATTAACAACAGGTTATAACAACGATTTAAGAAGTCAACGAGGATAAATATGAGAGGAGTTACACACACACACACACACACACTAGGAGGGAGGAAGAGTAAGACAGGAAGGAAGGAAGGAGGAGAGAGAGATGAGATGGGTGGTTGGATATAGGAAGAAAAACAAGAAGAGGAGGGGGAAGGGAAGGAGGGAGGGAGGGGCAAAGGAAGAGAGAGATGTGATATAAATCACAGCTTTTCTAATAACATTCCATTTCATTGTGATTAATACTTTTGTAAGGTGTAATGACTGACCGAACACCAGGTATATTATGGGGAGTCACTGTATTAGTTCATTAGTGCGGCCCACTTAACGTACACTCACTTATGGTACACACAAACACTAGACGTACACTGAATTATGGTACGCACAAACACTAGATGCACACTCACTAATGGTACACACAAACACTAGATGCACACTCACTTATGGTACACACAAACACTAGATGTACAATCACTTCTGGTACACACAAACACTAGATGCACACTCACTTATGGTACACACAAACATTTAACATACACTCACTTATGGTACACACAAACAATTAACATACACTCACTTATGGTACACACAAACACTAGATGCACACTCACTTTTGTTACACACAAACACTAGACGTACACTCATTTATGGTACACACAAACACTAGATACACACTCACTAATGGTACTCACAAACACTTATGGTACACACAAACACTAGATGCACATTCACTTATGGTACACACAAACACTAGACGTACACTCACTTATGGTACGCACACACACTAGATGCACACTCATTTATGGTACACACAAACACCAGACGTACACTCATTTATGGTACACACAAACACTAGATGCACACTCATTTATGGTACACACAAACACCAGACGTACACTCATTTATGGTACACACAAACACTAGATGCACACTCACTTATGGTACACACAAACATTTAACATACACTCACTTATGGTACACACAAACATTTAACATACACTCACTTATGGTACACACAAACACTAGATGCACACTCACTTTTGTTACACACAAACACTAGATGCACACTCACTTATGGTACACACAAACATTAGATGCACACTCACTTATGGTACACACAAACACTAGATGCACATTCACTTATGGTACACACAAACACTAGACGTACACTCACTTATGGTACACACAAACACGAGACATACACTCACTCATGGTACACACAAACACTAGATGCACACTCACTTATGGTACGCACAAACACTAGATGCACACTCACTTATGGTACACACAAACACTAGACGTACACTCACTTATGGTACACACAAACACGAGACATACACTCACATACAGTACACACAAACACCTGATACACTCACATACAGTACATATAAGCACCAGACACACACTCACATACAGTGCACACAAGTGCCAGACACACTCACTTACAGTACACACAAACACCAAACACACTCACTTACAGTACACACAAACACCAGACACACACTCACATACAGTACACACAAACACCAGACACACACTCACATACAGTACACACAAACACCAGACACACACTCACATACAGTACACACAAACACCAGACACACACTCACATACAGCACACACAAACACCAGACATACACTCACATACAGTACACACAAACACCAGACATACACTCACATACAGTACACACAAACACCAGACATACACTCACATACAGTACACACAAACACATGTCGCCGTCCTTGTACCTTACAACAGCTAACCGCTAATGTACTGACAGACTGAGACCTCTTAGAAGTGTAGCGGGGTACATCCCGCAGTATGGTGCTAATATAAGAATTGTTAAAACCTAGGCTATATAAGATCTCTGATAGATCACCACGCCCTGGTCCATCGTGACGGAAAGGCATTGGCAAGCTCGAAAAAATGCAAAATAAAGCCCTTAAAATTATCCTAGGCTGTCCCATGAGCACTAAAGTACTTAATATGAGGAAAGAACTACTGTAGTAGGTATACCAAGCGTCAAAGCTAGAATAACTGAAGTCAACCTGATGATAGCCCTGAGGCTTTTGCGTGGTGATCCTGATAACATTGTTTCCTTAAAATTGTTAGAATGTATGAACCATGGGACTAGTGAATCTAAATTGATCCAAACTACAGTTACAAATATGAAGATGTTTGGACTAGAGTCTAGACCATCTGTACAAAGTTGAGACACAACAGCAATTCCTTCCACCCTGGTGGACAGTTCCCTTCGATATCACAATACCGACATATCCGCCTAAAAAATTGATTATACAAAGTATTTATCTCCAAAACACTGCCAAAGTGAGAGCTCTTGAACACATACACACTCTACAGACTGATGATAATATCACACAGACCATCTACACTGATGGATCTCTAAACACCGCCTGTGGGAGGGCTGGAAGTGCTATCGTTGTGACTCAACCTGACGGCAATGCAATTGAAAAGGGAGTTAGAATTAACAACTGGGCATCCACTCTACAAACTTAATTAGTTGCCATACTCACAGCCATTAAATTTATTGATACCACTGTCACTGACAGTCTCATCAATACACTGATTCTCTATCCTCACTACTTGCCCCTGACACCCTCAACTCAAGTTGTCACGCACTTGTCTCTGAAGCCAGACACAAATATGCATACCTTGTTGACCGGGGTGTCAAGGTCAAGCTGTTGTGGATCTCCTCTCACATAGGCCTCATAAAACATGACAGAGTTGATGCCCTCTCCAAACTCGAGTCTAAGAAAGACACTGTTGAATACAATCAGTTCTGTCAAAAAGAACCCTTAAAACTATAATTAGGAAGGAACTTATTGATGAATTTGACGCAAGCAGACAAGTGCAAACAGGCACTAGTCAATCCATTGTTTACCATGATGAGATGTATCAAGTGAAACATGTATGTGGAGCAAGTAACAGGATCACTAGATTACAAGATGTTGTAACCGATAGACGAAGGTTAGGATATAAGTACCTCTGGCAGTATATCCCTCAAGCAGATGTGAATAAGACTAACTTAAAAGTGTGTGGCCAGACATATGGCCACACACTTGAACACTACGTCCTCGACTGTGTGAAGATAGAACCTTTTAGGGACAGGTCTAAGCACACTGTATGTGAAATGGCACAATGTTAATGGGAAGATAGCCGACATAATTATTAGGATTGTATCCACTTTTTTGCGCTTAGTAGCGATATCAGTTCCCATGTAGAGAACCAAACACACAATGAGCTTGACTATCTCTCACGCAAATGTGAATAACAAAGTGTGCGGTCAGACATATTGCCTCACATTCCTGTACTCAGGCAGTTGTGAATAAATTACCCTCTACAGTCTACAGGGTATGTACACAACTAAAAAGAGAATTTATTTGAAATACTCTGTGGCATTCAATGTCATAATATCCTGACCATGTGGGTGAATTATACTGACTCTTTGTGAACTTTTCTCTGTAATCCTTTTGCGCTACTGCCCACAGAATGACTTTGGGGTGCACAATAAACTAGCCGCTGTAAGTGGTAAAATTAAATTAAAATTTATGTAGTACACACAAACACCAGGCATACACTCACATACAGTACACACAAACAGCAGACACACATTCTACCGTACACATTCCACACGTACCCACACACTCCCCTGCTGTCGGCTCTGTTATCACCCTACCGCTTCTCCTCTGTAATTGACACAATCGCCTTCCCTCGCCTGTCTCCTGTCGTTTTTGTGGTATTAACTCCAACTTTACCTAAGAGGGCCAGATTACAGCAGCATGTATTCTAAGAGGGCCAGATTACAGCAGCATGTATTCTAAGAGGGCCAGATTACAGCAGCATGTATTCTAAGAGGGGCCAGATCACAGCAGCAAGTATTCTAAGAGGGGCCAGATCACAGCAGCAGGTACTTTAAGAGGACGAGGTCACAGGGGCAGGTGCTCTAAGAGGGCCAGATCACAGAAACAGGTATTCACACTAAACTTTAATTGACATTTACCCGGATTTCACGGTCATTAAAATTCCTATCTCACTACCCCGTGCAGGACAGCGAGTGACACACACGATAAATTACTTGTTTACGCCTAATATATATATATATATATATATATATATATATATATATATATATATATATATATATATATATATATATATATATATATATATATATATATATATATATATATATATGCTTAATTATAGAACAAATGAAGGGAGCACCTGAAGATTAGCCCCTGAGCTTATTTCACCTGAACATTAACTATCCTAACGCTACTTGGAGGAGGGGGTCGATATGTTGTGTATGGTTTGGTTAGGTTAGTGTTTGGATATGATAGGTTAATTTAGTGAAAGGTTAGGTTAGCTTAGGTTAGGTTAGGTTGTTATGTTAGAGTGTTAAATCTTCTGGTGATCCCATACATTTGCTTGGACACCATTCTATATCAAAAAGACCTTAACAGTTTATATTCATATATCAATATATAAAATCCTCAAGACTTTTGTTTATATTATAAGAAGTCTCAGAAACTTGTATACTGTACTCAATGTCTTACATATTTTCTTAGAAATCACGTGAATGTTTGTACTGCAACACATTATCCTCAATTATTGATGTGTGAGTACAGTGGTGTTGTTTTAATACAAGCATTCGTGTAATCGTCACGAAAATATGTAAGGCAGTGCGTATAAACTTTTTGAGACGACTATATACAATAAAACCTCAGTATACTGCACAGGTATGTCCTCAAGCTGGGTAGAAACAATTAGAACTTTGCTTTGTTTCTGCCATTAAAATCGAAGCAATGAGTAGGAGGGAGGGAGAGGTCTGTGTGTGTGTGTGCGTGTGAGAGAGAGAGGGACAGAGGAGGGGGGAGAAGAGGAGGAGCAAGTGATTCAGTAGTGTGATAGCCGGAGCCACAAAAAGCATTCTTTGGCAAAGTGATGTGGTGTTGTTGTCGGGGGTCCACGACACGAGAATGTTGTGGGAGGTACAGTGTTTGGGGAAGGTTGGGAGAGAATTGCCTTGTCTTAATTGTAAAACAGTGCTTTGAGAAGTTACCTGAAATCAATACAATACACAATACACACACACACACACACACACACACACACACACACCCACATATATATATATATATATATATATATATATATATATATATATATATATATATATATATATATATATATATATATATATATATATATATATATATATAATGAAAACGTGGATAAGATAAATCTTGATAAAATCACACGGGAAAATGCGACAACAGGCACCTTAGCTTTCGTCTTTATTCAGGAACATCTTCAGAGATTGCTCCGTTGTTTCCATTTCCCATATATATATATATATATATATATATATATATGTGTGTGTGTATATATCTTCCCCATCTTTATTATTATGTATATGTAACATGTATGTTTCCATAAATGCGTGTATCCTTGTGTCTGAACATACCCGAGTATATATATATGTTTCCTTGAACACACAGATGAATAAAACAGATACACAAAGACTATATTAAGCAGCACACACACACACACACACACACACACACACACACACACACACACACACACACACACACACACACACACACACACACACATTATAGTCAGGTATGAGGTCCGTGAAGAAAACCTGAGTAAAAAGAAGGATTATGAGTCACTTTCTGGGAAGGTGATGTCATATTCATGTTGATGTAAGACTATGGGTGTGTGTGTGTGTGTGTGTGTGTGGTCCTTGCCGGAGACGTTTTAAAGGAAAACACTTTGTGTATGGTAGTGAGCACACACACACACACACACACACACACACACAGACACACACTAGACAATTTATCCGGTGACGTCAGACAGCAGTAAGGCCGTCAGGAAGGAGATAATAAGTTGACGTAAATAACCACTAAATACTAAGGCCTCATTTGGCAACGGTGTAAAGAAGGGGAACAAGGAGCCAGGGAGAAGGGAGGAGCAGGGAGAAGAGAAGAGCAGGGAGAAGATAGGAGCCAGGGAGAAGGGAGGAGCCAGGGAGAAGGGAGGAGCAGGGAGAAAGGAAGAGCGAGGGAGAAGGAAGGAGCCAGGGGGAAGAAAGGAGGAGTAGGAATGAAGAAAGGAGAAGTATGGAGAAGAAGGGAAGAACAGAAAGAAAGGGGGGGTCTGAGAGAAGGATGGATGAGCCAGGGAGAAGAGGGGAGGAACAGGAGGATGAAGGAAAGATCAGGGAGAAACAGAGAGTACAGGGAGAAGGAAAGAGCAGGAGGGCAAAAGGAAGGGCCGGGGAGAAGGTAGGGATAGGGAGAAAGTGCGTTAGAACATGTGAGAAGAAGAGAGTTAAAACAGCCAGGGAGAAGGAGGGAGAATAAAGAAGGGAAGAGAAGGAGGTTGAACGAGAGGGAGACATTGTAGTTTCAAAGGCCAGAGAGATGAAGGGTGATTGAGGGAGAAAGGGAGAAAGAGAGGGAAGAGAAAAGAGAACAGGAGAAACGTTTATGAAGGAAGAAAGAGGAGAAATGAAGGGGGGGAGAAAGAGAAAATGAGAACGAGGGGCAGAGGAAATTACTCAAAGGAAGAGCAATAAAAAGAAGAATTTAATTTTCTGGGGATGATGATGAGAGAGAGCATTGTGCTGAGAATATGAATGACAAAGCCAGAAACAATCAAAATACGAAGAGGAAAAAAAGAAGTAAAGGAAATCACAAGGAAACGTAACAAAGGAGAAGAAAAAGAAGAGGAAGAAGAAGAAAGTGACAAACAAAAGAAACAAATAAAAAAAACAAAAAGATAAAACAATAAAAAAACAAACCAACAAAACAAACATACAAAACAAAACATAAACACACAAACACAAAGATAATAAAAAAAAAAACTCCCCAAGAAAGACGTACATCACCCTTGTTTATCTTACCTAAAGCCATAAACTTTTTCCCCAGCTTTGATTCAGAGGGAAATTTTTCTCCCCCACAGTAGCAGGAAAAATCTTAAACTCGGTTATTTTTCTCTCCTTACAGGTATGTGGTTTGGCAGGTGTCTCAGTGTCGACCCAGGCAGGATGGAATCTGTGTTACTCGACGGTGGTGTGTGAGGTAGGTGGGTATTGGTAGGGGGGGTGGGTGAGGAGGGGGGCGAGGTAGCTCATTAAGTTTGGTGGTGAGGTAGAAAATATAGGTAAGTTATACGATAATTGAGAGATATGATGGATACAAAAAGAATGAAGATTAATGAGGAGAGAATATGATGATGATGATAATGATGAATAAGAGAAAAGAGAAGAAGGTTAGGAAGATGATGAAGAACAAGACGAACAATAATAACAACACGAGTCGAAGAAAATGAAGACGAAGAAAGATGAAAAACAACAACAAAAATAAGGATCAGGAAGAAAACAGCAACCAGACGATGAAAATTATGAAGATGAAACGAAGCAGAAGAAGAAGAAGAAGAATATGTGCATTATGGAAATTCAAGACGCTGAAGCACACACAAGTAATATTGACATATTCTTGCAAGGCAGCCCTCTATGTAGTACACGGCATTACGCACAAACACACACACTCTACTACTACGACTTTGCTGTCACTCGGACTCGAGTATGACGATCATCCAACTATGATACAATGATATGAGTTATTAAAGATGTCACCTTCGTTGGTGATCTCTGAGGTGACTGTAGAGGCCGATACGGGACCGGCAGGGCCGTCCACAGATGTTGCCTGTGTGGAGGGCTACATCTAGTGCGGGAGGGGCAGCGACAGCGCCTGCCTTGGTATGCAGTCGGGCTAACTCGAAAGTATTGACACCTCCTCGTGTGGTGTTCCTCCAAGTGTTACGGTGTGGAGTGCTCGTCTCCCAGGTGAGGGGGTCGATTTGGCACTTTTTCAGGTTTGTCTTAGACTATCCTTATACCTTTTCCGTTGCCCGCCAGCGTTACTCTTACCATTCGTTAGGTGACTGTAAAGTAGCTGCTTTGGCAGTCTACTGTTGTCCATGCGGATAACATGACCAGTCCAACGTAGATGTTCATAGATAATGGTAGCCTCGATGCTCCTACAGTTGGTGTCAGCGAGGATACTGGCATTTGTTCTCTTGTCTTCCCAACGAACTCGGAGGATGTAACGTAGACTACGTTGGTGAAAGTTTTCAAGTGCCTTGAGGTGCCTCCTGTATGTGACCCATGTCTCACTGCTGTATGGCAGCGAGACACAAAGACGCACCTAAGTGCAGACATATACTCGTACATTTATAACCGTGGATATATACAAACATGCACACACTTATGCAAATATATACATTCATACACAACCACGTACGTACTTACATAAACAAGCATGTATTGTACGTACAGGAGCAAGCACATACAACACAGACGCATATATACATACATAAACACTTACATACAGTATATACATGTGTACGCACATACCTCCACAAAAACTCACATACATACACACACACACAGAAACACGAATATACATACAAAACAGCGGTGCATGGCAAACGTAATAAGAGATAGGGAAAAAATGTTTGTCAAAGCAGAATAATTCCTAGAAACGACACAACGTAACTCAGTATACAACAGGGAATTAAATTTTCTTTCCCCTGACTGATTTACAAACCCGAAAAAAATCATCCCTTTGAGAGAAAACGAGACCCGATATTTTCCCTGACCCTCTCTCGCTTATTGCAGAGGAGGGATTGACCAAAACAACGACATTAAAACCGAAATGTAAGCCACCCCGCCATCCCTAACGCTGCATGTTGTGTGTCTGGGGACTCGAGAGGTCGTGGCATCAACCGGGATTATATGGTACCACTGTACTGAGTGACAGGAGAACTAGAACTTGTGTGGGTTTTATCGGGTCTGTGTATGAAACAGTGCTCTCAAATAGTAGTTTGCTCCTTATATATGTATCTACTGTATACTTATAGAAAGCTTAAGTCAATATGCTTGAGGTTGTATTAACGTCAGTTGCTCTTGGATTTAATAATGGAGGTTTGTGGCCAATATTCCCTCAACACTTAGTAATATACAGCATCTACCTGCGGGTCATGTTTGTGATTGGTTTACACCTTTGTACTACTAAAAATAATCTGGGTAGGTATATGTTAAGAATCACAATTCTATTTACCTACTTGACCCTCAAATAGATGCAAGATATTGTAAAAACTACCAAGGGAATGTTGTCTGTATCTGTACATTATCCTGACGGCTATATGTGGCAACGTGCTGAGTTACTGTACCTGGCTCAATTGTATACTTGTAATGTTGTGTCTGAGTGACTACATGAATAAATGAAAAACCTTAATTCTTTCTGTGTACAATTTGTGTTGAATTAAGTATGTAGGGTACACTGCATCTGAGGGAGTAATTGGACGAATCAATCAACTTAATTCCTTCTGTGTACAACGCGATACGACTTAAAAATGTACACACTACCTTTATTATGAAAACTGTACAGTGAATTTACAGGCCCTGCACCTGTATCTCTACCTCAACCTTTATTTAAAAATATATAAATGCATATTAATAGGTAAATCTATTTCTTTGTGTACAAGATGATAGGATTTAATAATTTACGTAACTATCATACTATTTTCACGATGATATTACGGCATCTGCACCTGTACCTGTACCTGAGCCAAAATGTAAAAAAAAAAAAAAAAAAAAAATTTGCTTTCAGGTCTCTTTTTGAAGCCAGGCAGGTCAAGGCAGTATCCCACAGCAGGCGAGGTCTTCCCTGTACATTACACTTCCTCCATCCTGCACTGCCAGGCGCTAACACCCCTCTCACCGGCCGCCCGCCTCCCCGCTAACTCCCACCATATCTCATTTCACACTGCCTTGCCTGACTGCACGGGCGGAGCGAGAAAAACTAAAGGTGTGTGTGTGTGTGTGTGTGTGTGTGTGTGTGTGTGTGTGTGTGTGTGTGTGTAATATATTGTATACTAATATATATGTAATTAACAACAAAATCCTACATACCACGATATAATTTGTCATTCTTTCGTCACTTCAGCTATAACTAATATCCATACCAAGATAAATAAAGTCATACACCTGTAATTAAACAAAACCATACATAAGAGGATACGGACAGACATCCATTCATAGGTTTTAGGTACAATTGATAACAAAATTACTCATATCCACATCGGTAATCAATAACAAAATATCTTATACCACAGCCGTAATTAAAAAAAACACAATCACTCATACCACGATAAGTATAATTCTTCAGCTGTAATTTATAACAGTTATACATACCAGAACAACACTGAAGGTTTAGCTCAAGGTGTACGGCCAGCCACAACAATAGTCACACTAATATCCGTCACAACAGGACTGACACAGACGAAAAAGAGATACCAAGGGATTTACTCTATGATCTGGAGCAAAATTGTGAAGGAAGGAGAGAGAGAGAGAGAGAGAGAGAGAGAGAGAGAGATGAGTCATGTGAGCATGGGTGAAAATACTGTGGATTTACAAATTAGAAAACAAAAAGTAAGAGGAGGAGAAGGGGAGGAAAGGATGAGGAAAAAAAAGTGGGGTGGAAACGGACAGGGTTAGGAGGAAGAGGATGAACATAAGAAGAGGAATGAGGAAGGAGAATAACGAGAAGGATATGGAGGAAGAGATGGAAGACAGGATGATAAACAATAAGGGGGATGAGAAGCTGGTAGTGAGAAAGTAAACAAGAACAACAACAGGAGGAGGAGGAGGAGAGAAGGAGGATAGGATAAAAGAAAGGTAGATACTAGTAAGAGAAGCACAATATACCAAACCATAACACGAGGATACAGGTGACGCAACGCTCCCCCAAGTTCGTGGCCAACAATGGGAGACCAATTCCCAAGAAATGACAATGGGAATACAGTGGAGATGCGTTTTGAGAGGAGCTTCTCCATCCACGAAGCATTCTTCTCCCAGTAAATTACTATCGGTTTCCTCTGGAGAGAATGTCTAGTGGACTGGGGATAGTTATTGAATTTGTGGAGTTTCATGAAAGATTGAAGACGTTAGGACCTCGCCTGGAATGACAACAAATATTTTCACCCAAATTCCAAGTGACGGTTTTTCTGTGGTATAGATAGATAGATAGATAGATAGATAGATAGATAGATAGATAGATAGATAGATAGATAGATAGAAGTGGTGTCAAAAGGAGACAGACAGACAAACAGACATATTAGAACAATTAAACTTATTTAGATTAAAGAGAGAAAAATAATCCTTTAATAATAGAGAGAAAAAGCCAACCTTTACAGTACACAAGACACTGAGGCGGAGAGAACCACCAGATATACAAGAAGATGTAAGGAAAATCTGGCATCATTTGAAACTTTTATTTATTTGGTAAAGAGACATGGCGTGGGGGAGCTCCTGGTGATGGAGTGACTGAGTGGCTGGCAGGTTGTGAAAGGAGAACCAAGTGAAGGAGTGAATGAGTGTCTGACTGACTGACTGGCAGACTGGCAGTGTAACGGGTGAACCAGAGGAAGGAGTATTGATGTTTGATTGACTGACTGGCAGAGTGTAACGGGTGAACCAGAGGAAGGAGTATTGATGTTTGATTGACTGACTGGCAGAGTGTGACGGGTGAACCTGAGGAAGGAGTATTGAGCGTTTGATTGACTGACTGGCAGAGTGTGACGGGTGAACCGTAGGAAGGAGTATTGAGTGTTTGATTGACTGACTGGCAGAGTGTAACGGGTGAACCAGAGGAAGGAGTATTGAGCGTTTGATTGACTGACTGGCAGAGTGTGACGGGTGAACCGTAGGAAGGAGTATTGAGTGTTTGATTGACTGACTGGCAGAGTGTGACGGGTGAACCGGAGGAATGAGTATTGTTGTGTGGTTGACTTATTGACTGGCAGGTTGTGACGGGTGAGCTGGAGGAAGGTTGTAAGTGGTGGAGGGACTGACTGACAGGTGAACTACACATACGTTGGTTCCATAAACACAAACACAAACCTGAATTGGAAACAAGAACAGAGTCAATACCGTAAACATAACGATGATATGAATCTATATCAAAGCACAGAATAGTTGTTTGAACAGCGCAAGATCTTTTCCTGATATGAAAGGGAAACTATTTTGTTTGAATAGTACAAAATTATTTAACACTCTCAAAGCTCTGAGGAAAATAACAATAATGGTGTAGAAACATTTCGTTTAATTGTATAGTTAAGACAGACGCTCGTACACTGATAAGCGGCTTTGTGTTTGATAATGTTGTAGATTCATAATATATTGACTTGTGTGTTGCATTATGTTCCACTAACTTGTGGCTCTCTGTGTAGTGTGTGTGTGTGTGTGTGTGTGTGTGTGTGTGTGTGTGTGCATTATGTATATCTACTTATCTATGCAAACAGTGATCTTCACGGTACAGCCAAGACACCTATTGTTAAAGAAACTTCCATTTTTAACATTCATATTCCCTAGGTAGCCATTACCTTGTCACGCTCCCTGACATTAAGAGTTAGAGGAAGTTGAATTTTAATGATCCTTCACTTTTTATTATTAAATATGTAGGTTTCGTAACTAAAGGTGATATTATATTACACACCTTCTTTCTTGTCAAGTGATACGTTGATATTAAAGAGCTTAATGAGAAAACCGATAACAAATATTAAATAAAGAGTAATATTATTTATTAACTCGCAGATGGCAGACTTGTGGTCAGTACCCGTGTCTCTCTCATGCCCCCCATGTTCCCAACGCCCCCACCCACATCCACACTTCCCCCACGTCCCATCCCACCCATTCTTTTCCTACGATCCCCCAAATTATTTTCTATTCTTTAGACACTTTGCTGGGCCAAGACCTTTCCGATGAAGTAGACAAGAGTTCAATATGTAAGTAGTTTGGGAATTTATTTATAACAGACAAACTCACCAATTTTGCTTTATGGGTAATACATACTGTATATATACCAAATATATTCATTCTTCACGACGGAGCAATAACTCGGGTAAACTGTGACCGCATAACCCAGGCTCAAATACGACTGATAGTTTATGACGGCCCATTCTTGAGTGATGACCCCGTCGCTGGAGGAGATATATTGGCGACTCACTAAATTACGAATCCGGACCCAAGTAAACTGAACCTATCCCTAACTTAACCAAATTTGAACTCGTTATATAACCAAAATGAGAACCCCACACCGAGTCCGCACTCTTAACAGGTAAAACACTAGTCCGGTTGAGTGTCCATGTGGATTGGCACTCGGTACACCGCTGCGTAATGGGGTCGCATCTTGACCTCAAATGCCCTAGATGTTGAGATCAACAATTAAGATACCATTACTGTATTTAGATTTACTGCTCCTTATTTAAAGATGGAGGAATTCTAACACAGCGCTCATCATAATAACACGGTGTATTGTTATAATAGTGTGTGCATCATTAGAACGCGATGTGTAGCATAATAACACGGTGTCCATCATTATCACACGGTGTGCATCATTATAACACGGTGTGCATCATTACAACACGATGTGCAGCATTATAACACAGCGCTCATCTTAGTAACACGGTGTATTGTTGCAATACGGTGTGTATTGTTATAACATAATGTGCAGCATTATAACACGGTGTGTATCATTATAACACTGTGCGCATCATTATAATACGGTATGCATCATTATAACACGGTGTGCATCATTATAACACCTCTGTGCATCATTATAACACCTATGTGCATCATTATAACAATGTGTGCATCATTATAACACCTCTGTGTATCATTATAATACCACTGTGCATCATTATAACAATGTGTGCATCATTATAACACCTATGTGCATCATTATAACATGGTTTGCATCATTATAACACCAATGTGCATCATTATAAAACCTCTGTGCATCATTATAACACGGTGTGAATCATTATGACACGGTGTGCATCATTATAACACGGTGTGCATTATTATAACACGGTATGCATCATTATAACACAGTGTGCATCATTATAACACGGTGTGCGTTATTATAACACGGTGTGCATCATTATAACACGGTGTGCATCATTATAACACGGTGTGCATTATTATAACACAGTGTGCATCATTATAACACCTCTGTGCATTATTATAACACGGTGTGCATCATTATAACACGGTGTGCATCATTATAACACCTCTGTGCATTATTATAACACAGTGTGCATCATTATAACACCTCTGTGCATTATTATAACACAGTGTGCATCATTATAACACGGTGTGCATCATTATAACACGGTGTGCATTATTATAACACGGTGTGCATCATTATAACACGGTGTGCATTATTATAACACGGTGTGCATCATTATAACATAGTGCGCATCATTATAAGATGACCTTTGTATTATGTTTAATGATCTTATATAGTTAAGATAAAATTGAGTGAGACTAACTAATTATGTATCAGATAGATCACCATGTAATACTAATGAACGCCTTGTTCTCTGCAGGTTTTTGACCATATCAATAAATATTGAGTGCGTCAAAAGGCAGGTTTCAATCATTCCCTTCGACTTGCCCGTCACCCGACCGTCCTTAAATAAGGCGGTGTGATGGTGAGCCATGTTATAACACAGTGAGCCCCGTTATAACACAGGACGTATTGTTATATCGAGGTGTATATCGTTATACCAGCGTCAGGCTATCAACATTTCCATCTAGACTCCTGCGACCTCTCGAGTAAGTCGAGTCTCCTCACTGTAGTCCGGAGTGTACCCTTGACGAGAGAGAGAGAAATATTGGCTGTGAAAGATATATACAGTATATCAACAGGAAATCACAGTAACCCCATGCTGGACAGAGTGACAATCTGCCAATACATTTACCACTGCCTGACACATGCCGTTGACCCACCACCATCAGGTCCCTCTACAGTAACACAGTGGTTCCCAAAAGAAGGGCGTACCTCCTAGAAGTGCAGGAAGGGAGGAGTGAAATCTATCTCACATGTAAAAAAAATGTTGAATGGTTGAACGGCTACCAACTTTCTCTGCTTTGTATTTCCTCTCCGAGTTAGTAGCAACACATAATATCAATACCTGTAGAAGTATAAATCATAAAATTTAGTCACATGAGGATTTAGTGGAAACCAACAGGAGGAGGGGGCTTATGTCAAAAAGTATGTGAGCCGCTGCAAGTGACTCATCCTCCCTCACTTGTTTTGTTTACATGACAGTCAGGTGATGATGGTGTCGGCGTGAGGTTTTGTTGTGGGCGACTGTGGTGAATAACGATGTGAATATCTGACTTTTCTTGAGGGCAAGGAAGTAGGACTGTCTGTTTATCTTTGTCTGTCTGTCTGTTTCATTTGATGTATCCATTTATTCGCTCTATTTATCTATATCTTAATATTTCATAATATTTCTATTTATGTGTGTGTGTGTGTGTGTGTGTGTGTGTGTGTGTGTGTGTGTGTGTGTGTGTGTGTGTGTGTGTGTGCTTCATTCAGTCCATCTGTATAACTTTATCTCTCTGTGTCTCTCACTGCCACAGTAGATCTATCTATCCCTCTTCCTTTGTTTATCTTTCATTCATTCGATGAGAGAGAGTGAGAAAGAGAGAGAGATGTTAAATACAAGAATAATGAAACCAGGACGAGAACAAGAGATACTCCTCACCACACTTCAAATATATCTTACAGACGAGATAAAACAGCAACAACTCACCAAACAGTCAAGTTCACATCAGAGGTATTGAACAATACATAATATATGATAAGAAGCCAAGCACACAACGAACCCCTTTTGATGTGAGTCAATTTCGTTAAATTCCTAATAAATGTTCATATGAAGATTAAACGTCCCAGCTCACAGTATTTTACCTGATGACTGAACACCCCATAATATCCTAACATAACCTAAACTAACTTAACTTATCCTGGTGAACCCATCTTGATGTGCTAATCTAATCTAACCTAACCTAACCTTATCTAACTTGTCCTAACTTAACGCTCACAGATAATAGACGACCACTGACGCCACACTCTTCACTGATATTACTTTGTTGCAACTCAATTTATTTCTTCATGGCGTTTCCATTAGTTCAGAATTGCCGTCGTAAATGTCCCTTTCACAACTTTGTGTGTGTGTGTGTGTGTGTGTGTGTGTGTGTGTGTGTGTGTGTGTGTACGTGATGGGAGGGTCTTTTTATATGAGTGGGTGTGTTTTTATGTGTACACGACTATAGTCCAACAAAAACACAATCCATGCACTAACATCCACGACTGTTTAAGTAGCGATTACAGAGCGTAACATCAAACACCTTTTCTTGGTGTCTCTCAAGATGCTCAGCTGATATCCTCAAAGCCGGGTTGGACACGGCCAAGCTAAACTGGAGCGACAAGATACAACGAAGCGACGGATCGACAAGAGCTCCTTACGAAAAGAAAGATAAATGTCGCACCAGTCGGCAGTCGGAGAGTCGAGTAGAAAACGAGACAGATATCCACGAATATTATCGCAGTTCAATATTTCTGGCCTTACAATGTAACGAGAGGCGACTGTGTTCTATATAGTGACATGGAATAAGTCATTTAGGCGTGTTTAACAGACAGCCTCCTCCCTGCACCCCATCCTAGCCACCACCACTCTGGCTCTCGTAAAACACTCACCTGATGCGTGTCAATCTTGTCTTTCTTTATTTTTATAATCTTTTACCTGGTCGGGGGATAAGACGTAAATATTGTTAAAAACTATCAAGGCTGAGTAATGATATTAACAAGGAGCCCAGGAGCCGGAGATTGGTTTATGAAGGATGGTTTATGAGGGTAGGTGGGTGGTTTATGAGGGTAGGAGGATGGTTTATGAGGGTAGGAGGGTTGGCTTATGAGGGTAGGAGGATGGTTTATGAGGTTAGGAGGATGGTTTATGAGGTTAGAAGGATGGTTTATGAGGGTAGGAATATGGTTTATGAGGGTAGGAGGATGGTGAGGGTAGGAGGATGGTTTATGAGGGTAGGAGGATGGTTTATGAGGTAGGAGGATGGTTATGAGGTTGGATGGTTTATGAGGGTAGGAAGATGGTTTATGAGGGTTGGAAGATGGTTTATGAGGTGGGAGGGTTGGCTTATGAGGAGGATGGTTTATGAGGAAGGAGGATGGTTTATGAGGGAAGGAGGATGGATTATGAGGGTAGGAGAATGGTTTATGTGAGTGGGAGGATGGTTTATGAGGTTAGGAGGATGGTTATGAGGTTAGAAGGATGGTTTATGAGGTTAGGAGGATGGTTTATGAGGTTAGAAGGATGGTTTATGAGGGTAGGAAGATGGTTTATGAGGGTAGGAAGATGGTTTATGAGGGTGGAGATGGTTTATGAGGGAAGGAGGATGGTTTATGAGGAAGGAGGATGGTTATGAGGGTAGGAGAATGGTTTATGAGGGTAGGAGGATGGTTTATGAGGTTAGAAGGATGGTTTATGAGGGTAGGAAGATGGTTTATGAGGGTAGGAAGATGGTTTATGAGGGTAGGAGGATGGTTTATGAGGGAAGGAGGATGGTTTATGAGGGGAGAAGAATGGGTTATGAGGGTAGGAGGATGGTTTATGAGGGAAGGAGGATGGTTTATGAGGGTAGGAGAATGGTTTATGTGAGTAGGAGGATGAATTTACGAGGGGAGAAGAATGGGTTATGAGGGTAGATTTTTTTTTTTTTTTTACGGGAATTAGCCCACCCGGGCACAGGTCAAACGACCCACAACGGGACCTGGGGGGCGAAAAAATAAGAACAGAAAGAAATTGAAAATAAAGAAGAAAAAGGTTATACTGTGTTAATCTACACCACGAAGATGCCGGAAGTGAGACAGATTGTATAAGTATGGAAACACAGAAGAAGGCAGAGCATTCCACAGTTTGGCTGTGTGAGGAAAGAAGGAGGTACTATAACGGGTTATTCCCGTGTGACCGACATCCACAGAGAAACGGTGGGCACCGCGGGCAAGACGTGTGTTACGAGCCCACGGCCTTGCCGGCGGTACACAGGATGCTAAATCAACCGAACATTGCCCGTTAAAGTACCTGTAAAAGAGAGAGAGTGAAGCAACATTGTGGCGAAGAGAAAGGGAAGAGAGATTGTCGACTAAAGGAGGAGAGTTAATAAGACGAAATGCCTTAGATTCCACCCTATCTAACAGTTGGACAGAACAAGAGTAGTACTCTAAGTTAGGACGAATGAATCCCTTATATACTTGGAGCAACTGCTCAGGAGTGAAGTAGCTACGGGATCTGTACAGCATTCCTAACTTTCGGGAGGCAGCTTTAGCTATATTAAGGATGTGTGATTATCAGGACATATTGGAGGAAATGATGAGGCCTAGCATATTTATTTCAGAATTTAGCAGAAATGTAATTGGTGGGATTTCATCTAATTTAGAAAGTGTAATTGGTAAATACTGAGTCTTGCTACTATTGAATTTAACCAAGTTTGTACCTCCCCATTCAGAGATGCTGTACAGATCTGCATTGATAGATGTAATGATATCAGCTCTAGAAACAGATCTAGTTTGAGAGTTAGGAGGAATGGTAAAATGTGAAGAAGAGTGAAGAGTAGAATCATTAGCGTAAGAATGGATATAATTAGTTGTAGTGTGAAGTAAATCATTGATAAAAAGAAGGAAGAGAGTAGGTGAAAGAACAAAAACCTGAGGGACACCACTATTGGTATATAGAGAAAGAGCGAGAGATCTATCCCTCGACAACAATTGCCATGGATCGGTTCTCAAGGAAGCTAGAGATTAGAAAACAAAGTGGGGGAGAGAAACCAAAAGAGGGAAGTGTAGAAAGCAAAGACTTGTGCCATATCCTGTCAAATGGTTTAGAGATGTCAAGGGCCACGACGAAAGTTTCCCCATATTCCCAAAGAGAGGATGACCAAAGATGGGTGCAATAGGAGAGCAGATCACCAGTAGATCTCGCCTGGCGAAAGCCATAATGGTGATCCGACAAAAGTGAATGGCGTTCAAGGTGACGGAGAAAATGGGAGTTCAAGATAGTTTCGAAAATCTTAGAAAGGGATGAAGTTACGGCAATGGGGCGATAGTTAGAGGGATTAGAATGGTCACCCTTCTTCGGGATGGGCTGAACCAAGGCATGCTTCCAAGAAGAAGGAAAAGTTCGGGTTTTGAGGCAGAGGCGAAAGAGGCGAGCAAGCACAGGGGCCAGAGCTTCAGCACACTCCCTCAGAACACGAAGGGGTATTCCATCCGGTCCATGCGCCTTACTCACATACAACCTGGATAACACACCGGGAACCCTACGAGTGGAGATTATAGGAAAGTGCGTAGGTTCAGTAGGAGGAGCAAGGGTAGGCGGGATAGAGAGGGAATCGTCTAAGGTGGAATTAGAGAAGAATAAGGTGCCAAAGAGATTGGCTTTGTCAGGGAGAGAGTTGGCTATAGAGTTATCAGGATGGTTTATGAGGTTAGAGGGATGGTTTATGAGGGGAGAAGAATGGTTTATGAGAGTAGGGGGATGGTTTATGAGGGTAAGAGGGTGGTTTATGAGGGAAGAAGGACGGTTTATAATGTTAGGAGGATGGTTTATGAGGGTAAGATGATGGTTTATGAGGGTAGGAGGATGGTTTGTGGAGGATGAGGGATAGTTCATGAAGAAAAAAGTGTATGATAATTCGAGAGAGAGAGAGACAGAGAAAGACAGAGAGAGAGAAGAATCTGTTTGTCTGAACCCTTTAAAGACACAAACGTTAAAACATGTTAAAACATACCCGAGGGAGCCTTGTCTAGCCGCCTCATATATTGTTTTCCCTTGTCTTTTATTGTCTTGGCTTTGTTTTATATTGTCTTAGCCTTGTCTTGCTTTTGTCTTTATAATATCTTAGCCGTGTCTGACCGCCTCATATATTGGCTTCCCTTGTCTCTTATTGTCTTATATTTTGTTTTTGTGGGGGGTTGTCTTTCCTTATCTTAGAGTGTATTAGCGTTGTGATAGTCGTACTCAGTCAGGTGGTGGTCCAACAGAGGGTATCTCCAGTACTACAAACTACCGGGGTACAAGATCCTACGGCGAGGACGTAAACATGTTTTTGTGCCATTAGCGAACGTCAGTGTGAGTTACTGTCACCCTCCCTGCAGCCGCGCGTGTTATCATGTAGATGGTCCTTGTAACTCTCTCTCTCTCCTTGCCTAGTTCTCTCTCTCCTTCTCATCATCCCTCCTGGGCTCCTTCTCCTCCCTCTCTCCTTCTCATCATCCCTCCCTCCCTCCTTCCCTCTCTCCTCTCCACCCCTCCCTAAATCCTACCCCCGCCTCCTGTGTCTCCCACCCTCTCTTCTTCACTCAATTATTTCCTGCACCCTCCCATCCTCTCTTCTTTCCTGTACCCTCCTTCCATTCTTCCCTCGCCATCCCTCTCTTTTCCTCGCTCTTTCCCACTCTTTTTGTCCTTCTATTGCTCTCTCCCTGGACCCTTCCTTCTTCCCTCCATCCACCCCTGACCCTCACTCCCTCCCTCCACCCCTTCAATACTCCCTCCGCCCCTCCTTCTTTTGTTCCCTTCTTCCCTCTCTCCTTCCGCCATACCTTATATTGCTCCCTCTTTCTATTGCCCCCCCTCCCTCCCTCCCTTATTACCTCCCATCTCCCTTCTTTTCTTCTTCTATTCCTCCTTCCTTCCTCCACCCTTCCTCTCTCCCTCAGAAGGCTTCATCATCCACGCTCATGTGAGAACAGAGGAGGAGGAGGAGGAGGAGGCGGCGGCGGCAGGTAGTCCAACTTTATTCCCCGCGTGAGATGTGACACAGGTGGGGGTAATAAACACTTCATGCTGCCTAAATTGACTGTAGAGGCGACGGCTGATTATCTACGCTCATAATTCTTCCCCAGGACGACGCTGATGGCCACGAGGTTTTAGGGGAACGGAGAAGGATACTGCAGTGCCTTCCTCGTCCTCCTCCTCCTATTTCTTCTCCTCTTTCTAATCCTTCTCCTTGTCCTCCCCTTCCTCATTCTTTCCCTTACCCTATTCTTCTTCCTCCTGATGTTTTGTGCTACACCTTTCACTCTTACGCCTTGTTGTGTCTCTTAGGAGTCTAGGAGGACGGTCACCAGAGTTGCACCGAGCGGATTTGTCGAATCTTTCTCTAAAAATCAATTTTCTGACTCTCCTCCTCCATACCTATTTATGTTTGTTCACCTATCTATTTATCTATCTATCTGTTGACTAAGATATTTGTCTCTGTGTATGTCTGTCTATCTATCGCTATTTGTTATCTATTTATCAACTCCTCTATCTATTTGTTTATCCATCAATCTATCAGTTTGAAAATTATGTACCTATACACACACACACACACACACACATGTGTAAACATTACTGAATCTAATCTTCATACCACAGGTAATAATGTGTTCGTTCTTTACTTTGTTACGTAAAAATAAACATTAAAAGAAATAAGTAACAGCAAAATACTGTATATCCAGATGATAAAGAGGAGAAATTTGGTATCGTTAGTGAGGCGGTTTGTTAATGTTCTCTATAAAAACACGGCAGTTGTCATGACACTCGTAAGTACCTGTGTGTGTGCGTGTGTTTGTCTGTGGGTGTGCCTCCTCGTGGCAACACACGGTAACTGAGTGACTCGTGGGGCCAGGCTAGACCAGCAGGGGATCTCGGAGTAGCAGTGGACCCTAGAGAGATGGTGCATAGGCCCACTAGCATGTGGACACGTCCTGGCACCTACCAATCATTGCCCCGGTGTTTTGCGGATTAACCTTGGTAGGTATAAGGCTACGAGAGTAAACCCCGAACGAAAGACCTGTGGTGGAGCCCCGCATCAGGCAGACATGCTTACAGAGCTCCAACAAGACCCAAACGGTGGTATAGGCGGAAAAGGTGACCACCGTGAGAACCCAACAACTAAACCGGCGGATGAAGGCAATGCATGATGGACAGGCTACTAAGGCAACAAAAAAACAAACAAACAGGGCTATTGGCAGTCCATTGCAACTCTCCCTCTCCCCAGTCGTTGCAACACTTGCTCCACTGGATCAGGAAAAGGGAGAGCCAAGATGTGTGGTTGCAGCCTGCGTTCCTG
Source organism: Homarus americanus (assembly GCF_018991925.1). Lineage (NCBI taxonomy): Eukaryota > Metazoa > Arthropoda > Malacostraca > Decapoda > Nephropidae > Homarus > Homarus americanus. Next base: position 28,884,440 of record NW_024713129.1, on the reverse strand, counting down.
CCTCACCACATAAATCAACTCACTCGCAGCCATCATCCAGCTCATCATACTTCTCATCATCATCAAAACCCCTATACCACCAAAAGTCCTATGGCAACGGACGAGTGGCGACGGGGACAGGCAGAGATGACTTCCGGGAGTCTCTAGTCACAACTCTGCATATAGGCGGCACGGATAAGAGGATCGTTTATGCACTGGGATCTAGGCAGCAGTGCAATCCGGTCCTGTCTGTGCGACTGAGCAGCCCTTTCGAGGAGCCACTCTGCTCACCCCACATGGGGAGGGGGCCAGAAAAGGTGCCCTAAACTTAGCCTGCCTAAAAAACCAACCTGACTGGGCAACTGCACCCAGTAAGCTCATCCTTATGCGGTCGAAAACACAATCAAAATCACAGATCCAATCCAAAACAAACTATACAACCTCTTATGGTCGCTGGATGGAATCTCAGGACCTTTCTGGATACTGGCACAAATGAGAGACCTGAAAGAAGAACTGCCCTTGTGGCAAAAAAGCTGGCTAGGTATAACATTGACATAACAGCCATTAGTGAGTTCAGGCTCCCAGATGAGGGTCAACTCACAGAACAGGGTCTGGCTATACCTTCTTCTGGAAGGGTAAGCCTGTTGCAGAGATAAACCGCATTTATGGAGTTGCCTTTGCCATCTGCCAATGTTAGCCTACACAGATTCAGATTCAGATTTGCCCCCGAGGGGGCTAGTTTATTGGGCACCCCCTTACATCCTGTGCAAGGTGAAGCGCAGAAGCGTTTACAGCGCCCAACAGGGAAGTATGAAAAGTTCATACTTGCCTTTATGACTCGTACATTAAGGGCGTAAAAGCCTGAAGGGTCATAGGTTTTGTCAAGTTACATAAAGTGAGAGAATGATGAGTGTGTGGAGGGAAAGTTCCCGGTACATTTTATCTGTTTATGGCAAAGAGTGGCAGGTCCCTAATAATGTCAAATGCCAGGCCTGTGACTAGGAGGAGGGATATCTGGTCTGGGAGGGAAGAGGTGTTGGTAATGGCTGGGGACCTATAGGAGGAGGTCATAGGGCAAGTGAGGATGCAGTGAGAGAAGGTGTGAGAGTCGGGGTTAGCCTACACAGGCTAACTGAAATGCCTATTGGGATCAACGAACGCCTTATGACGCTCCGAGTCCCACTGAATCACTCACATCATGCCTTTTTCATCAGTGCATACGCCCCAACAGAATGCAGAGGATAAAATCAAGGAGGCCTTTTACGCCGACCTCGACAGAGTGCTAGTCTCTATCCCCAGAGAAGATAAGGTTGTGCTCCCTAGTGATTTCAATGCCAGAGATGGCAGAGATGATGACATTTGGCAGGAGACAACAGGGAGAAATGGACTAGGCAAGTGTAATCCCAACGGCCTACTTCTCCTCAGCAAGTGTGCTGCACACAATCTTACTATCTCCAATGCCTTGTTTAGGCAGGCCGACGAGTTCAGGGGTTCTTGGCAACAACCACGATCCAAACACTGGCATCTCATTGACTACATCATTGTCAGAGAAAGAGATCGCCGAGATGTCATCATCACCTGTGCCATGCTGTCTCAGACCACTGCGACAATGATCACCGGTCGACAGTGCCAAGCTCTCACTCCAAGTTGCCTCAAAACGGCGAAGGCAGCAAGCCTCTAGAAGAGGTTTTAACACTAAGCGTCTGGATGATTCAGCGGTAACATATGCTTTCAGAGAGCAGCTCGAACATGGGCTGATAAACAACCCGACAACGAACAACCCAAATCCCAGTGCCGAATGGGGTATTCTCGATACTATCTGGACAAAAACATGCAGAGAGACCCTCGGCCAAATCGAAAGAATACACCACGACTGGTTTGATGAAAATTACCCAGAAATCAATGTACTCATCAATGATAAACGTGTTGCTTTAATTGTCTGGCAGAACAACCCTCAGTCTCGGAAGAATGCTGATACCTTCCGCAAGAATAAAGCTGTTTCCAAGCAGGAACTTCGCAATCTAAAGAACGACTGGTTTAAAAATAAAGCATGTGAAACACAACGGTTTGCGGATCAGCAATTGATGCGTGATTTTTTTAATTCCACCAAAACATTTTATGGACCAATCTCTCATGACGCAACTCCCCTCCACTCATCCGACGGTAACTCTATATTTAAAGACGATAAAGGCCTCCTTCAGTGCTGGAAAGAGCACTACCATTCACTGCTCAACCGAAACACTGATGTGAATGTCCTGACTACCCAGCAGGTCCCTCAGCATCCAGAGCTAACCCACCTCAGCTATCCTCCATCTCTGGAAGAGATAGCTGCTGCCATCAAACAGATGAAAAAAAAAAAAAAGCCTCAGGCCCTGATGGAATCCCAGCCGAGGTGTATAAAGCAGGAGGACCTCTGCTTACCAGCCGTCTCCACTCTCTCCTGGAGAATATATGGGAAAAGGAGGAAATCTCCCAAGATCTTAAAGATGCCTCCATCATCAATATTTATAAGAACAAGGGAGACCAGTCAGAATGTGGCAACTACCGCGGGATCTCGCTGCTGTCCGTAGCTGGCAAGATTATCACCCCAGTCCTTTTACACAGACTTCTTCCTGAGGCAGAAAACTTCCTCCCAGAATCTCAATGTGGCTTTAGACCATCAAGTGGCACCATTGACATGATATTTGCTGTCCTCCAGATACAGGAAAAGTGCAGAGAAAAGTGTCGTGACCTGTACATGGCTTTCATCGACCTAACCAAGATCAACAGGGAAGCCGTTTTGGCTGACCACCCAAATTCATCGCCATTGTGAGGCAACTCCATGTGGCATGAACGGCAGTGTCCTGCACAATGGCACCCAGTCTGAGTTATTCCCCATCGAAACGGGGGTTAAACAAGGGTGCGTACTGGCACCAACTCTCTTTTCCACTTTCTTAGTTGCCTTCCTTACTCGTGCTAGTGCCAATTTAGCTCGCAGGGTGGGCATCGAGTATCGGGTGAAGGGGATTCTCTTCAACATAAGATGACTCCAGGCAACAACAAAGGTGTCAGCAGCTTCCATTACTGAACTTCAGTATTCAGACGGCCTCACTCTTGTTGCTCACACTGATCGTGACCTACGCAGATGCGTATGTACATTTCGGCCTTGAGGTGAATGTACGTAAGACTCAGATTCTCTTTCAACTCGCCCCTGGTTCAGACACACCTCCACCATCCATCCAGCTTAATGGTACTACCCTCCCTAACTTTACCCACTTTCGGTATCTCGGCTCCCATCTGTCCACCACCGCGGACAAGATGAAGAGATTCAACATGAAATCAGATGTGCATCTCAAGCCTCTGGCAGACTCCGAAACCGTGTCTTCAGCTGTCGGGAGCTGAAATTATCTACAAAGTTACACGTATATCGAGCAGTGGTCCTCCCAACCCTGCTATATGGCAGCGAGACCTGGGTTACCTACAAGAAGCACCTCAAGCCACTTGAAAACTTCCACCAACGTAGTCTACATTCCATCTCCCGAGTTCGCTGGGAAGACAAGAGAACAAATGCCAGCATCCTTTGCTGACACCAACTGTAGGAGCATCGAGGCTACAATTATCCTTGAATAACAACGTTGGACTGGCCATGTTACTCACATAGACGACAGTAGACTGCCAAAGTAGCTACTGTATAGTCACCTAACGAATAGTAAACGTAACGCCGGCGGGCAACTGTATAGGTATAAGGATAGTCTTAAAAGAAATCTGAAAAAGTGCTAAATCGACCCCCTCACCTGGGGGACGATTACACCACACCGTAACGCTTTGAGAAGCGCCACCCAAGAAGGTGTTAATACTTTCGAGTTAGGCCGACATTAAACCGAGGCAGACAAGAGCAAACGCCTGAAAAACGCTGCCACCGCCCCTCCCGCACTGATGCAGCACCTTCATATGTGCAACATATGTGAACAACTCTGCCGGTCGCATATCGGCCTCTTTATAGCTGTTGAAAAATATATCGTTACCAATATATCTTAATCATTTTACTGGCATATATTTTGCTTCCAGTGTTGTTCTGCATATAATTGAATTTATAATAATAAAGGATCACGTTTGCAAAATGTGAGCCGTTTTTTGTTGTTGCAACAATGTTATATATTGCTGCTTTTCAAGAACTAAGGACTTTAAGCGCGTAACAAGGTTAGTTGGGTATATATATTATTATTCTGTATCAGGAGCAGATCCTCATACTTAAAATGTGATTTTTATCGATAATTTAATGTAAATTGTGAATGACTTTTTTTTACACAAGAAGTATTTCCTAGAGGAAGTATTATTCCGAAAAGTTTCAGCCTTGTATACTGTGATGTATTTAATTTTCGAACTAGAAAAACCTTTGTTAATGATAGATTTTAAGCGCTACTTTCAGACTATTATGAGGAATATTCGTGTATAGTGAACTGAGGTCGTAGGTGCTGACCGAGTTCACTAGTGTTTTTCGTTTATTTGCTTGATAATTTATAACACCGACTGATTATTATCTATCAATCACCATATTTCCGTACTCGTGAATTCTTCAATAACTTACTAATATTTTGCCCAGCCCTTCAATATTATTTGTTTAGTAGCGCACACGGTGAAGGAATCCAATAGATAAATGGCGCAGTCTGACGTTCAGTTGGTGTTACAATGTTGACAATGATAAGAAAATTATTCTGGCGTTGCCTCATGTTGTGTTCACTTTCCTCAACCCAAACTTGTCAATTTTATTGTAAAACCACATTAGGTAAAACTATTTGCACGTAATGGCCTTATCTACCACCGAGATTACGTATTTATCCTGTAGTGACTGTAGTCTTTTACGTTCGCGGGCAGCCAGTTTGTCTCTCACTACAATTGGAAATGGTCCCTTATACGGATTTCTTCGGTTCAGTATTCTTACTTCCACAGCTTATTTAATCCTACATTTCCATTGACTGAAAAACATTACTAACAATACTTGTTTCTCGCTTTGCTGGTTGATGAAGTTGGATAAACCTGTAGCAAATTACTTTTTAACGCTATGCCAATATAAAGTCTTACCTTCCTTATAGTTTGGTCCTTTACTCAATAATTGTCTAAGTTTGATATTTTGAACTATCCCTATAGTGTTTCCAGTAACTACATGTTTGTAGTATTCGTCCTTGAAAAGCGAATCTTTACAATCACAGTTATGTGCCTCAGCTGCCGATTGCTCAAAATTAGCTTCCTGGATCACCTGTCTATAATTTACAATGTTTTTCCAAACTGGTTTTGTAAAACAGATATACGATCATAGGTTCCCTGATGTATCCAGTGGAAGAGAATCTTAGATGTCCTTATCTTGAAGTATACTACCAAGTTTTACCATTTCTATATCCGTATTACCGAAATTGATAGTTATTTGGGCTCCACTTCTCTTACTGGTTTTCTCCTTAACGTTACTATTTTTTGTGACATCTGTAAATGATTCTGACCGTTATATCACTAACTGCGTCAGGACCGTCACTTTCTAAGAGATTCAAAACAATTATATTAAGTTTGTGGCGGGTAAATGTCCTACAACAAGGTCTGATTATTTCATTTTGTTTTTTATTTATGCATTTATCTTGAATAGTTTTCAAGATGGCAACTATATTCCAAAACTTGCCTCTACCTCTGCCCCTTACCCTCTTGCTATATCTACGGAGTTTGTAAATTTCTGTCTACTGTTGAGGTCAAAAGGATATATTGTGCCTGGTTCCTTGATCCAAAACGTCTCCCTACCCTTTCGTATATTTTGCTGTTCATTATCTGAGTCTACACCTGGCTTTATTTTTCCCCAAACGTCACAGTCATCCTCTGCATTAGACCACGTATCCTCAATAAAGTGTTCAGAATAAACGGACAACCTGTATTTATGTGTTTGTAAATTGTATTCCTCCTGTTGTGCATTATTACGGATGTTGAATTGTTGTTTTGTCTTTGTAATAAACTGTGCGAGACAACGTTTACATGAGAGAAGGTACACTACATTCTTCATCTTCCAAGTGAGCGTCTGGTCGGTGGTATTTATATCTATGTTCACTTTATTTGTGGCAGTAGATCTGATGAACCTTTTTTCACTTAAATTAGAGTAATTTTTATATACATTTTGAATTTCTACTATTTATATATCACATAGATGCCACAACTGACTGACCCTCCCCTGCACCTCCATCTCCATTTCGGGACACTGTACAGTGAACCATTTTACTAGTTTGGCAATAAGAGACTAATCGCAGTGAAACCAACGACCTTACACACAGAGAGATTGTTACAAAAGTGGGCTGCTCTAAAGTATTTACAAAAAGTGAAAAGGGAGAAACCTTATTCTCGTCTATGAATTAAAATTCATAACAATTTGGTAACAAAGAGTGGACGGGAGTGTAATCTCTCACCTGAGCCCCTCAGTTACCACACACACGTGAATATGTTAATGCAATTAAGAAGACACACACACAAGAACACTGTCTCACCCTGTGTATGTTCACGTGCATGACGACTGCCTTCATGAGAACCAGTCTTCATACTACAACGATCATACTCCCCCGCTTGCATAATTTCCCTCCATGTCTGCATTAATAAAACATGATTAAACTACATCAACAAGCAGACAATCCTCCACAGGTAGCGTCAGGTAGAGGGAGGGAGGGAGGGAGGGAGGGAGGGAGGAGGGAAGGAGGGAAGGAGGGAGGGAGGGAGATGCTTTTGATAAGGGTCCAGCAGCCTACAATAGCTTCCTGGACCACCACCTGAAGGAGGACTTGTACTACAGGTCATGAACCACCACCTGAAGGAGGACTTGTACTACAGGTCATGAACCACCACCCGAAGGAGGACTTGTACTACAGGTCATGAACCACCACCTGAAGGAGGACTTGTACTACAGGTCATGAACCACCACCTGAAGGAGGACTTGTACTGCAGGTCATGAACCACCACCTGAAGGAGGACTTGTACCTGAAGGAGGATTTGTATTACAGTTCATGAACCACCACCTAAAGGAGGACTTGTACCTGAAGGAGGATTTGTACCACAGCGTAATGAAAAGAATTTGACGAGCTGAAACTTGGTCATGAGAGTGATTACTGATGGGTCGTCTCCTTGAGGTAATATGCTTGATGAAGGAAACGTGGAAAAAAGAAAGAAAGAAAGAAAGAAAGAAAGATTCCTGGTGAAGGGGGAGGGGAAGGAGGAGGTTTACAGAGGAAAAACACAGAAGAGAAGATGGGAGGAGAATAGGTTTACGAAGACACATCAGACATATATTGAAGGAAAGAAGATATTGGTCCTCATGAACTCACTCACTCTCTCTCTCTCTCTCTCTCTCTCTCTCTCTCTCTCTCTTTCTCTCTTTCTTTCTTTCGATCACCAGGAGGCTACATCATATTTATATCGAGATGAATGAAAGGAAAAGAAAAAAGTTGACGAATAATTTTTTTCCAGCGTTTCCTTAAATAATAATAATAATAATAATAATAATAATAATAATAATAATAATAATAATAATAATAATAATAATAATAATAATAATAATAATAATAATAATAATAATAATAATAATAATAATAGATAATTAACCACACCCAAAATAAAGACGTAGATGTCAGAGTCAATAAGGACAGGTAACAGTAAACAACGGATTAAAATATATAATGAGAGAGAGAGTAAATAAATATAAAGAGTGACACACCAGAAGGAGAATAAAAAGAGAGAAACACAAAAATAAATCTCCACCATTTTCTTAAAAGCTGAGGAAATTTGCTCGCAGGCAGGACAAAGTGGTCCATCTGCTGTTGTTTCTAAGGGACCACTACCCTGATGATGGTGGTGTAAGTGGTGGTGGTGGTGTGGTGGTGGTGGAGGTGTGGTAGTGGGGGTGGTGTGGTAGTGGGGGTGGTGTAGTGGTGGTGGTAGGGTGTGGTAGTGGCGGTTGTGTGGTAATGGTGGTGGTGTAGTGGTCGGGCATGATGGTGGTGGTGGTGTGGTGGTGAGTAGGTCTGGGTGGTGGGTACGGCTAGGTACTGCATTGTTGAGGAACTAGTTTCTTCATCTGTATGGGACCAAAGCTGATGTCGGAGGCGGACGTAACTGTCGCCAAAGGTGCGGAACACCATGCTGGGTAACAGACGTTGATGCGTCTGTGCTAGCCAGTACCAAAATTGCACTAGCTGTGATTGTGCGAGAAACAACCGACCATGTGTGGTTTGTAGAAAATGGAAACTCCCTGCACTACCACCAAGACTGGGAGGTATGGGATTGACCAATCCAGAGGAGATTCCTGCCACCGAACATCAAAACTCAGTTAAGCTCACGGCAGCCCTCATGGACCACATAATAGCTCAGAACGCAACAGGGGAGGTGGATACCAGCGAAGTAAACAAAATTCGAAGGTCCATTACGACAGAACGAGAGCACAGCCAAAGTGATAAGTTGCAGCTTCTGTTGTTGCAAGTACCAGAGAATTTGAAAAAAAGTAGCTATAGCGCAGGGGGTGGGCGCCTCGAACCGGTTAACTACGTTACCGATAAAGGCAAATGGTTTCAGTCTCAATAAACAAGAATTTACAGATGCCAATGCTCTAAGGCACAGTAGGCCAGTGGAAGGTTTGCCCTCCCAATGCATGTGTGGCTCTTCCTATGACTCCGATCACGCCATGGTGTGCAAGAAAGGGGACTTCATATGCATGAGGCATGACGAAGTAAGGGTTCTCACAGCAAATATGTTGAAGGAAATCTGCCGTGATGTCAGGATAGAACCGACCCTCCTGCCATTGGACGGTGAGATTTTTCAACATAAGACTTCAAACACATCCAACGAAGCCCGTGTTGACGTCAGTGCTCGAGGATTCTGGACGCAGGGACAGCGAGCCTCCTTCGACATCAGGATTTTTTATTTCATGGCCGCATGTCACCATAACTTAGCTCTCGATGCTGCACACAGGAGGAACAAGAACGACAAGTTAAGGGCATACAGGGAGAGAATTCAAAACGTTGATCAAGGCCGCTTCATTCTTCTAGTGTTCACAACCTCTGGTGTGATGGGACCAAGTGCAAGATGCTTCTACGCCAGACTCGCGGAGGTGATATCCGAACAGAAGCAGCAGCCCTGAACTTATGTTACAGCCTGGATGAGATGTCGACTGTCCTTCTCTCTCCTTCGTTCGGTTTGCTCTGCCTCAGGGGAACGACAGCATCGGCCCCAAAGCCGACAACAGCTGCAGATATTGACTATGAGGCAACAGTCACTGAATGCCGCATAGATCTGCGGTTCAACTAACTCAACATAACTAGGATAGCTACTTATGTATTAGGATATTTAATATTAAGGTAATAAAATGGCGGCGAAGGTGTGGCTATTGGGGGAAGCTGGAGGCCAATTTAAAAAAAAAAGTAGTTGTAGTAGTAACTAATATTTTTATCATTGCTACCTTTTCCTATCTCTATCTCACGTCACATCCCATCGCAAATCTCTACACTGACTGTCTCCCTCCCTCCCTCCTTCACTCCTTTCGTCTCTCACTGCCTCCATCACTCCCTTCTTCTCGCCCTCACTCCTTTCCTCTCTCACTCTCTCCATTACTCCCGTCCTCATTGCCTACACTAGACCCCCCTCACCCCTTTAAAAAGACTGAATAAAAAAAAAAATAAATAAATAAATAAATAATTGGACAAAAAGAGAAGACGCCAGGAGATCATTAACAACAACAATAATAACCAAAACAAATCCCCCCCAAAAAAGTTTTTAGTAAGGTATAAAATAAATAAATCGAAATATATATGTTACAAAAACGCTTGATACCTGTGACCAAAAATTATCAAATGGACAAGATATGTCATAATAATTTGTCTCAGTCAACCGGGTTTAATTATCCCAATTAAAACTAACAAGCGATCGTTAATAACTGGGAATTTTCGTTCAGTGGGGCGTAATAATGACCAGAGGGAAGGGTGTGTGTTATTAACCCTTTGAGTACACCGACATAACCCTTTGAGTACGACTACTTTAATTATTGAGTACAATGACTTAAACCTTGGAATACGACTATGTTAACCCTTTAAATATAATGTACGAAGACTTAGTCCTGTGAGTAGAACAATTCTCAGCACTTTGAGTACGACTATTTAACCCTTTGACTAAGATGGCTCAACCCTTTGAATCACATGCTTTAACCCCTTGAGTACGACGACATAATCCCTTGCGTACGACGACTTAACCCCTTAAATACTATTTATTTTAAGATTTGTTTGCTTTTTCTAATAATAAAGTAACCATTTTCACAGGCTTCAGTTTTTTGTAATCAGGGGTCAGCATCGTACCTAAGTTATCGTACTCAGGGTCAGCATCGTACCTAAGTTGTCGTACAGTACTCAGGGGTCAGCATCGTTCCTAAGTCATCGTACTCAGGGGTCACCATCGTTCCTAAATTATCGTACTCAGGGTCAGCATCGTACCTAACTTGTCGTACTCAGGAGTCAGCATCGTTCCTAAGTTGTCATACTCAGGGATTATCATCGTACTTAAGTTATCGTACTTAGGGGTCAGCATCATACCTAAGTTATTGTACTCAGGAGTTAGCATCATACCTAAGTTATTGTACTCAGGGGTTAGCATTGTACCTAAGTTATGGTACTGTAACCTACTCAGGCGGCTTTACATTCGTTCCGTACTCAATGAGGAATAACATAATACTTGTACTTGAAACTCAACAGTCGCACTCAAGGGGTAAGAGAGTAACGAGGCACACCTGGTGATCAATTATTCATAATTCCCAGGTAAACAATACACTATAAGCCCCCTAGCCATCAACATAATTATGACCCAAGTCTTATAAAATCCAAATCAATAATTATTCTCATTAATAACCACATTTTCCATTCACTTTATATTACTTATAATAATCTACGTATATATCAGCACCTATGGATCACTTGAAGATTCGCCCAGTTTATTTAACCTGTTGATTAACCATCTTAACTTTACCTGGGGTGGTTAGGTTAGGTTAGCGTAAGGTAGGTTAGGGTAGTTTGCCTTACGCTAACCTAACCTAACCACCCCAGGTAAAGGTAAGTTGAATGGCAACCTGTGGTGTAGTGGTCAGCATGCTCACCTCGCAAGTGAACGGACCCGGGTTCGATCCCCGGGCAGGGTGAAACTATGGTCAAGTTTCTTTACGCCATTTGCCTCCGTCTACCCAGCAGTAATTGAAAAACTGGATGTTAATCGATTTGCTGTTCGTGTTCCGGGGTAATGGTTAGCCAGTGCAGTTGGCGAGTTGTCCGGTCTTCTTGGACTATTCCTTGACACTGGGTCATGCAAATCATTAACTTAGGGTGTGGTTGTTGTGTTGGCGACAGCTAGTACACCTTAACATAGTCACGCCTAGGTGGGCCTAGGGCTGGCCATCCTCGTTACACGAGGGGCAACCATTATTATAGAATAGGTTGGGTTGGGTTGGGTTGGTTAGATTAGGCAAAGTTAGGGATTAGGTTAGATTAGGTTAACGTTGGGGGTTGGAATTATCACTTTTAAATCTGGGGCCGTATTTCACTCGACCAGCGACCTGCCAGTGCAAATTACGCCCAATGTTGCTTATTTCCTGATTTATGGCGAGGCTAGAGAGGATTTCTCAGACAGCTGGTGTGGTAAAGTGTTGATACAGCACAAGGGTTGTGTTGGGACCTGACGAACGGAATGCTGCTAAGATTCTAAGTGCCGATCTCTTTAAGTAAATGGTAGGTACAATATATAGACTTTCACTTTTCTCTCACATTTTTCTTATCACTTCAAATTATAAACAGAAAATGTATATAAATCAAAATTTTTTCGATCAGACTTTTCAGATATATCAAAACCATAGAACAATATACTTTTTATTATCACTTGAATATATACGAAAATAATACAATTATTTGAACTTGTATATTTTTAAATCACACGCAAATTATCAACAACATCCACATGCATTCATACTTATAATTTTACCATCCTATATGTTCTATTATACTTTCACCCTTTCCTACTTCCTATCTGCGGTGGGTAAAGGACACGCACAAGTCCTCACAATAACACTGAAAATAACAACACATTCAACTCGAACTTTTAACATTTAATTTGAGGGATTACTGTCAGTCTGTCACTTACAATACACACGATAAAATACGTAATACAATGCTTTACAATTTATAACAGATGAAATTAACTCAAAAATGAATATGAGTGAATATGACAGGTGAGAAATGTCATGTTCTCATCTTCATTGTTGAATTGTGGCGCAGCGATGAAAGTGATGTCTAGTGGGTCATAGTTCTGTCATTTTCCTCATTTCGTCTTTTAATTTGCTAGTCAGGTGGCTGTGTTTGTTGCCTGTGTGTGTACTTAATAGCGCTGTTATTGTGGGCTGTGTGTACTTAATGACGCTGTGATTGTACCTATGTGTACTAAATGGCACTGTGATTGTGGTTTGTACATACTTAATAGTTCTTGATTGGTGTCTGTGAGAATGTAATTACGCTGCGATTGTGGTTTGTGTGTAATTAATGGTACTGTGATTTTGGTCTGTGTGGAATGTTATTGACTCTGTGATCATGGTCAGTATAGACAATTAATGGCACTGCTTCTGGCACTAGTAGAAGTAGTACGGTGTGTAATGCCATTTTTATTACTTGGCGAATCACTAATATCCGGAAACACTGTTCCACCGACGACCAAAAACCCGAAATAGTATGGTTAAGTTAGGTTAGGTTAGGTTAGGTTAGGTTAGGTTAGGTTAGGTTAGGTTAGGTTAGGTTAGGTTAGACTAATTTCTGAACGTATTAGGTGTCATTAGTCCTTGAGTTACTGAGTGTTTGTTATATTCATACATATATATAGACTTGTATACAAAGAATACATTCATTTAATAAAAACTGGACGATTACAGGTAAATGTCACTGTGATATAGAGCCAGTCCCACCTGACTCATGGTGATGTAAAAGGACATCAGAGAGGAAAAACACGCACTTTCCATCTCACTCCTAATTACTTTTTTTCATGAACTGTTCTCCAGGCAAATAAATTTAATTTTTCCGTGGACGAGGAGGAGGAATACTGCACTATGGTGAGGAAGAAGAGGGGGAGTACTGCACTATGGTGAGGAAGAAGAGGGGGAGTACTGCACTATGGTGAGGAAGAAGAGGAGGAGTACTGCACTATGGTGAGGAAGAAGAGGAGGAGTACTGCACTATGGTGAGAAAGAAGAGGAGGAGTAATGCACTATGGTGAGGAAGAAGAGAGGGAGTACTGTACTATGGTGAGGAAGAAGAGGAGGAGTACTACACTATGGTGAGGAAGAAGACGAGGATGAGCACTATGGTGAGGAAGAAGAGGAGGAGTAATGCGCTATGGTGAGGAAGAAGAGAGGGACTACTGCACTATGGTGAGGAAGAAGAGAGGGAGTACTGCACTATGGTGAGGAAGAAGAGGAGGAGTAATGCACTATGGCGAGGAAGAGAATTACTGCACTATGGTGAGGAAGAAGAGGAGGAGTGCACTATGGTGAGGAAAGAAGAGGGAGGAGTAATGCACTATGGTGAGGGAAGAAGAGGGGGAGCACTGCACTATGGTGGGGAAGAAGAGGGAGGAGTACTGCACTATGGTGTGAGGAAGAAGAGGAGTAATGCACTATGGTGAGGGAAGAAGAGGAGTAATGCACTATGGTGAGAAAGAAGAGGGAGGGAGTAATGTACTATGGTGAGGAAGAAGGGGACATGCTATGGTGAGGAAGAAGGAGGAATTACTGCATATGGTGGGGAGAGACGAGGATGCTGAGCACTATGGTGAGGAAGAAGGAGGAGTAATGCATATGGTGAGGAAGAGAGAGTACTGTACTATGGTGAGGAAGAAGAGGGGGAGTACTGCACTATGGTGAGGAAGAAGAGGAGGAGTACTGCACTATGGTGAGGAAGAAGAGGAGGAGTAATGCACTATGGTGAGGAAGAAGAGGAGGAGTACTGCACTATGGTGAGGAAGAAGAGGAGGAGTACTGCACTATGGTGAGGAAGAAGAGGAGGAGTAATGCACTATGGTGAGGAAGAAGAGGGGGAGTACTGCACTATGGTGAGGAAGAAGAGGAGGAGTACTGCACTATGGTGAGGAAGAAGAGGAGGAGTAATGCACTATGGTGAGGAAGAAGAGGAGGAGTACTGCACTATGGTGAGGAAGAAGAGGAGGAGTACTGCACTATGGTGAGGAAGAAGAGGAGGAGTAATGCACTATGGTGAGGAAGAAGAGGAGTAATGCACTATGGTGAGGAAGAAGAGGAGTAATGCACTATGGTGAGGAAGAAGAGGAGGATGAGCACTGTACTGTGGTGAGGAGGAGGAGGAGGGTACTGCACAATGGTGAGGAAGAACAGGAGGAGTAATGCACTATGGTGAGGAAGAAGAGGAGTACTGCACTATGGTGAGGGAAGAGGAGGAGTAATGCACTATGGTGAGGAAGAAGAGGAGTACTGCACTATGGTGAGGAAGAAGAGAGGGAGTACTGCACTATGGTGAGAAGAGGAGTAGTACTGCACTATGGTGAGGAAGAAGAGGAGGAGTAATGCACTATGGTGAGGAAGAAGAGGAGGAGTACTGCACTATGGTGAGGAAGAAGAGGGAGGTGCTGCACTATGGTGAGGAAGAAGAGTACTGCACTGTAGTGAGGGAAAGAAGTGGAGTACTGCACTCTGGTGAGGAAGAAGAGGAGAAGTACTGCACTATGGTGAGGAAGAAGAGGAGGAGTACTGCACTATGGTGAGGAAGAAGAGGAGGAACTGCACTATGGTGAGGAAGAAGAGGAGGGTACTGAACAATGGTGAGGAAGAACAGGAGTAATGCACTATGGTGAGGGAAGGGAGTACTGCACTATGGTGAGGAAGAAGGAGGAGTAATGCACTATGGTGAGGAAGAAAGAGGAGAATTGCACTATGGTGAGGAAGAAGAGGAGGTACTGCACTATGGTGAGGAAGAAGAGGAGGAGTAATGCACTATGGTGAGGGAAGAGGGGAGCACTGCACTATGGTGAGGAAGAAGAGGAGGAGTAATGCGCTATGGTGAGGAAGAAAAGGAGGAGTACTGCACTATGGTGAGGAAGAAGAGGAGTAATGCACTATGGTGAGGAAGAAGAGGGGAGTACTGCACTATGGTGAGGAAGAAGAGGAGGAGTACTGCACTATGGTGAGGAAGAAGAGGAGTAATGCACTATGGTGAGGAAGAAGAGGAGGAGTACTGCACTATGGTGAGGAAGAAGTGGAGGAGTACTGCACTCTGGTGAGGAAGAAGAGGAGAAGCACTGCACTATGGTGAGGAAGAAGAGGAGGAGTACTGCACTATGGTGAGGAAGAAGAGGAGGAGTACTGCACTATGGTGAGGAAGAAGAGGAGGAGTACTGCACTCTGGTGAGGAAGAAGAGGAGAAGCACTGCACTATGGTGAGGAAGAAGAGGAGGAGTACTGCACTATGGTGAGGAAGAAGAGGAGGAGTACTGCACTATGGTGAGGAAGAAGAGGGAGTACTGCACTATGGTGAGGAAGAAGAGGAGGGTACTGCATAATGGTGAGGGAAGAACAGGAGGAGTAATGCACTATGGTGAGGAAGAAGAGGAGTACTGCACTATGGTGAGGAAGAAGAGGAGAGTAATACACTATGGTGAGGAAGAAGAGGAGGAGTACTGCACTATGGTGAGGAAGAGAGGGAGTACTGCACTATGGTGAGGAAGAAGAGGAGGAGTACTGCACTATGGTGAGGAAGAAGAGGAGTAATGCACTATGGTGAGGAAGAAGTGGAGGAGTACTGCGCTATGGTGAGGAAGAAGAGGGGAGTACTGCACTATGGCGAGGAAGAAGGAGGAGTACTGCACTATGGTAAGGAAGAAGAGAGGGAGTACTGCACTATGGTGAGGAAGAAGAGGAGGAGTACTGCACTATGATGAGGAAGAAGAGAGAGTACTGCACTATGGTGAGGAAGAAGAGGAGGAGTACTGCACTTTGGTGAGGAAGAAGAGGAGGAGTAATGCACCTTGATGAGGAAGAAGAGAGAGAACACTATGGTGAGGAAGAAAGGAGTATGAGTGCTATGGTGAGGAAGAAGGAGGAGTACTGCACTATGGTGAGGAAGAAGAGGAGAGTACTGCACTATGGTGAGGAAGAAGAAGGGGAGTACTGCACTATGGTGAGGAAGAAGAGAGAGAGTACTGCACTATGGTGAGGAAGAAGAAGAGTATGAGCGCTATGGTGAGGAAGAAGAGGAGTAATGCACTATTGTGAGGAAGAAGAGGGGAGTACTGCACTATGGTGAGGGAGAAGAGGAGTAATGCACTATGGTGAGGAGGAAGAAGAGGGGTACACTATGGTGAGGAAGAAGAGGAGGAGTAATGCACTATGGTGAGGAAGAAGAGAAGTACTGCACTATGGTGAGGAAGAAGAGGAGGAGTACTGCACTATGGTGAGGAAGAAGGAGGAGTAATGCACTATGGTGAGGAAGAGAGGAGGAGTACTGCACTATGGTGAGGGAAGAAGAGGAGGAGTACTGCACTATGGTGAGGAAGAAGAGGAGGAGTAATGCACTATGGTGAGGAAGAAGAGGAGTAATGCACTATGGTGAGGAAGAAGAGGAGTAATGCACTATGGTGAGGAAGAAGAGGAGGATGAGCACTGTACTGTGGTGAGGAGGAGGAGGAGCACTGTACTGTGGCGAGGAGGGAGGAGGAAGAAGGAGTACTATACTGTGGTAGTGAGGAGGAGGAAGGAGTCAGAACACATATTACTCCCACACCCCCAATTTGAGACTACAGGTATTAAAGAGAATCCGTAATGTAACATGCCCTGTGAAGCTGGTGAGTGAGTCACAACATTAGCAGTTTGAGTAAATGTTACACTCAGGCGTAAAATTAAATTTTATTTTTGTCGTTGTTGTTAAGGATAAATAAAACACATATTATAAGCTCTACAAACTCGTACACATGCACATCTATCTTTTCGCGCTAGTAAACATGTAGTGAAATACACATGAATGCGCACATGAACCGGTACAGATAACAAATAATATTTCGCAGATCAAGAACATTTACACATGAAACAGGTACAAAAACAGACACGACATATGTGCATATGAAACACACACACACACACAGTGCTTATGCGTGCTTATGACAGTCCATCGAAGTCGATGACGACGTTGCTCCTGATGAGATGATTGATGAGTTATGTGTTATTCCTCTGATGCCACCGTACATGACTATGGAGTCCAATCCCGGAGGCACAGATCTTGTTGCATAGGTGACAGGGATGTTGTTCATTGAGAGGAATTATGCCTTGAGCCCTCTCATGTCGGTAGGCTCGTTTTTTGGGGGGTATTAGCCACCGAACACAGGTCATCGACCCACATCAGGGCCCGGGGGCGTAATATATATATAATAATGATAATGATTGACGACGACGACGACGACAATAATAATAATAATAATAATAATAATAATAATAATAATAATAATAATAATAATAATAATAATAATAATAATAATAATAATAATAATAATAATTCAGATAAGTAAAATTTATAATAAAAATACAAAAATAAAAGAAATTAATAATAATAATAATATACTGGAAACACTGCAATAATAATATATAATATAATAATAATAATAATAATAAATATAATAATAATAATAATAATAATAATAATAATAGGAACCATAAAGAAATTAAAAAAAAAGATAATTAGTGAGAAACGATTTATGTATGTTGTGTTGTCAATAGCAAAACAATTGAGACCCTGCAATTGTTGTAAATGAGCAGAAAGTCAGATCAGCGACCTGGGACTTGGTTACAATTTTTGCAATGCCATATAGCAGCAGGGTCTAACATTAGACAACACATTATGTTTCCAATGTCTTCAGGCGGTAGTACCTCCCTGTTTGGTAGCTGCCTACTACCTACGCCAACTCTCTTTCTCTTTTGGTTCAAAGGAGGTCTTCAAGTAAGCCTGCCTCTATGGCACATGTTGAGCGCCATAACGAGGTCTGGAGGCTGGTTGCTCCAGTGAATTTGGATGCATATTACAACACCTGAGAAGAGTTTTAGAGCATCCTTATATGCCTTTTTGTCCTTCCCGCAGAGCGCAGTTTCAAGTAGAGCTGCTACACAATATTTGGTCTTGGAAAGCCGGTGGTCCAAAGCCTGGCAAGTGTCTTTTGGCCGGTATGGATCTAAAGGGTCGCTTGATCGACGATATAGTTCTTCTTAGTCACCTACCGTATCTTCCCAGGATAGCTCAAAAGATACGCTTAAGGCATCTAGAATGCAAGTTATATTTGATGTAGTGTCTGTAGGGCGTTCAGTCGAGGCATGTATTACTGTAAGGCATGTTAGAATAAGCAAATAAACCCCAGTTCGTTCCATATTTGTCATTGTTGAGAAAGACCTTGCTCTCAAATTTGTCCAAATGCAGCTGAGGCCACTGATTCTGGTTTGAATGGTTATCCAGTGAGCAGGTGGATGTGAGAGTGCTACCAAGGCATTTTAAACTGGTTTACTATTTTGATAGATTCCGTTAATGAATCAGGTGCTTCTATTGGTGGAACAATGGGCTGGACAAAAATCAGCCTTCTGAGTACACTTGCAAAACCGTTGAGCTGTAAAATACCTGAGATCACGTCCAGGCGCACATTGCATAGTTTCTTTCCAAGTAGTCATGTTGTAGTCATCTGCATACTGTAGTTCTATGACCCGAGTTGTTAAGGTCTTTGTGTAGGCCTCCAGTAGTCTAATATTAAGAAGGCTAATGCCGGCATGATACCCTATGTCCACACTCTTAATTGAAAGGCCCAAGGGCATTGTGTGAGAGTTGTGCTACAGCCAGCAAAAAAGATGCTAAAACAAACAGGTGCCAGCACACAAGGCCCTGTTTTTTACGCCCATTGACACTAAATGGTTCTTACTGCACACCACCCAAAAAAAGCATACCTGCCAGCAACTGCAAGGAGTGAAGATGTGCCCTGCTGTTACCAGAGATATTGCTTTTGTTACTTTATTCTTATAGATGAGCGGAGGATTGCATCTTCCAATCCTGGGGATGGTCTCGTGGCCCATATGGTGGTAAGAGGCCACTGAGGCCTGAATAGATGGGGACCCATATTTGTGTGTAGATTCTGGTGATGTCGTCAGGTCCAAGGCTCTTGTTGTTGCTGAGCCCTCGTATTGCAGCAGTTTCCACTTTTGTAGGTAGGGTTTATCCAGAGGTAGGTCGGCAGGGTGATGTTATCCAGTGCTGTAGGTGTTATTGAATTAATTTGATTTAAAAGTAAAAGGAAGTGCTCAGCCCATTTTACTGCAATCATTTGATTGCTTTTATAGAGTGTGGTGCCATCTAAAGATCTTTACTGGTGTGACATTTTCTTTGTGGCCATAAATGGATTAACTGCCTCTGTAAAAAGGTTGACATCAGCAAAGGCTTGAATTTTGTGTTTTTTTTTACCCACCAGTGTTATTTACGCTGCGTAACAGTCTTGTGTTTCTGACCTAGATGTTGGTTAACCGTCCTCGGTGTTTGTGATTGAGGATTTGATAGCACTGCATCGCGGGCAATTTTTTTGGTTTTGAGAAGATCATGATGTTAGGTGAGTTATCAAACCAGTCCTGATGTCGCTTTCTAGAAAAGCCGGCGGTGTTTCCTGCAATGCAGCTTCACTCATTGCAGTTCTGAACTCTTCCAGCCATCTTCTGGCTGGTGCCAGTTCCATAATTTCATGTGGGCTGGGGAGTTTTTCGGTGATCTTGCTTTAATGAGTTAGAAGTTCTCAAGATTACTGAGGGTTTTGAAGTTGAGCTACGACTGGGCCTTGCCTCAGGTGTTGGGGGGGTCGAATTACCATGCAATCCCAGATCTTATTATCTATGGTCCGTGCCACAGTCTGCACCCCCCCATGGCTCTGTAGATTTTGGTAATCTCCCTTTAGGTCATGCTGGCGAACACTTTAGTCAACATAGTCAAGGAGTGTGCCATGCCACACACACACACACAGTATATATAACTAGGTAAGGAGACGTTGTACTGTACAATATTACCTACACTACAGGCTGGATGAAACTGAAGATGAAAACATTACCTTGTTATTCCTTACCGAGAATACATACTATCCCAGACGACGATCACTAAAATCTTAACCTAACCTAACTTAGTTTAACTTAACCTAACCCATGATCTAACTGTCAAATTATCTCCCAAGACGAATATTTACACCGCAAAAAAATGTTCAATACAGAAAAAAATCCGTTTTTATTTTTTACTTTTATTTAGTTAAAATAGAAATAAGTAGAAAAAGCATAGGTGAGATTTTTATGTTAGGAAGATGGAGTGTAAAATATCTGCATGGGAATTAAAACAATAATAATAATAAATGAAATATTAGAATAATTGGTAAAAGAGAACACCCCAAAAAGGTGTAATAACGAATGAAATATAATGTTTTTTTTATTTCATGCTGCCACTAAGTCTTTTTTGTGTTGTGTTTCATATTTTTCACTAGAGTAAATTCGCCAGCGCTACACAACCTTATGTTTAATACAACTTAGTCTGTTTTTTAATTTGCTCTTTACTCGCCGATTTAATTAACTTGTGTGTGCTGTTTCCATCAAAGGTCTGCTGTGACTGCAATAACTGCAATAACACACAGGAATGTCAAGTATATCTATATAATTTTACTGATTTGTTGAGGTACGACATATCTCTATGATCGTAAACAACATAATATAACCCAAACTTATATTGGGCAATCGTAAAAGAATACGCAGAGAGAGAGAGAGAGAGAGAGAGAGTTACGGCTACGTTCATTTATATTTTCAGATTAGGAATGACATGAGAAAGGTGTGTGTTGTTATTACTAAGCAGATAAATATGAAACTTTCTGGTTGACTTTGTCCTATGACGCGATACTGCGGAGGAGTAGTTGAATACTCTCTCTCTCCTCTCTGTTTCCAACACACACACACACACACACTGGTAAATAAACCAAAATACATATTGCATTTACAAACATACTGTACCTGCCAGCGCAGTACTGCTCATAAGAGACTTCAAACACTTCTCTCTCAGCACACAAACTCTGTCTGATGTTACTGTTCCTACGAGCAATACACCTTTATACTATTAACTGACAACACTGCGGGTACTACAACACACTTACTACAACACACTATGGGTCCTACAACACACTACGGGTACTACAACACACTTACTACAACACAGTGCAACACATTACGGGTACTACAACACACTACGGGTACTATAATACACTTACTACAACACACTACAACACACTACAACACACTACGGGTACTACAACACACTTACTGCAACACACTGCAACACACATAACTACAACACACTACGGGTTCTACAACACACTACGGGAACTACAACACACAACCGAAAATATCACCAAACAAGCCAAACTATAGTACTTGGAGCCAGTTTGATATATACAGTGTGTCTTAAACAATGTAAACAAAACTGCCTTACCCATATTAGTGGGTAAGGCAGCAACATTGTCCTCATTTGTGGGAGACGTCACACACCAACGAGAGAGTACACTGTTGTTGGAATTCACGCCATTTACTCGAATATCTATATATATTTTTTTCTAAGACAATGTTTACTATCACTCCAGCAGAAGACGAATTACGATTTGTATCGCCGTAATGACTGAACAAAAAAATGTCTAGGTATCTGTCTCGCTTTAGTGCGAATCTCTCTTGGTGTGTAAATTAAGATTTTGTGAATGGTACTTAAAGACCAACACCTAAACTACCACACCAGCAACTCTGTGGAATAATGAATAGGATTCTTTTAACTAAGCTGACTCTATCAGAAATCATCCTCAACCGGGCAGAGCCGTTTAAGATTCCTATAAGGGATCTGTTTCTCGATTTTCAAAACCTATTATTGTCTTGTATAGAAATGATGGCTCCCAAATTGGTGCTTAGTGACTCCTGGCAGCTGTAGCAATAAGAAGACATTACAAGAACGAGTCACTTAACCTTTACGAGTTTTATTCTCATTAAAAACCTGAACCATCTCGCTAGCCATTGTCCTGAAATTAAAGAAAATATACAGATGAAATCAAGAGTGAACATTTTAATTCTTGCGAGAAACTTCCGAGATTTTTTCATGGTACTTAACTATTTGTGATAGTGAGATGACCAGTAAAGACAGCTGCTGAGTCAACAACATCCTGGTGTGTGTGTGTGTGTGTGTGTGTGTGTGTGTGTGTGCGTGCTCTTTTTTCTGTCCTCTTTCCTGATGACAGAACACAGCTGGTGTGTCCCATCTGTCCACAAGGGTGAGGGGGGTGAGGGCTGTATCATTAATCTCTCTGATGGTTTACTTACAACAAGGCCGCACCTCTTTCAAACGACTTAATAAAAGAGGACAAATATGAATCACACTTCCGTCAAAATTAATAGTTCTATGAAATTACTAAAACAAAAGACGAATAATGAGTTGTGGTGAGAATATAACTAAGTTTGAAGACGAATAGTGTATGTTTGTAGTATTATTCATAGTAATAGGAATTACTTCTTACACTGATAAATAAATCTTCAAAATTACTTAATAACAGAAGGATAATGATTAACTACGCTTAAAGATATGTTCTGGGATATAACTTACTAACTAACAGAAGAATTCCTGCTACAACGATAATTACTTTAAATCATTATCAAATCAATAATATAAACCTAACAACAAACGAATATATTAGTAATACCAACAATATATTATATCTTCAACACACACACACACACACACACACACACCAATACAAATTTCCCTTAAAATACGCATAAAAAATAATCACTTAAATAAATATCACTTTCTTTTCTTAATAACTTATCACTTCCACACCAGTAAGTGTGTCCAGGTTCAACTCGGGATCAGCCTTGCACGGCACACACCTTCCAATACCTTCCTCAGCTTTACCTATTATATCACCTTTTCAAATTTCAAAACTTTCTCAGGGTAATCATGGGATATTTCTGAAGGTATGTTGTTTTATACGTAAGTAAGGCCTCATAAAGTGTTGCAATCTATGACACACACACACACACACACACACACACACACACACACACACACACACACACACACACACACACACACACACACACACACACACACACACACCTGCTGTACGCCATTATGAAGTTTATTTCCAGAAATTAACTACAACAACAACTCATAATTAGTTCCATAAGAAAAAGGTAAATTTTCTGTCATGCTGTTAGTGAACGACTAACTCCCAGGGCTAGCAGGTGGACACACACACACACACACACAACACACACACACCTGGTGTTGTTATAGAATATCCGCTTTCGTGTTAATTTGTGTGCTGGCTAGATAGAGCAATATAATATCCGGGTTGTAAAACAGGTGAAGTATTTGGTTAAACTGGGTTGTATATCCTTGTGCTGGTTGTGGGTCCGAGTTGTAATAATGGTTTTTAAGTGGTAGTTGTTGTTGGTATTGGTGGTTGTAGGTTCTCGTAGTGGTAATGGTTGCAGGTCTTGGTGGTGATAATGGTTGTAGGTTCTGGTGGTGATAATGGTTGTAGGTTCTGGTGGTGGTGATAATGGTTGTAGGTTTTGGTGGTGATAATGGTTGTAGGTTCTGTGGTGGTAATGGCTTTAGGTCCTGGTGGTGATAATGGTTGTAGGTCCGGAGGTGCATGGTTGTAGGTTTTGGTGGTGGTAATGGTTGTAGATCCCGATGATGGTGGTAATGGTTGTAGGTTCCCGATGGTGGTGATAATGATTGTAGGTTCCGATGGTGGTGATAATGGTTGTAGGTTGGTGGTGGTAATGGTTGTAGGTCCCGATGGTGGTGGTAATGGTTGTAGGTCCCGATGGTGGTGGTAATGGTAGTAGGTCCCGATGGTGGTGGTAATGGGTAGGTCCCGATGGTGGTGGTAATGGTTGTAGGTCCCGATGGTGGTGGTATGGTTGTAGATCCTGGTGGTGATGATTGAAGGTCCTGGAGGTGGTGGTAATTGTAGGTCCTCGTGGTGGTGATTGCAAATCTTGGTAGTGGTGGTTCCATTTCCTGGCGATTGGTGGTGATTGCAGTTCCTGGCGGTGGTGCCAATTGTAGGTCCTGGTGATGGTGGTGATTGCAGGTCCTGGTGGTGGTGGTTGAAGTTCCTGGCAGTGGTGTTAATTGCAGGTCCTGGCTGGGGTGGTAGTTGCAGGTCCTGATAGTGGTATGAATTCCAGACGGTGATAGTGATTGCGAGTCATGATGGTGGTGGTAGTGATTGCAGGTCCTGGTGGTGATGGTGGTGATGAGTGTAGTTCCTGGTGTTGGTAGGGTGACGCACCGTGGTGGTGGTTGCAGGTCCTGGTGGTGGATTGCAGGTCCTGTGTTGGTGATTGCAGGTCCTGGTGGTGGTGATCGTGGTTGCAGGTCCAGGTGGTGTGG
>NW_024713129.1:28851174-28854846 GCF_018991925.1 Homarus americanus | reverse complement strand
ATCCTATTATTGTCTTGTATAGAAATGATGGCTCCCAATTGGTGCTTAGTGACCCTGGCAGTTGTAGCAATAAGAAGACATTACAAGAACGAGTCACTTAACCTTACGAGTTTTATTCTCATTAAAAACCTGAACCATCCTGGGCTAGCCATTGGTCCTGAAATAAAAGAAAAGAAGCACAGATGAAATCAAGAGTGAACATTTTAATTTTATGAGAAACTTCCGAGATTTTTTCATGGTAATTTAACTATTTGTGATAGTGAGATGACCAGAAAAGACAGCTGCTGAGTCAACAAACATCCTGGTGTGTGTGTGTGTGTGTGTGTGTGTGTGTGTGTGTGTGTGTGTGTGTGTGTGTGTGTGTGTGTGTGTGTGTGTGTGTGTGTGTGTGTGTGCGTGCGTGCTCTTTTTCTGTCCTTTTCCCTGATGACAGAACACAGCTGGTGTGTCCCATCTGTCCACAAGCAAAGGGGGGGGTGAGGAAGGGGTGGCTGTATCATTAATCTCTGATGGTTTATTACAACAAGGCCGCACCTCTTTCAAACGACTTAATAAAAGAGGACAATATGAGTCAAACTTCCGTCAAAATTAATAGTTCTATGAAATTACCAAAACAAAAGACGAATAATGAGTTGTGGTGAGAATATAACTGTTTAAGACGAATAGTGTATGTTTGTAGTATTATTCATAGTAATAGGAATTAATTTACACTGATAAATAAATCTTCAAAAATTACTTAATAACAGAAGGATAATGATTAACTACGCTTGAAGATATGCCTCCTGGGATATAACTTACTAACTAACAGAAGAATTCGCCACAACGATACAATTACTTTAAATCATTATCAATCAATAATATAAAACCTAACAACAAACGAATATATTAGTAATACCAACAATATATTATATCTTCAACACACACACACACACACACACACACACACACACACACACACACACACACATACACACACACACACACACACACTAATACAAATTCCCCTTAAAATACGCATAAAAAATAATCACTTCAAAAATATCACTTTCTTTTCTTAATAACTTATCACTTCCACACCAGTTTCAAGCAATAAGTGTCCAGGTTCAACTCTGATCAGCCTTGCACGACATCATCTCCAACACCTTCCTCAGCTTCTACTATTATATCACCTTTTCAAATTTCAAACTTTCAAGGTAACTGCGGATATTTCTGAAGGCATGTTGTTTATACGTAAGTAAGGCCTCATAAAGTGTTGCACTATGACACACACACACACACACACACACACACACACACACCCTGCTGTACGCCAATATCAAGTTTATTTCAGAAATTAACTACAAGCAACTCATAATTAGTTCCATAAGAAAAGCAAAATTTTCGTCATGTTGTTAGGTGAACGACTAACCCCAGGGCTAGCAGGTGACACACACACACACGCGCACACACACACACACACACACACACACACACACACACACACACACCTGGTGTTGTTATATAGAATATCCGCTGTGTTATACTTGTGTGCTGGCTAGATAGAGCAATATAATATCCGCTGTAAAACAGGTGAAGTATTTGGTTGTAAACTGCGCTGTATATCCTGTGCTGGGTTTGGGGTCCGAGTTGTAATAATGGTTTTAAGTGGTAGTTGTTGCTGGATAGTGGTTGTAGGTTCTCGTAGTGGGAATGGTTGCAGGTCTTGGTGGTGATAATGGTTGTAGGTTCTGGTGGTATAATGGTTAGTGGTTCTGGTGGTGGTAATGTTGTAGACATCCTGATGGTGGTGGTAATGGTTGTAGGTCCTGATGATGGTGGTAATGGTTGCAGGTTCTGGTGGTGATAATGGTTGTAGGTTCTGGTGGTGATAATGGTTGTAGGTTCTGGTGATGGTAATGGCTTTAGGTCCCGATGGTGGTGATAATGGTTGTAGGTTCTGGTGGTGGAATGGTTGTAGGTCCCGATGGTGGTGCGGTTGTAGGTCCCGATGATGGTGGTAATGGTTGCAGGTTCCGATGGTGATAATGGTTGTAGGTTTTGGTGGTGGTAATGGTTGCAGGTCCCGATGGTGGTGGTAATGGTTGTAGATCCCGATGGTGGTGATAATGGTTGTAGGTTTTGTGGTATGGTTGTAGGTCCCGATGGTGATAATGGTTGTAGGTTCTGGTGGTGGTAATGGTTGCAGGTTCCGATGGTGGTGATAGGTTGTAGGTTTTGTGGTGGTAATGGTTGAGGTCCCGATGCAGGTGGTAATGGTTGTAGATCCTGATGGTGGTGATAACGGCTGTAGGTTTGGTAGGTAATGGTTGTAGGTTCCGATGGTGGTGATAATGGTTGCAGGTTCTGGTAAGGGGGGTTGTAGGTTCCGATGGGGGTGGATAATGGCTGTAGGTTCCGATGGTGGTGATATGGTTGTAGGTTTTGGTGGTGGTAATGGTTGTAGGTCCCGATGGTGGTGGTATGGTTGTAGATCCCGATGATGGTGGTAATGGTTGTAGGTTCCGATGGTGGTGATAATGGTTGTAGGTTTTGGTGGTGGTAATGGTTGTAGGTCCCGATGGTGGTGGTAATGGTAGTAGGTCGATGGTGGTGGTAATGGTTGTAGATCCTGGTGGTGATGATTGAAGGTCCTGGAGGTGGTGGTAATTGCAGGTCCTCGTGGTGGTGGACAAATCTTGGTAGTGGTGGTTCCATTTCCTGGCGATTGGTGGTGATTGCAGTTCCCTAAGGTGGTGCCACTAGGTGGTCCTGGTGATGGTGGTGATTGCAGGTCCTGTGGTGGTGGTTGAAGTTCCTGGCAGTGGTGTTAATTGCAGGTCCTGGCTGGGGTGGTAGTTGCAGGTCCTGATAGTGGTGGTTGCAGTCCAGACGGGCACAGTGATTGTGAGTCATGATGGTGGTGGTAATGATTGCAGGTCCCGGTGGTGATGGTGGTTGCAGGTTTTGGTGGTGGTGATGAGTGTAGTTCTGGTGGTGTGGTAGTGGGATTGCAAATCGGTGGTGGCTAGCAGGTCCTGGTGGTGTTGGTGATTGCAGGTCCTGGTTGGGATCGTGGTTGCAGGTCCAGGTGGTGGTGGTTGCAGGTCCAGATGGTGGTGGTTGCAGGTCCCGGTGGTGTTGGCTGTTGCAGATCCTGGTGTTAGTAGTAGTGATTACAGGTCCAGGTAATGGTGGTGATGGTGATTGCAGGTCCTTATGGTGGTGGCAGTGATTGCAGGTCCTCGTGGTGGTGGTGATAGTGATTGCAGGTCCTCGTGGTGGTAGTGATTGCAGGTCCCTGGTGGTGGGGGTAAAGATTGCAGGTCCTGGTGGTGGTGGGTAAGATTGCAGGTCCTCGTGGTGGTGGTAGTGATTGCAGGTCCTCGTGTGGTAGTGGTAGTGATTGCAGGTCCTGGTGGTGGGGGGTAAAGATTGCAGGTCCTGGTGGTGGTGGTAAAGACGGTCCTCGTGGTGGTGGTGGTAGTGATTGCAGGTCCCTGTGGTGGTGGTAGTAGTGATTGCAGGCCCTTGTGGTGGTGGTAGTGATTGCAGGTACTGTGGTGGTTGTAGTGACTGCAGGTCTGTGGTGGTGGTAGTGATTGCAGGTACTTGTGGTGGTTGTAGTGACTGCAGGTCCTCGTGGTGGTGGTAGTGATTGCAGGTTCGTGGTGGTGGTTGCATGTCCTGGTGGTA
>NW_024713129.1:28801174-28846174 GCF_018991925.1 Homarus americanus | reverse complement strand
CTGATGCACTAGCTCATTTACATTCCAAGCAGAACGAGGCTGTATGTTACAGGTACATGATATTCGCATGAGACACACTGCTTCCAGGCTCCAAGCCCTTGCTGATGTATTTGCTCAAAGGACTGTGGAATGTGGTCTCATAATATTTGTTGGGACAAGACGAGGAAGCTCAATCTCGTCCTGCTCAATTCCTTCGGACTCCCTTTTTTGACTTTAACATTGTTGCCTTGGAACTATGTAGCTCTTATAAATATTTTGGAATTAATGTGAATGACGCGAATTCCTGAGGTAACCTTCGTGTCAAACTATTGCAGCACATTAAACCCCTCAGAACCCTTGTTGCAGAGCCATGGATTAACATCACCTATGCTCGTACTTTCTATCTTCACTTCATTCGATCTAGAAGTTGAATATTCTTCCATCTTGTAACTATTCCTCTAAAACAACTCAACAGCTCATAGTAATGAAGCCATAAAGCATCATTTTAGGATGCCCAAAATCAACAAGAATTGCAAGCATGGAGGAAAGAGCTCGAACTGCCGTCCCTACCGAGAGAATAGCCTTCACTTTTAATACCATGTTTTAGTCAAACTTTTTGAATAGCATCAATGGTCCTCAAACTTACAGCTCAAACTGAGTTGTTGAAGTTCATCTATAATCCCGACTATCTCGCCACCTTCCACAAACGACTCTCAGCGGCTTCAAGGTAGTGCTGCAGATCTCTTGAGACTGAAATGTCCCAATCACCCAGATTTGAACCCATTAATGACATTCCCCCCATGACATATCAATTCCTATTAAGATAATTCTCAGTGGTAAGCAAATGTTAAACAATTAGATGTGATGAGATGTATTACCTGAAAACTATTAACAGACACATAGAGAGTATTAAATCAAGAGAATGTTATGCTTTTACTGATATATGTGCAGACAGACACAGGTACATCAGCTGTGCAATTGCAATGATATAAACAAAAAATAGATTATAGTGTCAGAAATAAGCAAAGGCTGAACAACTAAATAAAACACACAACCCGGAACTTTAACTGGAATCTATCAGCTACAGACTAAATTTTAAAGAAAAATGGAGGTGGGGTGATATTCTGTGAATCATCAAAGTCTTGGAAATCAATGGATGAGTCTGTCATCTATGTCTAGTTGCTCAGAGGATAAAAAGAAACAGTGATAACTGCCAATGAGAACAACTTTCGTATTGAATTTGTGTGGATTCTGTCCTATGTTGGAATTAGGGTATCATGACTGTGCTGGAGGACTGGCCAATGAGCCATGCAAAAATAAAAAATTAACTGTGACTCCTGGCCTGTCCAATGCCAGCCGTAAAAACATTCAAGTCAGAATCATAAACGCTGGTCTAGAAGAACTGAGAAATGCAAGAGAGACCTGGTGGTGTAGCATTAAATATGACAAATTTTTTGAGGACAAGAGGTAACCAGTGTGGCCAACATGTAAACTTTGTGATATACCTTTAAATCATACACTTGAACAACACTATGCATGGTGACACTGTCAAAGACTTCAGGCCACTTTATTATGTATCATGAACTTCGTATCAATACTTTGAATCAGTGGTGCTGAGGACATTTCTTGGCTGTTTATCCAAAATTTTACAGCCCAATACATTTAGCCTCATTAATTAGAATATGACGTCCAGTGTATAGAACCACTGTTTTAGTGTGGTGAAGAACAGCAACATCACCCACATGACTCTGACCTATATATACTGCTAAAGAATATGATGTAGTTCTTTAAAAGGTGTCCCCCTGTCCTGTGTGTAGCAGTAAACATTGACATCAAACCACATGACCTTGACCTATATACTGTTAATGAATATGATCTGTTTTCTTGTGCATGAACCTCTGTCCTGAGTGGCAGTGAGAAGTGATAGCACCCTCAGTGTCAAGACCTGACTGAATTACTCGGAATAGGCAAACTGTACTCCAAGCTTTATCAATAAATTTGTTAACCGTTAAGGATGGACTCATTCCCGTGACGACATAAGGAATCGACCTCCCCCCTGAAGGTGTAGAATAAAAACAGGTGACTCAGTCCTAGTTTATACATGCCTAAGTGACAGCCAGCTTCTTACCTTGTACTTACCTGACCACAAGAGTGACTTTTACAGAAGTTAAGTGAAGGAGACTGTGTGTGTAATAATAATAAATAATAATAATTAACGGTTTATTGAAAAAGTTCTGCAGCTCGAAGGCTGAAAATATACATTGGACATAAATGACTTATTACATACATTGGTGGTTTAACAAAAACCTTCATTAGAAAGGTAAGGAACATACAGTGAACATATACAGATTAATGTAGGTATTGAACAGCAAACACACGTAGTGTAGTACTCTCTCCCAGATGGTGTTAGGAGGGACCTCATGTGGTGTAGTAGTTCCCTCAGATGGTGTTATGAGCGACCTGACGTGGTGTAGTAATTCCCGCACAGATGGTGTTATGAGGGACCACGTGGTGTAGTAATTCCCTCACAGATGGTATTATGAGGGGCCTCACGTGGTGTAGTAATTCCCTCACAGATGGTGTTATGAGGGGCCTCACGTGGTGTAGTAATTCCTCACAGATGGTGATATGAGGGACTTGACGTGGTGTAGTAATTCCTCACATATGGTGTTGGGGCCTGACGTGGTGTAGTAATTCCCTCACAGATGGTGTTATATGAGTGAGGTGTGGTCCCAGGCCTTCTATCGTGAGCAGTTAACACATCGCTGGTTGTTGTTGGGGTCACCAGGCCGTTATCACTGGGTACCTGGGACCTCACTGTGTGAAGGTTAACTGGGTACGACTGTTACTGTTGAGTTGTTCTCACTGACTTAAGCACTGTTCACCACTGTTCACCTCTGTTTAACACTGGTTCATTCCTTTCCTAAATGAAATTGTAACTTCTGACGAGAACTTGTTGATATTCCGGGTAGGGAAAGGGTTCAGGGGAGGGAGTTGGTATGGGCCAACATAACAGTTGACCTGGCTGCTCCGAGGAGGAGCGCCAGGTACGTCTTGACCCTTCGGTGGTCAAGGATGTAGTGTGTGTGTGTTTGTGTGTGTGTGTGTGTGTGTGTGTGTGTGTGTGTGTGTGTGTTTACCAGTCCCAACAAATTTAATATCAATAATCCCAATCTAACCAAATCAAATCTAATCTCATCTAATGGCTGGCTGTAGATCTCATATGCACTGGGCACCATTAGGACTGTATTACGTTGCTATGTGTTAGGTTAGGTTAGGTTAGGTTAGGTACGTTGGTTAGGTTAGGTTAGGTTGACTTAGGTTATGTTAGGTACATTAGGTTAAGTTACGTTGGTTAGTTTACGTTAAGTTAGGGAGGTTAAGTTAAGTTACGTTGGTTAGGTTAAGTTAGATTATGTTGGCATAGATAATGTTAGGTACCTTAGGTTAAGTTACGTTGGTTTGGTTAGGTTAAGTTAGGTAGGTTAGGTTAAGTTACGTTGGTTAGGTTAGGTTAAGTTAGGTAAGTTAGGTTAAGTAGATTAGGTTAGGGTTAGTTTGAATAGACACGGTTAGGTAGAGGTTTGATTAAGACTGATTAAGCTATGTCAAACCTTAGATGAATTGAATTCCTTGAATAAGTCACACGAAATTCAGACCCCATTATTAACTCTGTTCCTCAAACGTAATTTTAGCTCAGGTCAATTTAGGTCACCTACAAGGATTTGAATCCATTTATCCAGTCACCCTCTACGTGTCAATCATTCATCACGTGGGGAGGGTGGGGGGGTCAACACCGGCTATACATAATATACATGATACATAATAAGAGGACTGAGATTGTATATATACAGGGTATCTCGTAAGTCGTGCACCACTGGAAACTTTATTTATTTATTTTCTTATTTTCCAAGTGAAGAAATCATAAGGAAGATGGCAGAGAAATTAACCCAAAAAGAAAGAGTTAGTTTAGAAGAGAGAGAGAGCACTACCATTTCTACCTAACCTCAGAATAAATACACTGTATCTCTATATATCATCAAAGAATTACTCTTTATAGTCAAACATATGAACCAAGAGGGGGAAGTAAACAGAGCAAAACAAAAAACGATTCAAGAAAAAGACATAATGAAGTTAGAGATAAATAATAAGGAGAGTAATTTCATCTGTTTGTTAATCCCCCAAAATTTTAGGTCCTCCTTCCTCGTCACGCTCAAAACAAAGCCAAAATTAAATTACACAAAATAAAACACATACACCTCCATCCAGGATTATTAAAACAGATAACAAATAAACTCACGACCAACACGGTTAATTTATTCAAATATGGTCCAAAATATGCAGATAAAATTAACACATATGAATTATACAAGTGTGTGTGTAATATTACTGTACTATCACTTGCATTATACGAAGGTGTGTTATATTACTTTATATCCATGTATGACAGAAAACCATATATTAAAAAAAATGCAAATTTTTATTAAACAGCCGTAACTTGGAAGCAAAATGTTGGTGTACAGTTTAAACTTTAGTCTCTCTATACTCTCAGTGAATTCTGTCTGTCTGTCTGTCTCTCTCTGGTGATAACATCGACACTCTCAAGAAACTGTCCACGTCACTTCACTGTCGATTCATCTCCAGTCGAGTTAAAAATATTCCATAAAACACGACGAGATTAAAAGTTTTCGACGTGTATTTTCACCCCTGGAGTCTGTGTGTGTGTGTGTGTGTGTGTGTGTGTGTGTGTGTGTGTGTGTGTGTGTGTGTGTGTGTGTCAGGCAGCCTCACGTTGTTTCTTGACAATGCCATTGCTTTGGATAAACTTTCCTTCAAACACACACACACACACACACACACACACACACACACACACACACACTTCTGAGGTGAAAATGCCCGGTTTTCTCCTTCTTGGGCCCAGGTCACACGGGCCCCCGTCCTATTAGAGCCCAAACTAATTGAATGTGTATTATTGAGGTTGATTAGGATAGGAACCCATTAGGCCTGGAACCCATCAGGATATGGACCCATTAAGACTGGGACCCTTTAGGACTGAAATTCGTAAGGACTGGGACCCTATATGACTGAGATCCATGAGGATTGAACCCAATTAGGAATGATGCCCATTAGGACTATTGCCACCTACAAATAAGACCCAGGAAGAATCGGACTCATTTTAATTAGGGTCCATTAAAACCAGAACGCATTAGAACCAGAACCCATTAGAGCCAGAACTCAATAAAACCAGGACCCATTAGAACCAGAACCCATTAGAGCCAGAAGCCATTAGAACCATAACTCATTAAAACCAGAACCCATTAGAATCAGAAACCATTAGAACCAGAACCCATTAGTCAGAAGTCATTAAAACCAAAACCCATTAGAACCGGAACCCATTAGAACCGGAACCTATTAGAGCCAGAACTCATTAAAACCAGAACCCATTAGAGCCAGAACCCATTAGAACCAGAACCCATTGAAGCCAGAAAACATTGTTGGAACTTGTTCCCAATCCTAAAGATTAAAGGTGAGGTAAATCAGATTAGGTTAGGTTAGGTTAGGTTTCATTTTTCTTTTTATAGGCATTAGCCCACCAGGGGTCAAGTGCTGACCCACATCGGGCACAGGAGGTGAACATATAATAATAATAATAATAATAATAATAATATATAATAATAATAATAATAATAATAATAATAATAATAATAATAATAATAATAATAATAATAATGACTACTACTACAGCCACAACTTCGCCGCCATTTTATTACCTTAAAATTAACTATCTTAATACATAAGTAGCTATCCTAGCTGTGTTGAGTTAGTTGAGCTGCAGATCTATGCGGCATTCAGTGACTATTACCTCGTAGTTAATATCTGCAACTGTTGTTGGCTTTGGGGCCGATGCTCTCGTCCCTGGGCAGAGCAAAGCGGGCCTAAGGAGAGAGAAGGACAGTCGACATTTCAACCAGGCTGTAGCATAACTTCTGGGCTGCTGCTTCTGTTCGGACAGCACCTCCGCGAGCCTGGTCCCATCCCATCAGAGATTGTGAACACCAGAGGAGTGAAGCTGCCTTGATCAACGTTCAGAATTCTCTCCCCGTATGCCCTTATCTTGTCGTTCTCGTTCCTCCTGTGTGCAGCATCGAGAGCTAAGTTACGGTGACATGCGGCCATGGGATAAAAAATCCTGATGTCGAAGAAGGATCACTGTCCCCGTGTCCAGAATCCTCGAGCACTAACGTCAACACGGGCTTCGTTGGATGTGTTTGAAGTCCTATGTTGGAAATTCTCACCGTCCAATGGCAGGGGGGGTCGGTTCTACCCTGACATTACAACAGATTTCCTTCAACATATTTTCAGTGAGATCCTTTACTTCGTATTGCCTCAGGCATATGAAACCCCCTTTCTTGTACACCATGGCGTGATCGACGTCATAGGAAGAGCCACACACGCAATGGGAGGGCAAACCTTCTACTAGCCTACCGTACCTTTGAGCAATGGCATCATAAATTCTTGTTTATTAAGACTGAAACCATTTGCCCTTATCGGTAACGTAGTTAACCAGTTCGAGGCGCCCACCTCCTGCGCTATAGCTACTTTTTTCTTCAAATTCTCTGGTACTTGCAGCATCAGTTGCTGCAACTTATCACTTTGGCCGTGCTGTCATTCAGTCGTAATGGACCGTTGAATCTTTTTTACTTCCCTGGTATCCACCACACCTGTTGCGTTCTGAGCTATTATGTGGTCGGTGAGGGCTGCCGTGAGCTTAACTGAGTTTTGATGTAAAATGGCAGCAATCTCCTCTGGATTGGTCAATCCCATTCCTCCCAGTCTCGGTGGTAGTGCAAGGAGTGATCTTTCTGCTGGGGTTAAGTGAAGATGTTTCACTAATTTGGAAATGAAATTGACGCTGATGGCTTCTTCAGAGGTGGAGGAGGGTCCGATATAAGGAATAGTGCGCATCAGGTAGTTCCAGCGATGCTTAACTACATGGGTGAATGCCGCAAAAGCCGCACTACTACTACTACTAGTAAATTTTTTAACGTGGCCTCCAGCCTCCCCCAATAGCCACACCTTCGCCACCATTTAATTACCATTTATACTAATACTAATACTAATACTAATACTAAAAATATATAATAATAATAATAATAATATAATAATAATAATAATAATAATAATAATAATAATAATATAATAATAATAATAATAATAATAATAATAATAATAATAATAATAATAATAATAATAATAATAATAATAATAATAATAGAAACAATTATATTATTATTAGTATTATTATTTTAATTTACAGTAATTAGTATTATACAACGCTGCGGTGTAATTTTTACAACTTCTAGGTTTTTACAGTTTAATGTAGGATACAAGGAAAGAAATACACACAAACTCGAATTATTATAATTATGTTTGTAATTATTATTAGCAGTAGTATTAACATTAGCGCCTTATATTACATCGTATATTCTATCATATTTCCTCATAATGTATCATTTTAGATTACACACACACACACACACACACACACACACACACACACACACACACACACATATATATATACATCCTTGACCACCGAAGGGTCAAGACGTACCTGGCGCTCCTCTCGGGCAGCCAGGTCAACTATTAAGTTGGCCACCACCCTTCCCTGAACCCTCTTCCCCACCGGAATATCAACAAGTTCTCGCCAGAAGTTACAATTTATTTAGAGAAGGAATGGAACCAGTGTTAAACAGAGGTGAACAGTGGTGAACAGTGCTTAAGTCAGTGAGAACAACTCAACAGTAACAGTCGTACCCAGTTACTTCACACAGTGAGGTCCCAGGTACCCAGTGATAACGGCCCGTGATAACCAGCATGTGTTAATCCGTCTACGATAGGAAGGCCTGGGACCAAACCTCACTCATATAACACCATCTGTGAGGAATTACTACACCACATGTCCCTCATAACACCATATGTGAGGGATGCTACACCACGTCAAGTCCTCATCACACCATCTGTGAGGGAATTACTACACCACGTGAGGACCCTCATAACACCATCTGTGAAGGAATTACTACCACGTAGAGCCCCCTCATAACACCATCTGTGAGGAATTACCACCACGTCAGGTCCCTAATAACACCATCTGTGAGGGAATTACTACACCACGTGAGGACCCTCATAACACCATCTGTGAGGCAATTACACCACGTGAGGTCCCCCATAACACCATCTGTGGGGAATTACTACACCACGTGAGTCCCTCCTAACACCATCTGGGAGGGAGTTACTACACTATGTATTTGCTGTTGTTCAACACGTACAATCCTACATTAATCTGTATGTTCACTGTATGTTCCTTTACCTTTCTCTAATGAAGGCTTTTGTTAAACCACCAATGTATGTAATAAGTCATTTATGTCCAATGTATTTTCAGCCTTCGAGCAGAACTTTTCAATAAACCGTTAATTATTATTATTATTATTATTATTATATATATATATATATATATATATATATATATATATATATATATATATATATATATATATATATATATATATATATATATATATATATATATATATATATATATATGTGTGTGTGTGTGTGTGTGTGTGTGTGAGTAGTGATGTACATGTGGACTCGATCTGGCTGAAGACTGGACTCCATTTCTCCAGGTCACCACTACTAATGTTCTCCCGGCTAATGGTCACCACTACTAAGGGTCACCACTGCTAATGGAAACCACTATTACTGGTCCTCAGTGCTAATGGTCACCACTACTAATGGTCCTAACTGCTAACGGTTACCACTGCTAATGGTCCCCACTGTTAATGGTCACCACTGTTAATGGTCACCACTGTTAATGGTTTCCAATGTTAAGGGTCACCACTGTTAATGGTCACCACTGCTAATGGTCCCCACTGTTAATGGTCACCACTGTTAATGGTCCCTACTGTTAATGGTCACCACTGTTAATGGTCACCACTGCTAATGGTCCCACTGTTAATGGTCCTACTGTTAAGGGTCACCACTGTTAATGGTCACCACTGCTAATGGTCCCCACTGTTAATGGTCACCACTGTTAATGGTCCTAACTGCTAACGGTAACCACTACTAATGGTCCTCTAATGGTCACCAATGTTATTAGTCACCACTGCTAATGGTCCCCACTGTTAATGGTCACCACTGTTAATGGATTCCAATGTTAATGGTCACCACTGTTAATGGTCACCCTGCTAATGGTCCCCACTGTTAATGGTCACCACTGTTAATGGTCCCTACTGTTAATGGTCACCACTGTTAATGGTCACCACTGCTAATGGTCCCCACTGTTAATGGTCCCTACTGTTATGGTCACCACTGTTAATTGTCCCCACTACTAATGGTCCTCAGTGCTAATGGTCACCACTACTATGGTCCTAACTGCTAACGGTAACCACTGCTAATGGTCCTCACTGCTAATGGTCACCAATGTTATTAGTCACCACTGCTAATGGTCCCCACTGTTAATGGTCACCACTGTTAATGGATTCCAATGTTAATGGTCACCACTGCCAGTGGTCACCACTGTTAATGGTCACCACTGCCAATGGTCACCACTGTTAATGGTCACCACTGTTAATGGTCCTGTTTATGGTCACCAATGTTAATGGTCCCCACTGTTAATGGTCACCACTGTTAATGGTTACCACTGTTAATGGTCCCTACTGTTTATGGTCACCAATGTTAATGGTCCCCACTGTTAATGGTCACCACTGTTAATGGTCACCACTGTTAATGGTCCCTACTGTTTATGGTCACCAATTGTGGTCCCACTGTTAATGGTCACCACTGTTAATGGTTACCACTGTTAATGGTTTCCAATGTTAATGGTCCCCACTGCTAATGGTCACCAATGCCAATGGTCACCACTGCTAATGGTCCCCACTGTTAATGGTCACTACTGTTAATGGTTTCCAATGTTAATGGTCACCAATGCCAATGGTCACCACTGATAATGGTCACCACTGTTAACAGTCGCCACTGCTAATGGTACAAGTGAAGACAGTAGAATGTGTATGGTGATTGTGTCTCTGGTGGGTTGGTTTTGTAGTCCTTGTATTATAAATCACATTTGACTATGACTTAAGATGTGCTGCTGCTGTAGAAGAGATACTGTCACTCATGTCTCCCCTTTACCGTATTTAACCCCAAAGGAATGTGTTCTGACTTACATGAGAAAAAAAATTGAAACTGAAAAACAAGATTATTATAACTTCAAGATACCTGACCAGTTGTGTATTGGCGGGGGGTGGGGGTATGGATTAGGACCCAGTTGTGGATTGGCTGGGGTAGGGGGGTGTATTAGAACCCTTTTTTTTTTATAGATAAAGGAGGAATGAAGGAAGATTAGAGGTGGGGAAGGAAGTTATAGTTCGGAAATTGAAGAAGTAGGAGGTAAGAGGGGCGGGCTGACCGCCTAGCTAAGCTAATTGTGTGTTAGGGTTGTGTCATGGGTTAGTTATTGTCTGTCGGTACAGGCACTAGACAGCCTACCCTGTCCATTTATGGGTGTTTTAGAGCCTTATTTCATATTCTGCCGACCCTACTGGCGGATGCTAGTCTAGGGAGGTTGTCTATTACCTGGCCGTGTAGATCGGGGGTGGTAATGGACCTTTTGAAATTTCGTATTTTGGGAACCATGTATGGTTGTTGTCGTGATCTGGTGGGAGTCTTTGAAGGAGTTCTTGCTCTGATCGTTCTATCTTTTGCCAGATTCTGCTGGCCAGGGTGTGCAGCTGCTGGTTGATGGGTTACACTCTCAGGTCTCTATGTATCTCGGCTGTGGTTCTGATGAGGGGTATCTTTCACCTGTGACGAATCTTAGGGCTTCATTTTGGACAACCTGTAATTTTAATATTTAGTGGTGCTCATAGTATGAAGAGGTATTGCTGGGTAAGTTAATATCGGTGTGATAAATGATGCCACCAGGCGGAGTTTTATTTTCTCAGGAAGCGCTTTAAGCGGTATAGTTTCTCAGCTCTCTTCTTGCTTTTTCCTTCCTGCTGTGGACATGATGGGTCTCAGCAGGGGGTGGTTAGTATGAGATCCCACCTGTGTCCTGGCTGGGGGTATGTATTAGGACAGGTGTGTCCTGGCCGAGGGGGGTATGTATTAGGACTCAGTTGTGTCCTGGCGGGGAGGGAGAGTGGGTGGTAGGTGGTATTCATGGGATAA
The DNA here is from genome assembly GCF_018991925.1 of Homarus americanus. Taxonomy (NCBI): domain Eukaryota; kingdom Metazoa; phylum Arthropoda; class Malacostraca; order Decapoda; family Nephropidae; genus Homarus; species Homarus americanus. The sequence continues at coordinate 28,834,963 of NW_024713129.1, read as the reverse complement.
TGACCGTACTCCACACACCTCACTCGACCCGTGGGTGAATAGGTCCTGGTGTTGTTGTGGGAAGGTTATCACAAGCCTCGGGTCGTATTATTTACACGTCTCTAAGGAAGTAGGGATGGATTTGTTCACCACGACGGGAAGGTGAGCTGAGGGGCGGGAGAGGAGAATGGGAAGGGAATTGAAAGGCGTGGGAGGAGAGCAAGGAAGAGCAGTTGACAGGCAGGAAGAGATGGAGAATGGGGGTTGAGGGGGCGGGAGGGAGGCGGGAAGGGGAGATGAAGGGTGAGGAAGGAGAGCAAGAGGAGTTGAAGGGTAGGAGAGGAGAGCGGTTCGGGTAGGTGTCCAGTGCTCCATCCTCACATCTTAAACCCATACTGCTCTCATCAGTGTTTTGCCATGAGGGGAACTAAGCATCGATGAAGTGGATACGAAACTCGCCTCTTGTCCTAAAAGGGTCGCTGTAAATGGTTACTTGACTTTACAGGTAGGAATCAACTTTTTCGAGTGCATTATCGGCCATGCTGTCTCTTAGTGTGCCGAGGTCTTAGCATATTGTGCTGTGTCCACTTTGTCCCTAACAAGCCGTCAGGTCTATGGATACCACTTTTCCATTTTTCCAAAGGGACAAATAATGAGAAATACACATAGAAAAAACTTTATTTAAATAAACAACCCACAGCTTCATATACGTCTCTCTCTCTTTCACCTTTCATCTCATTCTCTATCTATCTATCTGACCACCACAAGAACAAGCATGACCTCTAACACACCAACCACCACAAGAACAAGCACGACCTCTAACATAACAACCACCCCAAGAACAAGCACGACCTCCAACTCACCAACCACCCTAACAACAAGCATGACCTCTAACACACCAACCACCCTAACAACAAGCATGACCTCTAATACACCAAGTACGCTAAGAACAAGCATGACCTCTAACAGACCAACCACCTAACAACAAAGCATGACCTCTAATACACCAACCACCCTAAGAACAAGCATGACCTCTAACACACCAACCACCCTAACAACAAGCATGACCTCTAACACACCAACCACCCTAACAACAAGCATGACCTCTAATACACCAAGTACGCTAAGAACAAGCATGACCTCTAACACACCAACCACGCTAAGAACAAGCACAACCTCTAACTCACCAACTAGCCGCCTACAACACGTTCCAGCACCTTCCTCTCTCACTCTATTCATTCCTTCCATTGTAACATAAAACCCGCTTAAAAAAACGTAAAATACATAAAGTAAATAGATTAAATGTAGAATGATAATATGTAAATATATCTTTACTCTTGCAGCTTCGTGTGACAACAACTATTTTACTGCTCGACAGATCAGAGAAAGTTCAACTATGCTTTAAATGCAGTTACCTGACACACATCAGAGCTCACGTTTATACAGCCTTCCCTCACCTGATTCCTCTCACCCGTTTACCCTCTCACTCGGCTCCTATCACTTGCCTTCTCTCACATGGCTCCTATCATGTCTTCCCTCACCTGGCTCCTGTCATTTGCCTGCGCTCACCTGACTCCTACCACCTGCCTTCCCTCACCTGTCAGCCCTTACCTAGCACCCCTCACCTGTCTTTATTTTTAGCATACCAAGAACCTTATCCTTACATTCCATTTTTTCACATCAAGACTCTGTTATCCTTACTGTTCTTCTCTGTCTTGTCTTTATCTTATTAATCTCATAACTTTATTTTTATTAACAACTGCGACTTATATTACTGATATATCTATCAGCCATTCACCCACTTCTCTCTATCTCTGTCTATATCTCAACCAGTCACCCATCTCCCTCCATCCCTGTCTGTCAAGGCCATATAAGTTCTTTGATGGTTGACTGTTATATCAATCGATTCTGAGGTGCTAAAGGAAAATTGTCAATTTAAATATAAATTTAATTACAATACTATTACACACACACAAGTAATTTTAATTAATTAACCAGGGGAATGTCACCATTTGCTGACACCAAACGTGAGTTTAAACATATAACAGCTCCGCCAAAGAGTTGTCAAAAGTGGTATACCAGAGTATAGTGAAGCTCCCGCTCCCCGAGCAGCATACTTCAGGGATGGAATTAGTAAATTGATGTCGCCCCTGAACTGGGATACGGTAAAGTCTGGTCTACTGGCCTCCGTAAGTCCCCACGTTTGGACAGATCAGGTCATACATGTAGTCCCCCTGGATGACAAGGATTGACGAACACTGATGAGGACACCTCTCACGCTAGGCCCCTGACGTGTATTAACATAGCCATAATATTACGGTAAAATTATCAAGCATTAAACCTAGTACCAAATATTAAGTACTAATAACACCTGACATATTGAACATTAAATCATAATAGAAACATAGCAATCACCATAGCAGAAATTAATCACAAAAGAACACAACATAGGCAAACCAATTATATAAGTGGAGGGTTCTCTTACCGATGCACGCTGGCAGAGGGAAGGAAGTCTTGCGACCACTCCACTCACCTTCCAGCGCGCACATCACCTCTGTTCAGGGCTCATAACACCACGAACACTTTGAATGAATCACCGAGATCCAGACATTCTTAAATGTAACCTAACACTTTGAATAGCCCTAAGAAAATGACCTGAACCACACCATCACCAGTTTCCCTCGCACTGTATCTATCTCTCAACCAGCCATCCATCCCTCACCATCTCTGCCTCCATCATTAATGTATCTCTCGACTATTTACCTATCTTTCTGTTTGTACTGGCCAGCAGCTCAAGCTCTCCCTTCTCTCCCTCGCTGAAACCACTTAATGCTAGCAAAAGCAACTCCACCACTCCAAACACTATCAACGTACTCCAAAATCCCTCTCAGTCTACCCCTGTTAAATGCTTTAGCCACTTGCCTGGATATGTTTACACACGCTTTAATGGTTAATTAATTTATCTCTCTTGATATCCTAGCCATATAGAGGTAACCTATAGACACTGTTTTGAACATCTAATGATGTTGTTACATTAAGTGTGTTGAATGAATAATGTTGTGGGTTTGTGAACGTGTGATGGTTGTGCCACTTCCCTGCGAGTGCTGGATACGTCGTGTAATGAGATAAGAGAAATGTTTCACTGGATATTTTACAAAAACCTGAACACAAAGGGAAAATAATTCGTGAATTGTTTTGCCTCAGGATCCAGATGTTGTGGAATTTTTCGAGGGAATATTTCTTTGGTTTTATTACATGACGTGGCCAAGAATGTTTTACATTACACACACACACACAGAGGTGGGTGTGCAGGCACACGTGTGTTTTCCTGTAATATGCATAAGAGTCTGAGATGAAGGCGTGTTAGCCAAGGAGTGGTTGGATGGATGCGCTAATTGTTTCCTTTGTCTAAAGGGAAACACAAGAGTGACGAATACTGAAAAATTACACGCTGATTAATAGTGTATATGAGGGGTCAGGGAGGAGTATATGCTTCTACTATCATGGTATTAATGACGTCACTCATGGTAGAGAGGAGTCAGTTGGGGTCATGAGGGGTGTGGCTAATTGGCTCACCTGATGATGGGTTGTATTAGATAGTTATTGATAGTTATAAGTACCTCTGCCCCTCTTACCTGTATCAAATACGTATAGAACACTATACTTATTATCGTCTGTTTAGATAGTGTTGATGTGAACTTGTACGATGTATTGTATTTCGATCCTTCCATTAATTGGGAATATCATGTGAGACATACAGATGGACAAATAAAGATAAATAATGCTCTAGGCCTCCTGTATATTTTGGGTGTTTACAAAATCAGTATTGTATTTTGTTGAGGGATTTGTGTGCGTGTGTGTGTGTGTGTGTTTCTCCCTTTTCTCTCAACATTATCTTTCTTCCTCTCTCTCTCTCTCTCTCTCTCTCTCTCTCTCTCTCTCTTTTGTTTCTATTTTCTTATCTCTGTCTCTTTCTCTGTCTCTTTGCTTCTTTATCCTAACCATCTCATGTTAGTCCAGTTCTTGTAATAGCTATATAGAAATGATAGAAATACGATACTTTTTTTTAAAAGGGAGAAGTGAAAAAATAGTAATATAGTCACGAAAACTATAATAACTCAAAATATACGATAAATGTAAACCAGGATAACGCAAATATGTGATAAGCATTATAAAACTGTAGCACAAACGTGTGAAACAAAAGAGAATCAACAGGAGTAAACAAACTCAACTACACAGCGAAATCAGCAATAGACTGTTTTTGTTTTGTTTACAGAACACATATAACCTCACTGTAGGACTGAGTCGAAAATACATTTGTGTCGGTGAAATACGGAAAATGAAAATACTTTTTTTCTTCTCAACATGATGAAAATGGCGTCATGTGTTCAAATGTTTGATATACAAAATAGACGTATTTTATTTTGGGGGATTACTTGAAGATTAGCCTCCGGCATATTTCACCTGATAACACCCTAATGCTACCTGGGGAGGTCAGGTTAAGATTTGTTATAATAGGTTAGGTTAGGTTAGGTTAGCGTTACTGTGGTTAATCTTGAGGTTAAATTCGTTTGTCTCATCTTCAGGTGATCCATTTTATTTATTTTATATCATAGCAATAATAAACAACAACAGAGGGACAGCTCAGGTAAGTGCTGTCGTCAAATTTAATCATAGAGGAGACGACCCCTTGTTGCTGGTACTTGATTAATATTTAATACAGAATTATCTGTACTGATGGAGGTTGTATGGTAGAGGCGACGAATACGTGTGATGGATGCCACTTACAGCTTGATGTGTTATTTAGGATGGTGGAAGGATGCTGGGGTTTGGTGGATGTTGTCAGATGACAGCTTCTGTCAGAAGCATACAAACGGGAAATGGATGATACATAATGATAGCTGCTACAGGATAGATAAGGGTGCTGATGCTGATGGATGATGGCAGCTATTAAAAGACTGGGTGAACGAGGCTGCAACACTAAATAGATGGTGGATGATTTGAACACAATCCTACAATGTCAATGTAACAACTCTGTGACTTTACAGGCAAGGCGGAAGTTGTAAAAGTGCATGGCGCTCATCATATTACCGGGAAATAACACAATATAAAGTCCAGTATATTAGTCGTCATCGTGTATTAACGTAGCACCAGAAGGTGAAGCACAGTGGTGGGGCGAACACGTTTGAGTGATTTTTATAGTTTATGTCTTTATCCGAGAATATGAGACATTCTGTTGTTAATGTTGTTAATGAAGAATAATGATGCTGTGTACCTGTGAGCGTAAAAACAATGATATATATGGTATGTAAATTATCGGCGAAGCCCCTACTGAACACACATGACACTATTCGTGGCTCACAAGACTTATGAGCCACGGAATGTCTCATCTTCTCGGACAAAGACATAAACTCAGCCCCTACAAAAAATAAAATAAAAAATAAAATAATAGTGAGATTATTTTAGACCGAGGACAAAGCTAACGGTGAATATGACAAAAATTAGTCCATACGGTAGATAGGGGGAAACAAAATCTTACCGTGAACAACAATAAGATAAAGGAAGTGAGGTGTGTGTTTGAGGTACGCGGGACTGGATGGAACAATAATTATAACGAACTGAATCACAAGGTAGCAGGATGAAATTGTAATAGAAGCGTTCAGGTAATGTCTGGAGAAAGAGAACGGTGTTAAAAGAGGCAGAGTTAGCTATTGTACAGTTCGTAAAGAGGAAAATAGGGAACTAACTTAACTAAACAGTTGGGAGGCGTAGACTGTGGGTGTTACGTGGTTAAACTTATTAATATTCCGGATCCAAAAACTTTTAAATAGTTTCTGGTGACTTACTACGTTTCTTTGTTTTTGTTTCACTAATGTTTAATGTTGAGTTTTTGTTATAAGAAAGTTTTCAACATTTCTTAGTCAGTCTGTTTGTTAGTCATTGTGTGTATTTCATCCTCCCCTTCGTTTTATCATTACAACAGAAGGAAATACATAAAATAAAGTACATCCGATTTGTTACGGATCTTCCATAATAATTTACACGACAACAACCCTAGGATGTCATACTAAATTTACCTGAAAATAAACGAAACTGTACCTGTTTTCAATACTACAGGTGTGTTATATAATACGAGCGGAGCATATTATATCCCACCTCTCAATGGATCCATTTCTTAAGCTTACTCGCCGTTCTTCATTACCTTGACCTGAGATGACCTTGTAAGCTTAACACTTGGTAATGTGTTCACAGACATACATAGTATCCTTACGGCCTTGTGGGTGGGACATAACGCAATCATGTATAATTCACTGGTGTGTGTGTGTGTGTGTGTGTGTGTGAAAACAAGTTCACAACAATACCCACACACACACACACACACACACACACACACACATAAATAATGGAAGCACCTCGAAATCGAGGATGGCCGGCCCAAGGGCCTCCTCGGCGTGAATTTGTTAAGGTGTAGAAGCTGTCGCCAACACAACAACCACACCCCAAGTTAACGAGCTGCATGACCCAGTGTCAAGGAATAGTCCGAGAAGACCGGACAACTCGCCAACTGCACTGGCAAAACATTACCCCGGAATACGATCCGCAAATCGATTAACATCCAGGTTCCTAATTACTGCTGGGTAGACAGAGGCAAATGGCGTAAAGAAACACACACACACACACACACACACACTCTGAAGGTCACGTCGTCAGGTCAACAGACTAACCGTGATAAAACGTCCAGCAATTCAGACAAAATACTATTATAAGTTAGTTTCCGTTAGTTTGTTTCCATCCACCTCAAAGGCATGTGTGCAGAGTCTATTGGAATGCCCCATTTGTTCCGGGAGATGTGTTATCCGGCCAGTGATTACGTTGTACCGTCACGCGTGCACGTCCATCACCAGGGCCAATCAACATCACGCAATGGCCAAAACGTCACAGGTTCGAGCCAGTCACAAGTCGTTCTCGATCATCTCTCAAACAAACATTATGCCCGTTGAAAAAAAAACAGTATTATGCAAGTGTTCTTATAAAGAAACAAACGATTTTTTTTTTGGTCAAAGTGTAAAGGAATATTAACTATTTTTCAGTCAGTAAACTCTTATTTGACATAAGAATATAAAGAGAAAAACTGGACGGGTCTGACCACGAGGAGTAAGATTATTATTATCATCATTATTATTATTATTATTATTATTATTATTATTATTATTATTATTATTATTATTATTAACAACAGATCTAAGTATGTACCTGTAACAGGAAAGGGAAGAGTGACAAAACGGTACAAAATAATCTGAACTGTTGAAACACTTCAACGGTGCCTCACTAACAGTCAACAACAGAACACCGGAGATAATGGTGTTATTATCCCTTACAGTTGAGGCTTCTAAAACAAGACATGGCAACATTTAATGGTGCAGTTATCCCACGCAGTTATGGTAGGAAAGATAAACAGAGTAACAATCAACAGCCGCAGTAGTTAATGGCGCTAATGCACCGCGGAGTTATGGCATTACAAACAAACTAACGAAAACAACAACAGTTAAAGGTGCGAATATCTCTTGTCATCTGAGGCTCCACAAACACAACTAGTCAGGAACCTTATAAATAGTGGCGCAAATATCCTAAGAATTTGAAGCCTCTAAATAAAGAATAACAATAACAACAGTTAATGGCCCAATTAATGCACACAGTTATGGCACACAAAACAAAAAGTAATAATACAATGGTACATATAATTGTATAATTTAAAACTTTTAAAACAAACAGAGCAACAGTCACCAGCGGGGTAATAATTAATGGCGCATAAAAATACCAACAACAGTTAATAGTGCCAATATCCCCAGAAGTTATGGCACATAAAACAAAATTCAATAACAATCATCAACAGAACAATAGTTTACAACACTAGCAATTATAATAACAACAACGGGAGTACTTATCCGCGCAAATATGATCACCACTTAATATTCCTTTATACAACTCCAACAGTAAAGTAAAAGTGTCAGGCGAGCGGGTCGGGTCATGTTGCGTCTCTGTAACAAAGCGTGTTCGGCATTCGGGCCTTCGATGTTGAGCGGCAGGAATTGGACAGTGATTACATAAGAACATCAAGATCGTCTTAGTGATGTGAAAGTGTAAATCGATGAAGGATTTTTAATGCTACACGCGATTGTATTTTTGAAATCTCAATTTCCACGGAGTTGGCGGTACAGCCCAGGTCAGGAGGCCTACAACCACAAAATCACTGCCATATGACAAAGCTTTTTTTTTTTTTACGAAGTTGTGGTCACGGTTGTGATAAAGGTCAACCAGGGAGTGTAGTACTGTGATTTAGGTAAATCAGTTCATATTGTCATCAGTGACTGCGGAAGAGGTTGTAAATAACTTTAAGTGAATACATATTGGCAAACAAGCTGGTAAGGCACCACTGCCAGCAGAGACCAAGTCGTGTCAAAGGTGCCACAGAGACTTTAAATTTTATTTTGTTTGTGTGCTTTCTCATGGACTGAAACTGTGCCTACAATACACCATTCACAGGGAGATACAGTGTACACAGTGATAGCAGAAGACAACTCTATAGGCAACAGGGGAGGTTAAAACCAGCAGAGAGCAACTAAGTAATGTTCTTTTTGTCTCTTTATTTTTAAATAGGTGTAGATCTATACACAGTCTGCACCCACCCCCACAGCAACAACAACAACCATGAGTATGATATGCAATTACTGCAGGGGGACGTTGGATATGGAGGATACAGGCCTGACGAATGCAACGTTTAGGAAGATGCTAACTGCCGTAAAGCATGAAGGCTGTTGCTGGTATTGCCCTGACTGCATAGTCAAGGTGAAAGAGGCGATTTCCAGCCATAAGGGTTCCCTAGGGACGAAAATAGATGAAGCTGGAGCCCTGCTCGTTGCCAAACTAGAGCAAGTTGGGAAAGAGATCCTTGCTAAGACTGAGGAAGTAGCCGATAGAATGGAAGCATTAGCAGGGCCACGGGGAGTGGCGGAGAGTAATGCAGGATCAGAACAGGTTCTACAGCAGCTAGGGACTCTGAAGAAGTGGGCTGAAGAAATGAAAATTAACGGACCTACTGTTAGGGGAGAGGAGGATCAACGGAAACGTTGCCAGCGCAGGAACAATGTAATATTTTTTGGAGTCCCTGAGAGCCAGGCGGAGGGAACTGAGAGTAAGGTAACACACGATAAGATGCAGTTTCAAAATATTTGTACAGAGGTTCTGAAGATGCCATCAACCCTAAAGGATGTGAGGAGGCTGGGACAATAGCAGGGGGATAAGCCTCAGCCCCTCAGGATCACACTAGTGAGCGAGGAGGAAAAACGGGGGGCTATTCGGCAGGCAAAAAACTTAGTAAGAAGCGAGGCACCTCGGGGTGTATTCATTCACCCAGAGCGCTCGGTAATGCAGAGGGAACAGCACAAGAAGCTCCTGTAGGACTTGAAGCAGAGGAGGGAGGAGTCAAGAAGGAACGAGGACGGGTGTACATGGGTTATATTCATGGGGAGGATAGTGGAAGCAAGTGTGCCGACACAGGGCCAGGGGGCAGCAGTGCGCCCTCCACCCGCTCTACGCCCCACCCGGGAGGCGGCACCAGCTCCGCCTAACGGACAGGAGGAGGCGAGCGCCGTGTAAACAATGACATTTCTAACCACACCCTGCAAAATACAGTGTACTTAGCAAATGCTGCAGCTTCTGAGAATGTGGGTGGAGCGGGTTTATTACTAAGAGCAGAGACGTTACCGAGAACAAATTCTGGCTTGAATGTCATGTACACTAATACTGACACGTTCCTTGATAAGAGAGAGGAGTTTGAAACACTACTAAGAGTACACCAACCAGATATTGTAGGAGTTGTAGAACTGTTGTACAATAACAGGAGAATCGACCCAGAGGAATGTGAGTTCAGTATTGCTGGATATGACTCATTTACGAACCTTTCTCAAGAAACTTGCAAGAGGGGTGTGGTTATCTATGCTAGGCAAGACCTTAGAGGCAGCCAGGCGAGGGTGCAGGGAGAGCATGTTTTTGAAGAGTCCAAGTGGTGTAAAATTAAATTAAAGGGAGGGGACTTTCTTATCGTCGGGTGTATCTACAGATCCCCAAACTGTGGCCCACTAAATCAAAGGAACTTAAGAGCCTTAATAGACAACGCGGCGATGCTCAGCCCTAGCCACCTCCTTATCATGGGGGGCTTTAACTATGGCGACATCGACTGGAGAAACGAGTTCACCCCAAATAACTTGAATAACCCTGCTACTCTTTTTGTAGAAACTCTGAGAGATAAGTTTCTGTTCCAACATGTTAGAGACCCAACACATTACAGAGGGGAGCAAACACCCAAGCCACTTGACCTCATCATAACAAACGAGGAGGGTATGGTGGCCAAACTGGAACACCTTGACCCAGTTGGCACCAATCACCATATAGTGTTGTCATTCAGATTTAACTGTTACCTAGTTCAGGATAAGGCCAGGCCAAGGTGCAAATATCACAAGGGAAATTACAACGGGATGAGGGAAGAGATGAGAGGTATCAGCTGGCCTGACTCATTAAGGCACAAGAACGCAGACACTATGCTGAACATCATAACTAGTAAAGTGACCCATTTGATAAATAAATATATTCCCAAGACCAAACCCAGTGCCACTAGGAATACGAGGGGATCCCTACACATGAACCACGCGGCGGTCGACAGAGTTAAGAAGAAAACCCAGAAATTCAAGACGTGGGTTGGGTCAAACGATGAGCAGGACAGGAGGATGCATGCAAGAGCCAGAAACCAAGCAAAGATAGAGTGTAGAAGGGCTGAAAAGGAATTCCAGAGGCTGGTTGCAAGCGAAGTCAAGTCAAACCCAAAGGCGTTTTACCGCTATGCAAAGTCGAAATTAAAAATGGATGAAAGAGTATCAGATCTGAGGCTTGAAGATGGTAGTTACCAGATTCTGACCAGGATAAATCTGAGGCATTGAACAGCTTCTTTTCCTCGGTGTTCACAAGAGAGGATGCAATTAACCTTCCTGCGTTTGAGGACAGACGGTTCGACACAGCAATGACCCACATTGTGTTCACAGAAGAGGGTATTAGAAATATACTGTCCAGGCTAAAGGTCCATAAGAGTTCCGGCCCTGACATGGTGCATCCTAGAGTACTAAGAGAGTTGTGCAACGAGCTTGCCGAGCCCCTGAAGATCCTGTTTTGTAAATGCCTGGATGAACAAAAGGTCCCCAGTGAATGGAAAGTGGCTTATGTGAGTACTATCTTCAAGAAGGGCGAGCGTCACTCCATGAACAACTATAGACTGGTGAGACTGACCAGCATAATATGTAAAGTACTTGAGAGTATTATCAGAGATGCAGCAATGGAACATCTACTACGAAACAACCTTATAAAGGATTGCCAACACGGTTTTATGCCGGGGCGCTCCTGCTTAACACAATTGCTCAATGTATTGGATATTTGGACCCATATTCTGGAACGGGGTGGTAATATCGACAATATTTACCTAGATTTTACCAAGGCTTTCGAGAGTGTACCCCACGAAAGGCTGAAAATCAAACTGGAAGGATACCGAATTCGGGGAAATGTCATAGCGTGGATAGAAGACTTTCTACAAGACCGCAAGCAGTGCATGGTGATTAATGGCACGAAATCATCATCCGTACCTGTCACAAGCGGGGTACCACAGGGCAGTGTATTGGGTCCTCCATACAAATGTTTGCCGATAACGCCAAGTTATTTCGGGAAATCAAGAACCAAGCAGACTGTGAAGAGCTGCAGAAGGACCTCTGTGGGCTCCAAGAATGGTCGAAGAAATGGCTGCTGAGATTCAATGTCACGAAGTGTAAGAGGATGCACCTGGGGCGTACCAACGGCAAGGAGGTGTATCATATGTCCCAACGGGATGAAGAAACCGCACTACTTGAGACTGAATGTGAGAAGGACCTAGGTGTGTATGTTGACAATGAGCTGAAGTTCTCGGGCCATTGTGAGAAGAAGGTAAATCAGGCAAATAAATTATTGGGTTTTATAAGAAGGTCGTTCAGATATCTAAACGGTCCGTCCCTCGTAACGATCTTCAAGAGTGAAGTGCTTCCCCATCTGGAGTACTGTCACCCCGTCTGGTCCCCGAAATATGCTAGGGACTGTCAGTTGGTTGGAAATGTTCAAAGGAGGGCCACCAGACTGGTGCCTGCACTTCGGCACCTGAGCTACCCTGAGAGATTGGAGCGCCTGAACTTGCCTAGCTTATACTACAGACGGGCAAGGGGTGACCTAATTGAGGTGTATAAGTATCTCAAGGGGCACTACTCAGTCGAGTGTCCTTATTTGGAGCTGGCAGACGCTCACCACACAAGGGGTCACAGCTCAGATTGAAGAAGCCGCAAGTCCAGAAAACTGTGAGGGCAAACTTTTTTGGAGTGAGAGTTGTGAACTCTTGGAACAATCTACCAGAAAGTGTTGGGACGGCACCGAGTGTGAGCTCTTTCAAAACAAGACTTGACCAACACAGGAGCGGGTTCAGGTACATTCAGGAGCCGGTGCATGCCCAGTACTTGCCAACAGTGCGTAACAGAGACGTGACCGATCGCCCAAGCGGCTAACGAGCCGATCAGTGGTGAAGAGGATGAAAGTAAAAGTAAAAGTAATAACATCAACAAAAACACAAAAAAATCCTCATCAGCTAAGATCACTACAATATAACACAAAACAACGTAGCCGTGTATAAACGACTACAATATATTTATAAAACCTAAAAGGAGTAAAAAATTCATTTCTTTAGTTTCCTTTACTTCGTTTTAGAGAGCAGAGGGAGATGGCCAACTGATTTTTTGAGCGAGTGAAAACCAAATTAAAGTGTGAAATTACTGCACCCTTGAATAAGTATTTGTGGAAAACGCTTTCTTTGGGGCGTCTGGGAGAAAAGAGAAAATCGGAAATTATTTTTGTAAACAGTCATAGAACACAAATATCGGGGTATTAACTTGAATGTATAATCGTAAAAACAAAATCAAACGATTTTTGACACCTGAAAAAATTAATACATAAGTGAGTCAGTAGCCATCACCTTTATTATGACAAAGGTAATTTCACCTGGGTTATATAATAAGGTGGAGCGGAGGTACCCCCCTCCCCCCCCATAATCAATTTGTGGTACCGTAGGCAATATCATGTACATAAATTCGACAGAGATATTTTTCACCTGAATTGTATTATAATGGCTGTGTAAAGTAACATTTATCGTTATTTAAGAATGTTATGAGAATACTGATCTAAGAATGTATTCATCTAAGTAGGATATCGACGAGAATGGAAGCTAAGATTGTTATCTAGGAATGTGTAGTGCCGCATTCTGGATACTGTTTCCCCAAAAGTCAATTGTATCTGTACTATATAGTCACCTAACCTAACCTAACCTAACCTAACCAAGCCTAACCTAAATCTACATTAATCGGCCTAACAACCTAATTTAACCCAATGTTGGGTTGTGAGGTGGAGCATCGCTACTCGGGTTGTGAGGTGGAACATCGCTACTCGGGTTGTGAGGTGGAGCGTCGCGACTCGGGTTGTGAGGTGGAGCGTCGCTACTCGGGTTGTGAGGTGGAGCGTCACTACTCGAGTTGTGTGGTGGAGCGTCGCTACTCGAGTTGTGAGGTGGAGCGTCACTACTCGGGTTGTGAGGTGGAGCGTCACTGCGGGTTGTGAGGGTGGGCGTCGCTACTCGAGGTTGTGAGGTGGGCGTCACTACTCGAGGTTGTGGGAATGAGCGTCACTCCTCGGGTTGTGGTGGAGCGTCGCTACTCAGAGTTGTGAGGTGGGCGTCACTGCTCGGGTTGTGAGGTGGAGCGTCGCTACTCGAGGTTGTGAGGTGGGCCTCACTACTCGGGTTGTGAGGTGGAGCGTCACTACTCGGGTTGTGAGGTGGAGCGTCGCTACTCGAGGTTGTGAGGTGGAACGTCACTACTTGGGTTGTGTGGTGGAGCGTCGCTACTCGAGTTGTGTGAGGGTGGAGCGTCGCTACTCGAGTTGTGAGGTGGAGCGTCACTACTCGGGTTGTGTGGTGGAGCGCGTCGCTACTCGAGGTTGTGAGGTGGGCGTCGCTACTCGAGTTGTGAGTGGAGCGTCGCTACTCGAGTTGTGAGTGGGCGTCACTACGCAGGTTGTGTGGTGGAGCGGTCACTACTCGGGATTTGTGTGGTGGAGCGTCACTACTCGGGTTTGTGAGGTGGAGCGTCGCGCTACTCGAGTTGTGAGGTGGGCAGCGTCACTACTCGGGTTGTGTGGTGGGCGTCGCTGCTCGAGTTGTGAGGTGGAGCGTCACTACTCGGGTTGTGTGGTGGAGCGTCGCTACTCGGGTTGTGGTGGAGCGTCACTACTCGGGTTGTGTGGTGGAGTGTCACTACTCGGTGTGTGGTGGAGAGTCACTACTCGGGTTGTGAGTGGAGCGTCACTACTCGAGTTGTGAGGTGGAGCGCGTCACTACTCAGGTTGTGTGGTGTGGAGTGTCACTACTTGGGTTTGTGTGGTGGAAGTCACTACTCGGGTTGTGAGGTGGAGCGTCAGCTCGAGTTGTGAGGGTGGGCGTCACTACTCGGGTTGTGTGGTGGGCGTCACTACTCGGGTTGTGTGGTGGGCGTGCTACTCGAGTTGTGAGTGGAGCGTCGCACTACTCGGGTTGTGTGAGGTGAGCGTCACTACTCGGGTTGTGTGAGTGAATGTCACTACTCGAGTTGTGAGGTGGAGCGTCACTACTCGGGTTGTGTCAGTGGAGCATCGCTACTCGGGTTGTGTGGTGGAGAGTCACTACTCGGGTTGTGAGGTGGAGCGTCACTACTTGGAATTTGTGTGGTGGAGCGTCACTACTCGAGTTGTGTGGTGGAGCGTCACTACTCGAGTTGTGTGAGGTGGAGCGTCACTACTCGGGTTGTGTGGTGGAGCGTACTACTCGGGTTGTGGGGTGGGCGGCGCGTCACTACTCGGGTTGTGTGGTGGAGCGTCACTACTCGGGTTGTGAGGTGGGCGTCACTACTCAGGTTGTGTGGTGGAGCGTCACTACTCGGGTTGTGAGGGTGGAGAGTCACTACTCGAGGTTGTGTGGTGGAGCGTCACTACTCGGGTTGTGAGGTGGAGCGTCACTACTCGGGTTGTGTGGTGGAGCGTCACTACTCGGGTTGTGAGGTGGAGAGTCACTACTTGGGTTGTGTGGTGGAGCGTCACTACTCGGGTTGTGAGGTGGAGCGTCACTACTTGGGTTGTGTGGTGGAGCAGCGTCACTACTTGGGCTGTGTGGTGGAGCGTCATACTCGGGTTGTGAGGTGGAGCGTCACTGCTGCTTGGGTTGTGGTGGGCGTCACTACTCGGAGTTGTGTGTGGTGGAGCGTCTGCGGGTTGTGTGGTGGAGCACGTCACTACTTGGGTTTACAATGTGGTGGAGCGTGCTACTCGGGTTGTGAGGTGGAGCGTCACTACTCCTGGTTGTGAGGTGGAGCGTCACTACTTGGGTTGTGTGGTGGAGCGTCACTACTCGGGTTGTGTGGTGGAGCGTCACTACTCGGGTTGTGTGGTGGAGCGTCACTACTCGAGTTGTGTGGTGGAGCGTCACTACTCGAAGGTTGTGAGATAGTGTCACTACTTGGGTTGTGTGGTGGAGCGTCACTACTTGGGTTGTGTGGTGGAGCGTCACTACTCGGGTTGTGTGGTGGAGCGTGCTACTCGAGTTCAGCAGTGGAATGTCACTACTCGGGTTGTGAGGTGGAGCGTCACTACTCGGGTTGTGTGGTGGAGCGTCACTACTCGAGTTGTGAGGTGGAGCGTCACTACTCGAGTTGTGAGGTGGAGCGTCACTACTCCGGTTGTGAGGTGAATGGGAAGACAAATAATGCACACACACACACACACACACACCCTTGACCACCGAAGGGTTAAGACGTACCTGGCGCTCCTCTGGCAGCTGCCAGGTCACCTGTTATGTTGACCCATACCAACTCCCTCTCCTGAACTCTCCTCCCCACCGGAATATCAAAAAGTTCTCACCAGAAGTTACTATTTCATTTAGGAAAGGAATGGAACCAGTGGTGAACAGTGGTGAACAGTGCTCAAGTCAGTGAAAAACACCTCAACATTAACAGCCGAGTTGTACCCAGGCTAACCTTCACACAATGAGGTCCCAGGTTCCCAGTGATAACTGCCCGTGAGACTCAACAACAACAACTATGTGTTAATCCGTCCATGATAGGGATGCCTGGGACCACACCTCACTCACTTGAGTGAGTGAGGTCCTGTGACACCAGACCATGTGGTGTCCCCATGTGAGGGAATTACTACACCATGTGAGGCCCCTCTTAACATCATCTGTGAGGAAATTACTACATCATGTGATGCCCCTCACAACTCCATCTGTAAGGAAATTACTACACCACGTCAGGCCCCTCATAACACCACCTGTGAGGGAACTACTACACTACGTGGTGCCCCTCATAACACCATCTGTGAGGGAGTTACTACACCACGTGTTTGCTGTTCAACACCTCAGCGCACAAGATCTACCTGACCTCTACTGTAAACATTAATCTGTATGTTCCTTTGCCATTCTCTAATGAAGGTTTTTGTAAAACCACCAATGTATGTAATAAGTCATTTATGTCCAATGTACATTTTCAGTCTTCAGGCTTCAGAACCTTTTCAATAAACCGTTAATTATTATTATTATTATTATTATTATTATTATTATTATTATTATTATTATGCTTATTATTATTATTATTATTATTATTATTATTATTATTATTATTATTATTATTATTACACACACACACACATACCCCCAGCCCATACGTGCACGAACTGATCGCTATAAGAACAGCCCAGTCCCAACCATTGTAAAAATTATCAATAACTTGTAATAAACCAGTATATTCACTCCCAGTAAACACTACTCCTTGCACTGTCACTATGTTGAAATGAACTGTAGTTTGAGCTTTTCCCCATCTAGTTATTATATATCTTATTTATATCACTTATGTTACTTGTATATTATTTGTAATTCGAAACCCATTCCCCAAATATGTAACTGTATATTTTCAGCCTTCTGGCTGCCAAGCTCTTTCAATAAACCGTTAATTATTATTATTATTATTATTATTACACAAACACCACCACCAAAACATCTACATTTAAAAATTTTCTTAAGTTAATCACAAAACACAACCTCTCTTTAACCAATAAAAAAACATACAAAAAATATAATAAACTCATCAATATTGATACAAAGTCACAATACCATCACTGTTTTCAATTTTACTTTTTATTTATTTTTATTTTTTATTTATTTTTTCACCAATATTCTCACACAATTGACCAACGATCAGATAATACACACTGGGAAAAAATATATCAACATTTAAAATTTGAGGGATCATATTTACATTTAGGTTAGGCGGGGGGTTTAAAAACGAGGTCCACACTGTTCTCTGAATCACACAGTGGCTGCAGCTTTATCTGGCCTTGCTGTGATGATTAAGCGTTTTTAACCACCACCTGAAGGCTTGGTAATGGCGGGGTGATAAATATAGATAGATATATATTTAGATGGGTTGATAGATAGATAAATATACTCGTATAGATAAATAGATAGATAGATATACAAATAGATAGATAGATAGTTAGCTGAGACAGACAGACAGAAATGGATAGATAGATAGATAGATAGATAGATAGATAGATATAGATAGATAGATATTACCCGTGTGAACGATCATTAACACCGTGAGTTCTCTCCTCCTATCAGAGCCTGCCCTAGGGTATTTGGTGCTTGGAGAGAAACCATTTTCCATATTGTAACTATAACATGAAATTTGCATCACCTTTATGAATCAAATCTGGTGAAATTAGTCAATTCTATATTGATTTTCGCCAGTCCAAAATGAACCCCTTGGAAACCCTCCTGCGTACCCCTGGGAGTTCGTGAACCACAGTCTGAGAACCCCTGCACGGTGTACGACTCCAGAGACGAACGTTGCCAACCGTATTCCTGACACACAACGCTATACTCTGCCCACCCCCACAACACCACACGCAAGACGGGAAATACATACAAATTCCGCTATAATTTTTTTTCCGGTTCACCTTTAGATCAACTCCTCAGATTATTTCGACTTACGATCAATCACTTTAACGCAAACCAAACCAAACCAAACCAAACCAAACCAAACCAAACCAAACCAAACCAAACCAAACCAAACCAAACCAAACCAAACCTAACCTAACCCCTCCCCCCCTAGAAACGTTAGGTTGTTTGTTTAATCATAAGGTGTAATAAACTGGGGAAGGGAGACGAATCTTCTGATGATCCAATTTATTCTCCTCTCACCTGCACTGAACAACGTGACAAACAAGGTGTGATAAGGTTAACTCTCCAGGGTAATGTATAACGAACCTGTCAACGTTGTGTGTGTGTGTGTGTGTGTGTGTGTGTGATATCTGTAGTAAGCTCAAGATGGTTTTATTTGACGCTATATAGAGGTACTTACACCCTATATAGATATAGAATGAATTTATTACATACTATAGAGAAATATGGGGAATTTATTACGTGCTGCTGAAGATAAAGGAATTTATTACACACTATAATAAAGATAGGAGGAAATAGCATGTCGTCGGGCGAATATAGTGTTATACTCTCCCGCCGCTTCAGTGCATCATAACACTCCAACTAAGATCCTTGTACTAAATAGTCCTGTTGGATTTATATGACAGATTATAAATACATTATACTAACCTATTACATTATACTAATCAAATCTAATCTAATCTAACCTGACCTGACCTGACCTGACCTGACCTGACCTGAGCTATTACAGTGTATAGCCATGAAATGGATCTCGTGAAGTTTACCTCCCTCTTTCCAAGGTTATTTCACCTGTTGATAAAATGATCTAACGCTACCTGGTGGGGGGGGGGGATAGGCTAAGTTTGGTTAAGAACCTAAGAACATAAGAACATAAGAATGGAGGAAACTGCAGCGGGCCTATTGGCCCATACTGGGCAGTCCCGTTTACACCCAACCCCTATTGCTCATAAAAGCATCCAACCTATGTTTGAAGCTATTCAGCGTATTCGATTTAATGATGATATTTGGTAACTTGTTCCATTCATCCACTACTCTGTTTCCAAACCAGTGTTTACCTATTTCACGCCTAAATTTAAATTTATCTAATTTAAAACCATTGTTACGAGTTCGCTCCTGGTTGGATAGTTTGAGTACCTTTGTAATGTCCCCTTTGTTTAGCCCTGCCTTCCACTTATACACCTCTATCAGGTCGCTCCTCGCTCTACGTCTCTCGAAGGAGTGCAAATTAAGATGCTTTAGCCTGTCTCTATACTCAAGGTTCCTAATGCCCGAGATTAGTCTTGTCATTCTCCTCTGAATTCTTTCCAAGGATTCTATATCCATTCTGTAATACGGTGACCAGAACTGAACTGCGTAGTCCAGGTGTGGTCTCACAAGGGCAAGATACAGTTTTAGGATGACCTCGCTAGTCTTGTAACTAACACTCCTTTGTATGAACCCAAGTACTTTATTAGCCTTGTTACGAGCAAAAACACATTGTTTACTTGGTTTAAGGTTCCTACTTATCATTACTCCTAAATCTCTCTCGCAGTCGGATTTCTCTATGGCATCATTGTTCATCTGGTATCTGGTTTCACTGTTTACATCTCCTATACTGAGTACTTTACATTTGTCGACGTTGAATTTCATCTGCCATTTTTCAGACCATTCGAAAAATTTGTTTAGATCTTCCTGTAGTTTTGCCGAGTCCTCGTCAGATTTAATAACACGTCCTATTTTAGTGTCATCAGCAAATTTACTTATGTTGCTGTCTATGCCGATATCTATGTCGTTTATGTATATAATAAATAATAATGGTCCAAGTACTGAGCCTTGGAGAACTCCACTTGTGACGTTGCTCCAATGGGACTTAGTGCCGTTAATGCTCACTCGCTGTTTCCTGTCCTGAAACCACGCCCTAATCCATTTAAGGATGTCACCTTTGATGCCATGTGCGTCTACCTTTCTAATTAGTCATTCGTGGGGGACTCTGTCGAAGGCTTTGCTAAAGTCGAGATATACCACATCATAATTGTGCCCCTCGTCCACCGATTCGAAAACTGATGAAAAGAATGTTAATAGATTAGTTAGGCAAGAACGTCCGCTTGTGAAGCCATGCTGGGAATCATTGATCAATCGGTGCTTCTCCAGGTGATTTCGAATAGAGTTTGAGATGATTGCTTCCAGTAATTTGCCTACTATTGATGTTAGACTGATTGGGCGATAGTTAGAGGATAGTGATCTATTCCCCTTCTTGAAAATCGGTATTACATTCGCTATCCTCCAGGATTCTGGTACTACACCTGGTTTTAAGGACATGTTAAACAACTTTGCTAAGGGCATACTAAGCTCTTCCTTACATTCCTTTAATACTCTGGCAAATATCTCATCCGGACCAGGTGACTTATTAGGCTTTAGTTTGTCTATTTGCTTACTAACATCGTTACTAGTCACTACTATCTCACTTAATTTTTTTCTCCACTATCTCTGAATAGAATCGGTGCCTCGGGTATCATGTTTAAATTTTCGGTGGTGAAAACTGTTGAAAAATATTTATTCAAATTATTGCTCATTTCTCTGTTGTTATCAGTGAGCTCGCCGGTGTCTGACCGTATTGGTCTAATCGTTTCTCGTGTTTTAGCTTGATACATTTAGTAGAATCCTTTGGTGTTTGTCTTCACCTCCCTTGCTATCCTTACCTCATTATTCCTTTGCTTTCCTTATCTCGGTTTTAACCCTACTCGCCAATACCCTATAATAGTCCCAAAGGTGAATGTCGCCACGATTTATCCTTCTACCTATAGCCTTCCTTTGGCCAATGATGTTCTTTAAATAATTATTTATCCATTTAGGGTCATTGTTGTCTGATCTGAGTTTTTTGTATGGTATGTTCTGCCTTTGTGCATTAAGTAACTCACTATTAAAATTGTCGTGGAACTCGGCAATCTCAGATCTCGATATCTGGGCGGTGTCATCTGACAGGTTCACGGCCAAGCGCGACACCCCCTCTCTCAGCTGCCTCTTTAAACTGTCAAATTCGCCCTTCTGAAATCTGGTACTTTAGTGGAATTTTCCTTACGTCTGCCCTGAAAATCTAACTGGAATCTAATTTCTTTGTGATAGCTGTTTGCAAATTCGTTCCCTACCTCGACCCTGCTAATGAGGTTTTCTCGGTTTGACAGAACTAAATCGAGTATATTATTACCCCGGGTGGGTTCGGTTATATGTTGACAGTCCTGGATAGTCTCGAGAAAATCCTCTGATTCTGAGTTACCTGTATGGTCAGTCCAATCTATTTGGCCAAGGTTAAAGTCGCCTACTATACAAACTTTGTTGTGTATGGAAGCCCTGCGCATTTCATCCCAGATAAGTCGCTCTTTGACTCTATCAAGATTGGGAGGTCTATATATTACTCCTGTGATTAATTTTTCTCTACCATCGATTAATTCTATCCAAATTGTTTCTGTATTCCGCTCAGTTTTTATTTCCTTATTTATTTTACACTTCAGATTATCCCTAACATAGATTGCTACTCGGCCTCCTTTCCTGGTCTGCCGTTCGGTATGGAACAGTTTGTAACCCGCAATTTGGTATTCGACTGGTAACTCACGTGTGTCTATGTTGATCCATGTTTCAGTGAATGCAATTATATCGATTTTTTCGGTGCATACCAAGGCCCTAATATCATCCATTTTGTTTCTCATACTTCTACTGTTCGCATAGTATACATTTAAGTTAGTCGTGTTCTGAGTCCTCCCCTTACCGCGTTTAGTTTTAAACTCCCTGTCTAATTTAGTTTTGTCATCATTCCTAACACTATTTCCCTGTAATCTTTCACTTTGTTTACCCGCTCCCACTACAGTCTCCTCCACCCCCGTGCTCATATGTTCTCCTAGCAGTTTAAAGGATTAGGTTGGGTTAAGTTACGTTATCTTCGGTTTGGTTATGTAAGGTTTGGTTAGGTCAGATTATGCTGTTAAGTTAGGTTAGGTTAATCATCAGAAAAAATAAGCTGGAATGCCTAATCTTCAGGTAAATCAATCAATATTCCCACTTTAAACTTCCCTCATCGGATATATCACTGACAGCAAGACAGCCTGACCTCCCTTCACACCCACTAAGCACACCTGACATGAGCCAGCTGACACCGGGGGGTTTTCTTCACCACAGTTATGGGTAATGAAGAGGACACACAGGATGAAGCTCGAGTCAGGAAGTAATTAATCCCAGGAACCGAGAGAACCGAGAGGGAGGCGGTGGATGCGTGTGTGTGTGTGTGTGTGTGTGTGTGTGTGCGATCGATAAGTAATTCAGATGATACTACTTGAAACACTTGAAAGAGACAGAGGAGAAGAGAGAGGTGATATGTCTCATATTTTGTTTGTCTCTCTCTCTCTCTCTCTCTCCTCAGCGTTTCAAGTAGTTTTCTGAATTACTCATCGATCACACACACACACACTAGAACCACTCTCACAGATGTATAAAAAGAATATTCAGATCTCTTTTTTCTTCTCACTTATCTTTAATCGTTCAAAGATCTCTGCAATATTTTCTCTCGCGGCCTCAGAACTCAGTATATAACCCAACACCTCTGGGTACTACAGATGGCGCGGGTTTCATGGGAAGGTAATATTCTTTTATTGACCTTTTTTACAGTATACATTCTGTTACGTGCGTTTTGAGTGTCTGTATTTGCTGTTCTTGTCATCTATCTATCTGGCTACCTCTTTTTCTTTCTCCCTGTCTCTCCATTTGTCTCTTCATGTCTGTCTTTCCAGCTTTGTCTGTTCCTCTGTCTCTTTACCTGTGTTTCTTCCTCTCTGTCTAGCCATTTCTGTCTCTCCATTTGTCTCTCCCTCTCTGTCTTTACCTTTGTCTCTCCATCTCTGTCCCTCTAGGTCTCCTCCCTCTATCTCTCCTTCTCCATGAACTAACAGATTCCTGGTCCGAGAATTTTGTACACATATTTTCCACGTGACATATTCTGAGGCGTGTCCCAGTGCCAGCTCAGCATGGAGGCTGTTGCACTGTCACGGACATAATGCTAAGGTGAGTGACGCGTGACACTTGGCTGAGGGGTGGAGAAGGGGGGGGGTGGAAGGGAGGTCACAGTTGTTTCAAGTACATAAGAATAAGTAAAGCTAGCTAGCTAAATGAGATACTAATTTAGTGTATGCATTCATACTGTTTACTTTACATGATTAAAAAAAAATTATCATTTAAGATTCCTCACCCCCCCCCCCTAGCTTAGTTCACATGGTTATTAACCACCCTAACGCTAGCCGACCTTAATCTAACCTTTAGATAGCGTTATGGTGTTTAATTATATGGTTAAATAATCTAGGGATAGAGGGGGGGAGGGAATCTTCATATTATCCCAAGGTTGTTTATTTTTCCTAATAAAAAAAAATTCTACCAGATCAGCCTCGGTACACTATCCCAGATCTTGCAGCCATTAAGATACACCAACACGGTATACTGAACAAAATGTCACAGACTCCAAGATGAGGGTGGGGGGGTCTTGTCTGGGTGATTCATGACATTAAGAGGCTGTAAATATCCTGTCGACAACGCCATCTCCTGGGGATTACCAGAGACGTGTAAGATATATACAACGATCGAGGCTGAGGAGGGAAGGAATCTGCCCCGACTCTTGTCGACTGATGGTGAGGAGGCGTGGCTGTCCTCGGAGACTAAGATGGTTTTTCGCGGAATATTGGTCACTTACATTAAGTTTGGGGTTGTAATATGTGTTTTGTGATGATGTTACAAATGGGATCTCTCTCTCTGTCTCTCTGTCTCTCTCTTATCAATAAGAAGCATATCCATGAAGATGAATGAGGGTTGTCATCGATAATAAGGATCTTATACAACTAACCCAACACTCCTGATAGGTAACTAAGACACACCTCGTGTTGTCATCACAATGGGATGACATCGCGTAAAATACCTTCGACCCGTTTGCCAGCTGGACAATTTAACCACAGCAACGATGTGTGTGTGTGTGTGGCGCCACTAACCTACCTAACTCTTCCTTCACCCAAAGTCTTAATTAACAAGGTGGTAGATGAGAGCAACAGCTGATGCACAACACAGCCACCCTGGGCAGTATTTACCTCATGAAACATACAAGGGGGAGCGAAGGTTTACTCATAGATAGGAAGTGTTTGCAGGCTTGGTGTTACCTCCGGGACCCTCGTAAACTGACGTGTTTGTTTAGCCAGCCGAGGGAGAGGTCAGCACCGAGTTGTGGGGAGGACATTGTCAGAGAATAAATGGGGAGAGGGAGAGAGAGCGTGGAAATTCAGCTTTTAAACTTGTGCACAACTGTGACTATTCAGTTCTACACGTCTGTATGTCCCTGTGCCATCAGGAATTTAAGTTGTCGGGAAAGCACGGAGGCGACTGAAAACCCATTCATTTTATTCCCTGAGAAGGAAAGAATGGAAAAAGAGTATCCCCAGAAATTTTACGAGGAAGGTTTTAGAATGATCACATTAAAATACGCGTTTACTTATTCAACTCTATAGACTTATAGTAAACTCTTTAACCTCTTTAATGTTTCAAGATCTCAAGTGTATAGTTTAAGAATAAGTTTACAAAGTGAGGCGCTGAGTGGTTATTATCACACCTTACTGTAAATCACTTCATCATTTCAGATATAAATTTCCAACAAGAATTCGAACACATTACTATCATAAAAAAACGGCATACACCTCACAAAGCCTCTCATATTGTCCGTGTCCTTGGCTAGAAAACCCTTGATAACGTACAGTAGGTGTGTGTAATAATGTTGCCCAGTGTTGGGAAATGTCAACAAGAAGGCATCAGACGTCCTTGGAAGCCTTGATGAACAAGTATACCAACCTCACCTCTCACCCTAGCACCGTGTACCAACCTCACCTCTCACCCTAGCACCGTGTACCAACCTCACCTCTCACCCTAGCACCGTGTACCAACCTCACCTCTCACCCTAGCACCGTGTACCAACCTCACCTCTCACCCTAGCACCGTGTACCAACCTCACCTCTCACCCTACCACCGTGTACCAACCTCACCTCTCACCCTAGCACCGTGTACCAACCTCACTTCTCACCCTAGCACCGTGTAACAACCTCTCCTCTCACCCTACCACCGTGTACCAACCTCACTTCTCACCCTATCACCGTGTACCAACCTCACCCCTCATCCTACCACCGTGCCAACCTCACCTCTCACCTACCACCGTGTATCAACCTCACCTCTCACCCCACCACCGTGTACCAACCTCACCTCTCACCTACCACCTCTCACACCGTACCACCGTGTACCAACCTCACTTCTCACCCTATCACGTGTATCAACCTCACCTCTCATCCTACCACCGGAATCAACCCCACCTCTCACCCCACACTCCCGTGCAAAATTAACCACCTCACCAATACCATCACAAAGTCAGCCCTCACCTCTCACCCACCACCGTACCAACCTCTCTTCTCACCCCTAGCACCGCATGCCACCAACCTCACTTCACCCCTACCACCGTGAACCAACCACACCACCCACCACCGTGTACCAACTTCACTTTCACCCTACCACACCGTGCACCAACCTCACCTCCACCCCACCATACCATGTACCAACCTCACACTCCCCACCACCGTGTACCAACCCCACCCCACCACCAAATCAATCCCTCACCTCTCAACTCTATCACCGTGCCCTCACCTCCCCACCACATCAACCTCACCATCAATCCTGCACCCCAAAATTAAACCCTCACACCCTACCACCGTGTACCAACCTCACCTCTCACCACCATCATTTACCAACTCACCTCATCCTACCACCGTAAATTACCTCTCACCACCATCCAACTTAACCACCTCTTAACCTATCACCGAATCACACTTCACCCCATCACCGTGCAAACTAACCTCACCTCTCCACCCTACTACCGTGTACCAACCTCACTTCTCACCCTTCCACCGTGTACCAACCTCACCTCTCACCCTACCACCGTGTACCAACTTCCTCTCCGTGTGCCCCTCACCTCTCACCCCTATCACCGTACCAACCTCCTCTCACCCGTACCACCGTGTACCAACCTCACCTCTCACCCTACCACAGTTTCAACCTCACTTCTCACCCCTTCCACCGTGGCCACCCAACCTCACTTCTCACCCTTCCACCGTGTACCAACCTCACCTCTCACCCTACCACCGTGTACCAACCTCACCTCTCACCCTACCACCGTGTACCATCTTCACCTCTCACCCTTACACCGTGTACCAACGTCACCTCTCACCGTGTACCAACCTCACCTCTCACCCAATCACCGTGTGCCCTCACCTTTCACCCCATTTCTCTCACTGTGTTATCTCCTTGTGTCTCTCCTTCCTGTACCCTTATTCCATCTTTTCATATTTCTTCTATAACCTTCCTCCTCCCTCCTTTGTTTTAACCCTTCTTATTCTCTCGACTCTCCCTCTATCTTTCTCTCCACCAGTGTCTCTCAGTGACTCCATCAGTCAGTCTCTCTATCAATCGCTCAGTCTTTTCATCGGTGTCTTTCAGTCCCTCTAACTGCCTCTTAGTCTCTTAAGCAGTATCTCTCAGTCTCTCCACCATTATCTCTCAGTCTCTCCACCAGAGTCTCTCAGTCTCTCTATCAATCGCTCAGTCTTTTCATCGGTGTCTTTCAGTCCCTCTAACTGCTTCTTAGTCTCTTAATCAGTATCTCTCAATCTCTCCACCAGTAACTCTCGGTCTCTCCATCAGTGTCTCTCAGTTTTTCCAACAGTATATCTCAGTATATTATATTAGTGTCTCTCAGTCACTCCATCAGTGTCTCTCAGTCTCTTCATCTATGCATCTCAGTCTCACCACCAATGACTCAGTAATTCCTCCATTGTCTCTCAGTCTCTCCACCAGTTTCTCTCAGTCCCTATAAGTGTCTCCCAATCTCTCCATCAGTATCTCCACCAGTGTCTCTCAGTCCCTCTAAGTGTCTCTCAATCTCTCTATCAGTATCTCTCAGTGTCTCCATCAGTGTCTCTCAGCCTCGTAGGGAAAATAGCCTATATTAACTCCTGAGCTCATATTTGGTTATTATGGTGGTGGGGACCTTGCTGGGCCGCGGGTCACTACCAAAAAGTGGACCAGGTATAAATTATTGACTCGTGCCCTCAGGTGAGTCACAATAATGGACTTCCATCTTTCTTGAGTTTGAGTTCTGAAAATCACACAAACAGTCTATTGTTCTGCTTCATGGGATAAACAAACAATGTGAGTTCCGTGGTTGTCTATCTATCTATCTATCTATCTATCTATCTATCTGCCTGTCTGTCTGTCTGTCTGTCTGTCTGTCTGTCTGTACTAAATCACTCTAGGATAACTTCTGAACTTAAATGATCCCGTAAACTTACATGTCGAGGCTGGACTCCCCATTGAGAAACTGTAAACGTCCTTATATTACATATCGGAGATTGACTTAGGTCTGTCTGTCTGTCTGCTTGGCCGCCTGTCTCTCTCCCTCCCCCTCAGAAGGCCCTAATCCTCGCAGACACACTGACACACATGACTGCTGCTGGTTGTTGATGAAGACAAAGGAAATTTATTTATAGAATTATAAATAGAGATTATTGAGATTATTACAACAGGAATGACACTTACATGAAAAACAAGATTACGTATAAGACAATAATCTTATAAATTTAATATGAGTGTATGTGTCAACGTCTGTACATCTGTTTGTGTGTATATATATAATTTAAATTTGACTGTGTAAAGTGAGTACAGTACATTCTTATAAGACATGTACTGTACATGGCTACAAATACCAGCATTATACACACTGTTGCGTATCTATGGCCAGATAACTTCCTCTTCAGGTATCAACTATGTAAGTTAAACTGCCATCTTAAGTTTAGCTGCAATGATGTTTTCATACTAACTTTCTCTCTCTGGCTGTCCTTCCATCAATCTCACTTTTGTCTCTTTTTATCCATCCTTAACTCTCTCTCTGTCTCTTTCTTTCGCTCTCTCTCTGTTTGTCAGCTTCTTTCTCCCATTTAACCCATTCTTTCCATCTCTCTCGAACTGCTTGTTAATTACTATCCACGGTCCCCATTATTCTTTTCTCTAATAATGCCTCTCTCCTACGATCACTCATCTATAACAACTCTCTCTCTCTCTCTCTCTCTCTCTCTCTCTCTCTCTCTCTCTCTCTCTCTCTCTCTCTCTCTCTCTCTCTCTCTCTCTCCACCAGTCCCTCAGTTTATTCATCGCCTTTGCCCTCTGACAAAGCAAGGTGTCTATAGTTTATTGTATTAAAAACATTATAAAATGTAAAATATTCAAGTTGTCCCCCCCCCCACCAGGCTAATTCCTCCCTTAGTTAAATCGCTCCCTGGCTAATTCTCTTCCTGGCAAGTTTTCTCCCTGGATAATTTGCTCTTTGGTTAATTAACTCTTTCCAGTCAATGATGAATAACTGGGATTTAATTTGCTTGACTTTTATGATCAAATGTATTCGTTACTGACTTACTAATATTTCTTAATCATTCGTTCATTATTTGTTAATTTATGCACATATTTACTTGTTAAAAACATTAGTCATTGATTAATTGGTATTGTTTTTTAGTTAATCTCGTCAAACCTATCGCCCCGTCGGCTATTTGACCCCTTTATTTAACTAAGTGTGTCTGTTGTCGTCTACACCAGCTAAACACATATATTTATAGTCTTTAAACTTCCAAATCATTATATTACCCCCTCAAGGAACCTCTTAACAGATTAGGTATATGTATTTTTGTTGCTGAAGTCGGCCAAAAGTTAATCAATGTTAAATGGCCCGGGAGAAGAGTTATCTGACCACTGATGTCAGAGTGTGAGGGAGGTGAAGCAGCGTTCCCCCAGGCCACACGCTCCGAGCACAGATAAGAGTTTTTAGATCGGAGTTTTTAGAGGGATTAATATCTTGAACTTTCCTGCGTGGTGGAGGTGGACCAGTGGTTGGGGTTATAGGGTGGCCGTTCTGTGGGTTATATTGCTAAAACTTTTATTTCATATAGTTGTTTCTATCACCATATGAAAGAAAGTAAATAACTCTCTTTCTCTCTCTCTCTCTCTCTCTACATATATATATATACTGAAATATATCCTGCTAAATAGGGATAACAGTGCGATTAAACATCAAAAAGCTATTGACATTTTGGCCAAACAGAGACAACTTTTTATTTTTATTGTTATAAGTGGACTGATATTAGTCCATACACGGTAGATTAAATTACATTAGGTTAGTGAGGTAGTAATGATGTTCCCCATTTATGGTTTATGTAACAATTATTTACATGGTGGCCCTTACATGCAGCATAGTCTACCGAAAAACTTATACAGTATATGGATATTACGTCTATTTTGCAATTCCCCTTTAGTTAGCGTCATATATAAATATTCCGCATGCATGATAAACACCAACACCTATATGCGTATGTAAATGTGATGGACAATGCATTTTAACTCACGTGCACACAAATATTTCCAAAACATTATACAGTATATTTATAAATATGAAACACACACACACACTTGACCACTGGAGGGTCAAGATTTATCAGGCGTCCTCTCCTGCTGCAGCAGCTGCCCCGGCCAATGTTGGCCCATTCCCCAAGTCCCTCTCCTCGACCCATCCTCACCACCGGGATATCAACATAATCCCGCCAAAAGTGACAATTTCGTTTCAGAAAGAAGTGGGATCAGTGTTCACACTGATGAACAGTGTTTAAGCCAGTGAATTCAGCACAAGACAATACCAGCGAGAGCCGTGACCCACCAGTGAGGTCTACACCCAGAGATATGCACCCCTGGGAACGGACCACCATCTTCTGACCAGGCAGTGCTAATCAGTCCACCGTGGGAACAACGGTGGGTCGGCCTTACACCTGACCATAAGATAACACAACACTACTTAGCAGAGGGTGAGGTACTGTGACACTACCCTATACCACCCGGTGTCTCCATGACCACGTGTGGTCCTACTCATCAACACCCGAGGACGAGTTACTACTACACGTGAACACCACACCACACGATGTCTCCATGACCACGTGAGGTCCTTCTCATCAACACCCCAGGGCGAATCACTACACCACGTGAACACCACACCACTCTGGTGTCTCCATGACCACGTGAGGTCCTTCATATCAACACCCGAGGAAGAGTTACTTCACCACTGGACACCACACCACACCACCCCATCTCTCCGTGACCGCATGAGGTCCTTCATATCAACACATATGGACGAGTTACTGCACTACGTGAACACCACAACACCCCATGTGTCCTTAATGATGTGATGTTTTCTTCATGTCAACACCCCAGGATGAGTTATTGCCCACGTGAAACCCCACACCACCCTGGTGTCTCCACGACGACGTGAGGTCCTTCTTGTCAACACCCTAGGAAGAGTTATTGCACCACGTGAACACCACACTATCCCATCTCTCCATGATCACATGAGGTCCTTCATGTCAACATCTACGGACGAGCTACTGCACCACGTGGCTTACGTGGTCGACCTCACACAGTAGGGCCTGGTCTATCAACTGTAAACTATAATTTGATTGAAGAAAGACGACCCCCTGGCCACTCTGTTAAGTCAGCTGGAGCAGTTGAGGAGAGAGATAGACGTTTTAAAGGGGGAGAACGTAGCCCTCAGGACTGGACTCCTTCAGGTAGGTGTCCTGCCTAGCAGGACACCTGCGAAGGAGGGTCAGGAGGAGCAGGCGTGGAGAGTGATCGTCTCCAAGGGGATTAGGGTCAGACTCAGGAAAGTTGACCAGGGTGTGGAGTGCAGTAACCCCTACCAAGTGTTGGAGGAAGCTGGCGAGGAAGAGAAGAGGCAGGATGGTGTGGTGCCAGGAGAGAAAAGGGCAGTTGTTCAAACCCTACCCAGTGGTAACGTCGTGGTAGTTGAGGACAGCCAGGTGAGATTCTTAGATAGGACTTTTTGTGCAAGAGATAGGAAACGTAGGGGGCGCCGGTGGTAGAAGCGGTACCGCTCTTGCCTCGCAAGCGAGATGTCACTGGTTCGATTCCTGGGCCGGTGGAAAAGTTGTTTGGACACACTTCCTAGCTTCAATTGGTCCCTGTTCACCTAGCAGTAAAGTAGGTACCTGTTGTAAATCGAAAGTTGCGAATTAGTATTCAGGGAAAGGTGTTGGAGCTTCCAATAACTTGATGACAAAAACGATTGACTCTTCAGGCTTCTATGCCCTTGACCCTTCAGCCTTCTACGCCCTTAACTCATGAGACATAAAGGCAAGCATGAACTTATCATGCTTCTCTGTTGGGCGCTGTAAACGCTTCTGCACTTCACCTTATATAGGATGTAGGGGGGTGCCCAATAAAAAAAAAAAAGGAAATGTGTGTTTTCCTGGGGCTGGGATAGGGTTTTGTCAGGGGAGGGTACCAAGCCAGTAGTGTGTCTTAGTGTAGGAGGCAACGAAATAGGAAAGGTTAGGAGTGAGGAACCTTTCAAGAGGTATAGGGAGACGCTGGGGAAGATTAGAGATAGGGGAGGGATCCCGATAGTATGTGGTGTCTTGCCTAGCAGAGGAGTTGGTGGTGAATGGTTGTCAAGGGCAGTTGGTGTCACCGGCCGTCTTGACAGATATTGCAAGTCAATATCAGTCCCATTCATTGACAACTGGGACAACTTCTACAGCAGAAGGGACCTTTATGCTAGGGATGGGGTGCATCTGTCTAGGGATGGGGTGGCAACCCTGGCTCTCTCGAGAGGGCAGTTCAAAAGATGTCGAAGTCTTTAAACTGTTAGGGGAACATATGAGCACGGGGGTGGAGGAGACTGCAGTGGGAGCGGGTAAACAAAGTGAAAGGTTACAGGGAAATAGTGTTAGGAA
Source organism: Homarus americanus (assembly GCF_018991925.1). Lineage (NCBI taxonomy): Eukaryota > Metazoa > Arthropoda > Malacostraca > Decapoda > Nephropidae > Homarus > Homarus americanus. The sequence continues at coordinate 28,802,950 of NW_024713129.1, read as the reverse complement.
TTGTGACAAAACTAAATCAGGCAGGGAGTTAAAACCTAAACGCGACAAAGAGAGGACTCAGAACACGACTAACTTAATGTCTACTATGCAAACGGTAAACGTATAAGAAACAAAATGGATGAAATCTGGGCATTGGTATGTACCAAAAAAAAATTGATATAATAGCATTCACCGAAACATGGATAAACCTAGACGCACCTGAGTTAGAGTTACCTGTCGAATACCAAATTGCAGGTTACAAATTATTCCATACCGATAGGCAGATTAGAAAAGGAGGCGGAGTAGCAATCTATGTCAGGGTTAATCTGAAGTGTGAAATAAATAAGGAAATAAAAACTGAACAGAATACAGAAACAGTTTGGATAGAATTAATCGATGGTAGGGAAAAACTAATCACATGAGTAATATATAGACCTCCTAATCGTGATAGAGTTAATCAGCGACTTATTTGGGATGAAATGCGCAGGACTTCCATACATAGCAAAGTCTGTATAGTAACCGACTTTAACTTTGGCCAAATAGATTGGATTGACCTTACGGGTAACTCAGAATCAGAGGATTTTCTTGAAACAATCCAGGACTGTTTCCTAAGCCAACATAAAACCGAACCCACCCGGGGTAATAATATACTCGATTTAGTTCTGTCAAACAGAGAAAACCTCATTAGTAATGTCGAGGCAGGGAACAAACTTGCTAACAGCGATCACAAAGAAATTAGATTCCAGTTAGAATTTCAGGACAGACGCAAGGAAAATTCCACTAAAGTCCAAGATTTCAGAAGGGCAAACTTTGATAGTTTGAAGAGGCAGCTGAGAGAAGGGGTATCACGCTTGGGGGTGACTTACATGACCTCACATGAGGTGTCCTCACACAATGTACCCACAAAGGGCGACGTCACCTTACCTGGAGACCTGACGGTAGAGGATGATCTGATAACGAAATCCAAGGTTGACGAGTTCCACAACAATTTTAATAACAAGTTACTTAATACACAAAGGCAGAACATACCATGCAGAAAACTCAGATCAAACAACATGACCCTAAATGGATTAATAATTACTTAAAGAACATTATTGGACACAGGAAGGCTATAGGTAGGAGAATAAATCGTGGTGAAGTTTACCTCCGAGATTATTATAAGGTATTGGCCAGAAGGGTTAAGACCGAGATAGGAAAACCAAAGAGGAATAATGAACTGAAGGTAGGAAGGGAGGCGAAGTCAAACCCCAAGGGATTCTATCAAATGTATCAAACTAAAACATTAGACAAGATTGGACCAATACAGTCGGATACCGGCGAGTTAACTGATAACGACGGCGAAATGAGCAATAATCTGAATAAATATCTTTCAACAGTTTTCTCCACCGAAAATTTAAACATGATACCCGAGGCACCGACTCTATACAGAGATAGTGAAGAAAATAAATTAAGTGAGATAGTAGTGACTAGTAACGATGTTAGGAAGCAAATAGACAAACTAAAGCCTATTAAGTCACCAGTTCCCGATGAGATATTTGCCAGCGTATTAAAGGAATGTAAAGAAGAGCTTAGTATGCCCTTAGGAAAGTTATTTAACATGTCTTTAAAAACGGGTGCAGTACCAGAATCCTGGAGGATAGCAAATGTAATACCGATTTTCAAGAAGAGAGATAGATCACTATCCTCTAACTACCATCCAACTAGTTTAACGTCAATTGTAGACAAATTAAAGAAAGCAATCATTTCAAACTCTATTCGAAATCACCTGGAGAAGCACAAGTTGATCTATGATTCCCA
>NW_024713129.1:28738674-28796174 GCF_018991925.1 Homarus americanus | reverse complement strand
ATATCCATTGTCACTACATATAACATCATCCATCATCACTACATATAACACCATCCATCATCACTACATATAACACCACCCATCATCACTACATAGAACACCACCCATCATCACTACATATAACACCATCCATCATCACTACATATAACACCATCCATCATCACTACATATAACACCACCCATCATCACTCCATATAATAATATTCATCATCACTACATATAACATCATCCATCATCACTACATATAACACCATCCATCATCACTACATATAACACCATCCATCATCACTACAGATCGGTAAAGTAGTTTCCGAGATTCTCGTGCGGACTCACACGATAGGACGCCACCCTCCGGGAGGCTCCACATTGTCTCACTGTAGAGCATTAGGGTAGACCACATTTTTGGTTTTGCCATTAGCAGCAAGTATGTTTAGATTTTTGCCAGTTCCAACTCTGGAGCATCCAACATAGAACTGTCCATGAGAAAAGCAAGTAAACACTTGCTATCCATGCCAAGTTTGGTCCAGGCTGTTCATTCGCTAGGCCACGGTACGACGCCACCCTCCGGGAAGCTCCACATTGTCTCACTGTTAGTGTTCAGTCCCCAAAACTTTTTCTTCCATCAATATTTCATTAATGGTGTATGTAAGTTCCACTACAACGGTACAGCAAAGTACATTTTTTTAGCATTAAACTGTTATTATTTTATTGTCTAATCATCACTACATATAACACCATCCATCATCACTACATATAACATCATCCATCATCACCACATAAAACATCATCCATCATCACTACATATAACACCATCCATCATCACTACATATAACATCATCATCCATCATCACTACATATAACACCATCCATCATCACTACATATAATACCATCCATCATCACTACATATAACATCATCATCCATCATCACTACATATAACACCATCCATCATCACTACATATAATACCATCCATCATCACTACAGATCGGTAAAGTAGTTTCCGAGATTCTCGTGCGGATACACACACACAGACATACTTCTTTGTTATATATATATATATATATATATATATATATATATATATATATTTTACTAATTAAAGCCTATGAATTCTTTTTCGATGACCTTGTATTATATTTTGTGTGCAAAATATTATCTGACCTGTAAACATTCAGGAATACAAACAAATATAATGTAAATTTTACGTGCATGAAAATTGACTAATAACTGTGAGTGAGTGAATGTGTGTACAGTATGTGTGTTGGCGAACGTATACATGTTGTAGAGTAACGTGTACGTATTATTGATGGGCGTGTACATGTGTTGAGGAGTGTGTACATATGTTGAGCATGTACGTGTGTTGAGGAGCGTGTACGTGTGTTGAGGAACGTGTACATGTGTTGAAGAGCGTGTACGTGTGTTGAGGAGCGTGTTCATGTGTTGAGAAGCGTATACATGTGTTGAGGAGTGTGTACGTATTCTGGCGGGCGTGTACGTGTTATTGACAGGCAAGGACGAGTGTTGAGGATGATGTACTGAGGACCGTCTATGTGTAGTTAAGGATCATGTACGTGTTGTTAAAGAGCGTGTACATGTTGTTAATGATCGTGTACGTGTACTGAGGGCCGTCTATGTGTAGTTAAGGATCATGTACGACTGTACGTGTTATTGAGGAGTGTGTACGTGTTGTTAAAGAGTGTGTACATGTTGTTAATGATCGTGTACGTGTTATTAAGGAATGTGTACGTGTTTTAAAGAGCGTGTACGTGTTGTTGGGGACCGTGTACGTCTTGTTTAGAATGATGTACGTGCGTTTAAGGAGCTTGTAAGTGTGTTGGAGAGCGTGTACGTGTGATGATAATCGTGTACGCGTTCTGACGGGCGTGTTATTGTGTGTTATTCTGGTGCACTAAATCTGCTTCAGAAATATTGTGTAAATAACGCTTGATAAAAGGGCCTGGCAGGGAGCAGCTTATTTTGGCTTTACACATTGTTGTTTATTGTGCTGGTAGTTGTTGTTGTTGTTGTTGTAATGGTGGTATTTGTTGTTAATAAGGGTAGTTGTTGTTAATGGTTGTAGGTGTTAATGGTTGTAGTTGTTGTTGTTAATGGTGGTAGTCGTCCCTGTTGGAGACAGACAGACAGACAGACAGACAGACAGACAGATAGACAGATAGATAGATAGATAGATAGATAGATAGATAGATAGATAGATAGATAGATAGATAGATAGATAGATAGATAGATAGATAGATAGATAGATAGATAGATAGATAGATAGAGAGAGAGAGATAGAGAGATAGATAGATAGATAGATAGATAGATAGATAGATGAATGTACGAGTTGATAGGTAGATAAATGGACAGATCGGTACACAACAGAGATAGAAAATTGAGAGAGAGAGAGAGAGAGAGAGAGAGAGAGAGAGAGAGAGAGAGAGAGAGAGAGAGAGGTCCGGCTGACAGGATAAACACAAGAGTGAAAGGCAACACAAGGCTGGCTGGTGGGTGTTTCCGTTCCTTCGTTTCCCCCCTCCTTCCTTCTTTCCTTCCCTCCATTCCTTCCACCTTCCTTCCTTCCAACTTTACCTCCCTCCCTCCTTCCCTCCTTTTTCTCCTCCTTCCGTCCTACATTCCTTCCCCCCCCCCCACCTTCCCTCCCTCTTGTAACTCCCGACTTTATGACCGCAATTTTAAAGCTTCTCGGGAAGGTAGGAAAGTCCAGATGGTTTTTTATTTACAAACTCCCAAAACTACCAGGAACAGTTTATGTCACTCGGAGAGATGCTAATCTTTTTTCTCTTTCTTGTAATCTGGAGAGTTATACAGCCCTGGCAAGGAGAGGTTGAGAGTCGAGTGTGTTGGTGGAGTACATGCTGAGGAAGTCTAAGTTTTAACTCATAAGTTCCGGGAATTGCTTTCTGAAGTCACAAAACACTGAGAATTGTATCTGAGATGAGAGTTGCGTTAGCCCTAGGATGAAACAATTTGATTCCAATATTCAGGGTTTTATTTATGTATAAGATTACTTTGTGTCGTGTTAATGAAGATGTTCCTGCATGGAGTAACATATATTTAGAAGTCACAACATACCTTCTGACGTTGTTTCTAAGACTGCTGTGGTTAAGGGGTCTTATGAAGATTGTGACTGTTGAAATACCTCTACTTTCATATTTTTAGACGACTTTACACATCTCTCGGAAGGTTAAGGTCGTGAAGGTGTGGTCGTCACTTTACACATCTCTCGGAAGGTTAAGGTCGTGAAGGTGTGGTCGTCACTTTACACATCTCTCGGAAGGTTAAGGTCGTGAATGTGTGGTTGTCACTTTACACATCTCTCAGAAGGTTAAGGTCGTGAAGGTGTGGTCGTCACTTTACACATCTCTCGGAAGGTTAAGGTCGTGAAGGTGTGGTCGTCACTTTACACATCTCTCGGAAGGTTAGGTCGTGAAGGTGTGGTCGTCACTTTACACATCTCTCGGAAGGTCGTGAAGGTGGTCGTCACTTCCTCTCTCAGAAGGTTAAGGTCGTGAAGGTGTGGTTGTCACTTTACACATCTCTCGGAAGGTTAAGGTCGTGAAGGTGTGGTCGTCACTTTACACATCTCTCGGAAGGTTAAGGTCGTGAATGGTGTGGTCGTCACTTTACACATCTCTCGGAAGGTTAAGGTCGTGAAGGTGTGGTCGTCACTTTACACATCTCTCGGAAGGTTAAGGTCGTGAATGTGTGGTCGTCACTTTACACATCTCTCGGAAGGTTAAAGTCGTGAAGGTGTGGTCGTCACTTTACACATCTCTCAGAAGGTTAAGGTCGTGAAGGTGTGGTTGTCACTTTACACATCTCTCGGAAGGTTAAGGTCGTGAAGGTGTGGTCGTCACTTTACACATCTCTCGGAAGGTTAAGGTCGTGAATGTGTGGTCGTCACTTTACACATCTCTCGGAAGGTTAAGGTCGTGAAGGTGTGGTCGTGGTTGAGTTTCTTGTTTATGTTTTTGGTGTTTTAATTACAACAAGAGGTTATTCACATCGTCTAGAGTCTAGACAGTCCTGGTCGTAGTTTTTGGTACCTTCATAAATCCTTTGCAACAGTTTACAAGAAGCTGCTGTAAAGGTACACAGTTTTTAGAGATTACTAGTGGCTGTACCGACAGTTGGCGCGCGCGCGCACACACACACACACACACACACACACACACACACACACACACACACACACACACACAGAGGGAGGAGTAACGTTGGCGGGGGGATGCAGTAAAACATTTGAGTGTTTGTTGGTTCAGAACATTTGGCTCCTGTTCCCTGGGGGATCATGAAGATGTTGGAGGTGGTGAATATGTTGGAGGAGTGATGAAGATGTTGGAAGAGTGATGAAGATGTTGGAGAAATGATGAAGATGTTGGAAGAGTGATGAAGATGTTGGAGAAATGATGAAGATGTTGGAAGAGTGATGAAGATGTTGGAGAAATGATGAAGATGTTGGAAGAGTGATGAAGATGTTGGAGGAGTGATGAAGATGTTGGAAGAGTGATGAAGATGTTGGGAGTGATGAAGATGTTGGAAGAGTGATGAAGATGTTGGAGAAATGATGAAGATGTTGGAAGAGTGATGAAGATGTTGGAGAAGATGATGAAGATGTTGGAAGAGTGATGAAGATGTTGGAGAAATGATGAAGATGTTGGAAGAGTGATGAAGATGTTGGAGAAATGATGAAGATGTTGGAAGAGTGATGAAGATGTTGGAGGAGTGATGAAGATGTTGGAAGAGTGATGAATGTGTTGGAGGAGTGATGAAGATGTTGGAGGAGTGATGAAGATGTTGGAGGAGTGATGAAGGTGTTGGAGAAAGTTGAAGATGTTGGAGGAGTGATGGAGATGTTGGAGGAGTGATGACAGTGCTGGAGGAGTTATAAGATGTTGGAGGAGTGATGATGATGTTGGTGATAAAGAGAGGAGTGATGAAGATGTTGGAGAGGATGAAGATGTTGGAGAAATGATGAAGATGTTGGAGGAGTGATGAAGATATTGGAGGAGTGATGAAGATGCTGGAGGAGTGATGAAGATGTTGGAGAAATGATGAAGATGTTGGAGGGGTGATGAAGATTATGCAGGAGTGATGAAGATGTTGGAGAAATGATGAAGATGTTGGAGGAGTGATGAAGATGTTGGAGAAATGATGAAGACGTTGGAGGAGTGATGAAGATGTTGGAGAATGATGAAGATATTGGGGGAGTGATGATGGTGTTGGAGGAGTGATGAAGATGTTGGAGGAGTGATGAAGATGTTGGAGGAGTGATGAAGATGTTGGAGAGTGATGAAGATGTTGGAGAAATTGTAATGATTGTTTATCAGACCATAGCTTACACCCCAGAGAAGATCAACACATATAACAGTAAGTAGATGAACATAAGAACATAAGAAAATAAGGAGTCTGCAATAGGCCGGTTGGCCTGTGCAGTGTGCATGGCAGCTCCTGTCGAGAGTTACTACCACTCTCTATCATCCATGAATCTCTCTAGTCTCCTTTTGAAACTTTCCAGCGTTCCAGCACTTACTACAAAGTTGCTAAGCTTGTTCCACTCGTCCACCACCCTATTTGTAAACCAGTTCCTTCCAATCTCTCTCCTAAACCTAAACTTATCCAAATTAAATCCGTTGTTCCGAGTCCTATCCTGCTCGGATATTATAAGAACTTTATCTATATCACCTTTATTGATTCCTTTCACCCACTTGAATACTTCTATCATATCTCCCCACACTCTTCAACTTTCTAGGGAATGCAAGTTTAGTTTCTTTAACCTATCCTGATATGGAAGGTTTCTAAGTCCCGGAATCATTTTCGTCATTCTTCGCTGCACCGTCTCTAGTGAATTGATATCCATTCTATAATAAGGGCACCAGAACTGAACCGCATAATCGAGGTGCGGCCTGACTAGCGCAAGATATAGTTGCAATAAAACCTCTGCACTCTTATTACTTACACTTCTAGATATAAAACCCAATACTCTGTTTGCCTCATTTCGAACATTAACGCACTGTTTTTTAGGCCATAGGTCCGTGCTTACAAGTACCCCTAGGTCTCTTTCACAAGTCGACTTCTCTAGGTTGATGTTGTTAAGGCTGTATACATTGACAGTATTTGTTCTTCCAATATTAAGTACGCTGCACTTGCTGGTGTTGAATTTCGTTTGCCATTTTTCAGACCACCCCTGCAGTTTATTTAGATCCTCCTGTAATGCATTTGCATCCTGCCCTGAATTAATCTGCCGCCCTATTTTGGTGTCATCAGCAAACTTGCTTATGTCACTGCTGATCCCAGTATCTAGATCGTTTATGTAGATTATGAACAAGAGTGGGCCTAGTACTGACCCCTGGGGAACCCCACTGGTTACACGACCCCACTCAGATTTAACACCATCTACGCTGACCCTCTGCGTTCTATCGGTGAGCCATGATTTTCTCCAATTTAAAACTTCCCCTCGATACCATGAGCCTTAATTTTTCTCAGAAGCCTCTGATGCAGTACTCTGTCAAATACTTTGCTAAAGTTAACCCTGTGATATGACCTATGACCGTGTTACTTAAGAAACTACACCTGGACAAACACAGCTGTCCAGACCTGACCCAGGAGAGGTCAGTCACATTGATCCAGAGTCCTTACCGCCATGGGATTTGCTTAACCCGGCGAAATGACCTAGTTAGAGAAACAACCACACCCAGCCAAGGCACACCCAGGTGGTAATAATTAGGAAGCATTACCGTCCGGCGACATGACCATGCACCAGGGCAAACACAGCTGTCCAGATCTAACCAGTTTAGTGTTAATTAGGAGAGGTCATCTGCCGGCTCTCCCCCAATATAAAGGCCCGGCAGCCCCTTCCACCGGCGATCACTTTCACATCACTATCGACAGAAGACGGGGTCACGCTCGTCACTAGTCGAGGTCGGGAGGGAGACTTCCCTCCCCAGCACCACATCTCCAGCTAGCAGTCTCCCATAGGAGACATAGTCCAGCAGCACCTACTGGGCCTCCCTCAGGTCACACGTGAGTCATTGTCAAAGCTTTCCATAGGGTTCTTATCAGTTTTCACAGAAGAAATTCGCGAGGAAATTCCAGAGGTGGAACTGATATTTAGGGGAAAGGAAGAAGAGAAATTAAAGAATATCACTATCAGAAAAGAGGATGTTCTAAGAGGATAAATAAACTAAAGAAGACAAAATCCCCAGGGCCGGATGAAATTTTCCCTCAAGTCTTGAAAGAGTGTAGGGAACAGATTAGCGGACCCCTTGTAAATTTATTTACAAAATCATTAGACACCGGAGTTGTGCCTTACTTGTGGAAACAGGCAAATGTAGTACCCATATTCAAAAAGGGAGACAGAGCATCAGCGTCAAATTACCGGCCGATCAGTTTGACGTCAATAGTGGGGAAATTTCTTGAATCAATTATAGCAGATAGCATCCGATCGCATCTAGAGAAAAGCAAATTAATCTACGACTCGCAACATGGGTTTACAAAGGGAAAATCTTGTCTAACAAATCTGCTGACGTTTTTTAGGAAAGTCTTCGAGGTAGTAGATAATGACGAAAATTACGATGTTATTTACTTAGACTTTAGCAAAGCATTTGACAGAGTACTGCATCAGAGGCTTCTGAGAAAAATTAAGGCTCATGGTATCGAGGGGAAAGTTTTAAATTGGATAAAATCATGGCTCACCGATAGAGCACAGAGGGTCAGCGTAGATGGTGTTAAATCTGAGTGGGGCCATGTAACCAGTGGGGTTGCCCAGGGGTCAGTACTAGGCCCACTCTTGTTCATAATCTACATAAACGATCTAGATACTGGGATCAGCAGTGACATAAGCAAGTTTGCGGATGACACCAAAATAGGGCGGCAGATTAATTCAGGGCAGGATGCAAATGCATTACAGGAGGATCTAAATAAACTGCAGGGGTGGTCTGAAAAATGGCAAATGAAATTCAACACCAGCAAGTGCAGCGTACTTAATATTGGAAGAACAAATACTGACAATGTATACAGCCTTAACAACATCAACCTAGAGAAGTCGACTTGTGAAAGAGACCTAGGGGTACTTGTAAGCCCGGACCTACGGCCTAGAAAACAGTGCGTTAATGTTCGAAATAAGGCAGACAGAGTATTGGGTTTTATATCTACAAGTGTAAGTGTTACGAACCCTCCACCCAGCACTACGAAGCACGCCATCTATTGTCCTGATCTACCTACCCAGCACCACGAGCAACGCCATCTAGGGACGAGACACGAGTATGACTCGTCTTAGTTACCACTCCGAGGTTTCCCTTCTCCCTATCCTGGTTGTTGCGTCACCTCCTCAAAGTCTTCTTTGTCAGCTCCAATTCGAGGAGAGAGGACTTGGCTCTGAAGTGACCACAGGATCATCTATCCTCTAAACCTACGTGCAGTGACTACCTACCGTCTTCTACAATACTCAGCCTTACTCGTCAGCCATCTCAGCTCCTCACTTAAGTACTAGTATCTTGTATTAATTTCCCCACGTCCACTTGCTTCGAGATTGTTTTATGTTTATTAATATGTATATACTGTTAATGTTTAGGTTAAGTTTGGTTAAGGGTAATTTATAAGCTGAATATTTTGTTAAGGGATTTATGGTACTTATTATATACAACGAAAACTCGCATCCTTTGTCTACCCTTTTATAGTCCGATTGTCTTTGTTTTTTTTTTTATTGTTGTTGTTGGGATCTGGGTAGACGTATAACTATATTCTAAATCCCCAACTCGTAACAGTAAGTAATAAGAGTGCAGAGGTCTTATTGCAACTATATGTTGCGCTAGTCAGGCCGCACCTCGATTATGCGGTTCAGTTCTGGTGCCCTTATTATAGAATGGATATCAATTCACTAGAGTCGGTGCAGCGAAGAATGACGAAAATGATTCCGGGACTTAGAAGCCTTCCATATCAGGATAGGTTAAAGAAACTTAACTTGCATCCCCTAGAAAGACGAAGAGTGCGGGGAGATATGATAGAAGTATTTAAGTGGGTGAAAGGAATCAATAAAGGGGATATAGATAAAGTTCTTATAATACCCGAGCAGGATAGGACTCGGAGCAACGGATTTAAGTTGGATAAGTTTAGGTTTAGGAGGGAGATAGGAAGAAACTGGTTCACAAATAGGGTGGTGGACGAGTGGAACAAGCTTAGCAACTTTGTAGTAAGTGCTGGAACTCTGGAAGTTTCAAAAGGAGGCTAGATAGATTCATGGATGATAGAGAGTGGTAGTAACTCTCGACAGGAGCTGCCATGCACAGGCCAACCGGCCTATTGCAGACTCCTTATTTTCTTATGTTCTTATGTGAGTTACTATGGTGGGAAGTGTATTGATTTTCTGTCTGTGTCCGAGAGTCAGTGTCTCGTAACGTAAATATAATATTCTAGTAACTTCGATATAATGTTCTATTAATGTGTCCATGTCATTGAGTTAATTAATAAATAGTTGTATTGAAAGCGGTGTTTAGAAAGATTTCCCCTAAGAACGTATTTACAGCAAAATAACTAACCGACCACGCTACCAAACTTCCTCACTTTACATTCCTACAGTAATCGCTCATTGGAGCGATTTTGGTTTGTGCAGGACAATGAGACCCTTGTCGTTGACGCGATGAGTATAATTCGGTTAAAACCTGTTGAATACAATTCACATATATCAACCGCTGGTACATGAGGACACAGTTTGAATAATACGATCAATATACAGTACATAATTACACTTATTAAAGTTATTTAGAGTTCTCAGAGGATTCAACAGTTCACTATCACACTCACGTTTTGGGGTCTAGGGTTAGATCAACGAGAACAAATCTAATGTCCTGCCGGTGATATTGGCTGACGAGAATCCAGATGTTGCCTTTACAGTAGAAGGCGATAGACTGTCCCTCAGACAGTCACACAGCTGCTACCAGCTCCATCATAACATGTGGCTTGTGTGCACATTTAACACCTCAGCAAAGTTCGTTGTCAACACTGTCTCTCCTCTCTCCCTTTCTCTCTCTCTATCCCTCTCTTTCTCTCTCTCTTCTAGTTTATCTTACTGTGGCGGTAACACCTACCACTAAAATATTCTACCTAAATCCCCCTCATTACAAATGATGAAGATGTTGGAGGAGTGATGAAGATGTTGGAGGAGTGATGAAGATGTTGGAGGAGTGATGAAGATGTTGGGGGGGGTGATGAAGTTATTGGAGGAGTGACGAAGATGTTGGAGGATTGATGAAGATATTGGAAGAGTGATGAAGATGTTGGGGGAGTGATGAAGGTGTTGGAGAAATGATGAAGATGTTGGAGGAGTGATGAAGATGTTGGGGGAGTGATGAAGGTGTTGGAGGAGTGATGAAGATGTTGGAGGAGTGATCAAGAAGTTGGAGGAGTGATGAAGATGTTGGGGGAGTGATGAAGGTGTTGGAGAAATGATGAAGATGTTGGAGGAGTGATGAAGATGCTTGGGAGGAGAGTGATAACGTAAACATACACCCCAGGACCTCAATCTCCAACACACACGAGACAACACATACGGTAGTACCTCAAGATAGCCAAACATACAATTATCCTCAACACACCTCAAATAGCAACCAATAATAGAGAGACAATGATATCACCGGGTCATACATACACCTGGGAGGCCTTAACGATGCCATGGCTCATTTGACCTCGATATGGGGATAATTATTATTTTTTTACCTGTGTTTGATTAGTATTTGTCTACCTGTATGAACTCTTATTGCCATGTTTCACTTAAGCTTGTCCTTAAGTTGTTTATTTTTCATAAATATTTTATGTTTAGACACAGAGTTTTACATACATACATATATACATACATACCTACTGTACATACATACATACATACACACATACATACATACATATTATATAATAATGGAAGCCCCTCGAAATCGAAGATGGCCGGCCCAAGGGCCACTTAAGCGTGAATTTGCTTTAGGTGTAGAAGCTGTCGCCAACACAACAACCACACCCTAAGTTAACGAGCTGCATGACCCAGTGTCAAGGAACAGTCCGAGAAGACCGGACAACTCGCCAACTGCACTGGCTAACCGTTACCCCGGAATATGATTCGCAAATCGCTTAACATCCAGGTTCCCAATTATTGCTGGGTAGACAGAGGCAAATGACGTAAAGAAACTTGCCCATAGTTTCACCCTGCCCGGGGATCGAACTCGGGTCCGCTCGCTTGCGAGGCGAGGATGCTGACCATTACACAACAGGTCGCCTTACATACATACATACATACATACATACATACATACATACATACCTGACAGGATGAGAGAGCTCCTGGCACCAGTGTCGCTAAAGAAATTAATTACACTCACAGTGACAAATTCCTTGTTCAAACAATAAATATTTCTGGTTAAAACACAATAAACAAACAACACATTCTAGTGTTACACAGTGATTAATGTTTGAATGTAAAACAAATCACTGATACGAGAATAACAAGAGTTTGAGGTATTAAGGGAATGACAACCGTTACTGATATAATTACTGATATAGTTAGTGAGTTATATAGTCAGTAAATTATATAGTTACTGATATAACTAGTAAATTATATAGCGAGTGATATAGATATTGTGTGATATAGCTAGTAAGTGATATATATATATAGTGAGTGATACAGTGAGTTATATAATTAGTGAGAGTGCAGAGAACAGCCTCGTGACTTGTACATGGCCTTCATACACCTTACTAAGGCCTTCGACTCGGTCACCAGGGAAGCCCCCCTGGCGGACTCTCAGTCGTTTTGTCTGCCCACTAAAATTCATCACCATTTTGAGGCAACTCCACGATGGCACGAACGGCAGTGTTCTGCACAATGACACCCTGTCTGAGTTCTTCCCCATCCAAACGGGGGCAAAACAAGGATGTGTACTGGCACCAAATCTCTTTTCCATTTTCTTGGCTGCCTTCCTTACTCGTGCTAGTGCCAATTTAGTTGGCGGGGTGGACATCCAGTACCGGATGAAGGGACTTTTCAGCATAAGACGACTCCAGGCAGGAACAAAAGTGTCGGCGACTTCCATCACTGAGCTCCAGTATACGGACGACTTCACCCTCGTCGCTCACACTAAACACAACCTATAGGAGATCCTGAACACCAACGCAGATGCATATACACACTTCGGCCTTGAGGTGAATGTACGTAAACACAGATTCTCTTTCAGCCTGCCCCTGGTTCAGCCACACCTCCACCATCCATCCATCTTAACGGTACTACCCTCTCTAATGTTACCCACTTTCAGTATCTCGGCTCCCACCTGTCCACCACCGTCGGACATCGAAGAAGAGATTCAACATCGGATCAGATGTGCATCTCCAGCCTTTGGTAGACTCAGTACCCGTGTCTTCAGCTGTAGGGAGCTGAACTTATTTACAAAGTTGCACGTTTATCGAGCAGTGATCCTGCTTTTATGACAGAAAGACATAGGTCACACACAGGAGGCGCAACAAGGCACTTGAAAACTTTCACCAACGTAGTCTACGTTCCATCCTCCGAGTTCGCTGGAAAGACAAGAGAACAAACGCTCGTAATCTTGTTGAAACAACTGAAGAAGCATCGAGGCTACCATTATCCATGAACAACTACGTTTAATTGGCCATGTTACCCACATGGACGACAGTAGACTGCCAAAGTAGCTACTTTACAGTCACCTAACGAATAGTAAATGCTGGCGGGCAATGGAAAAGGTATAAGGATAATCTTAAGACAAACGTAATTGTAGTTAAGTATTTATGAAATAAGTATAACGGTCTTGTTATAGTTATTAGCGTCTCGATTTACAGGTAAAGAATGACAGAACAGCACACACACACACACACACACACACACACACACACACACACACGTTTATAATAGTATATATATAAAGTGAAGGAATAATGTTTTAGGTGAAAACACACACACACACACACACACACACACACACACACACACACTCTCTTAAAAAACATTTAACAAGACTAATAAAAAAAATAGGATTACAGTCAATATCTCACAAGTTTAAAAAGTCGCGACTGTCGACACATTGTTAGGAGGTCGTAAACATGTCAGGTGGAGTCGTGTATTGTGGGTTGGGTCTCCTGCGGCATTATGGTCACGCTCTGAAACTCTGGCACTTATTATAAACTATTTTTTACTTAACGGGAATTATTATATCTGAAAACGTGTGTGTGTTGTGTATGTGTGTGTCTGTGTTAAGTGTGTGTGTGTGTGTCTGTGTTAAGTGTGTGTGTGTGCGTGCGTTGTGTTAAGAGTGTGTGTGTGTGTGTGTGTGTGTGTGTGTGTGTGTGTGTTTGTGTGTGTGTGTGTGTGTGTTTTTAAATATAATTTTCGCCACTTATCAGGATACTAGCCGTTCGGGAGGTTGGTGTGTCCAAACTTGTGGTGTTTGGTTGGATCTCACAGGATAACACCCTTCTCATGTGTGTCTGGCCGAGGCCTTGACATATTGGTGAGAGTTACACGCGTTACCGCTGTACCATCAACAGAGCTGTGTTTGATTTGTGTGAGTATATGTGTATGTGTGTGTTTGATGTGAGTGTATGTGTAGTGTGTTTGCGTGTGTGTTTGATGTGAGTGTATGTGTAGTGTGTTTGCGTGTGTGTGTGTGTGTATTGTGTTTTGCTTTGTTGTGCGTGTGTGTGTGTGTGTATTGTGTTTTGCTTTGTTGTGCGTGTGTGCGTGTGTGTGTGTGAATGCTTTAATATGCATGTGTTTATGTGAGTGTTTTAATGCGTACGCACGGTTGTGCACGTTGTATTGTTTGTAAATATGTATACATGTACAGTCGCGAACAAAAGTTGTGTCACCTCTTCTGCTGCTCCACGAACCTTCGGATTCAAAATCGTGAATCCGAAACAATTATGTCCCGAATAATGTATCGGTGTCTACAGCTTCTGGTTCACGAGTCTCAGTCTAGGGGTTCATGACTGAACGTGTTATGTCTGAGTAACACTCACGTGCCAGGAAGTTCTGACGGTGGACGAGGGGCACAATTATGATGTGGTATATCTCGACTTTAGCAAAGCCTTCGACAGAGTCCCCCACGAAAGACTAATTAGAAAGGTAGAAGCACATGGCATCAAAGGTAACATCCTTAAATGGATTAGGGCGTGGTTACAGGACAGGAAACAGCAAGTGAGCATTAACAGCACTAAGTCCCATTGGAGCAACGTCACAAGTGGAGTTCCCCAAGGCTCAGTACTTGGATCATTATTATTTATTAT
This sequence comes from Homarus americanus, assembly GCF_018991925.1. Lineage (NCBI taxonomy): Eukaryota > Metazoa > Arthropoda > Malacostraca > Decapoda > Nephropidae > Homarus > Homarus americanus. Next base: position 28,781,879 of record NW_024713129.1, on the reverse strand, counting down.
ATACATAAACGACATGGATATCGGCATAGACAGCAACATAAGTAAATTTGCTGATGACACTAAAATAGGACGTGTTATTAAATCTGACGAGGACTCGGCAAAACTAAAGGAAGATCTAAAAAAAAATTTCGAATGGTCTGAAAAATGGCAGATGACATTCAATGTGGACAAATGTAAAGTACTCAGTATAGGAGATGTAAAAAGGGAAACCAGATACTAGATGAACAACGATGCCATAGAGAAATCGGACTGCGAGAGAGATTTAGGAGTAATGATAAGTAGGAACCTTAAGCCAAGTAAACAATGTGTTTTTGCTCGTAACAAGGCTAATAAAGTACTTGGGTTCATACAAAGGAGTGTTAGTTACAAGACTAGCGAGGTCATCCTAAAACTGTATCTTGCGCTTGTGAGACCACACCTGGATTACGCAGTTCAGTTCTGGTCACCGTATTACAGGATGGATATAGAATCATTGGAAAGAATTCAGAGGAGAATGACAAGACTAATCCCGGGCATTAGGAACCTTGAGTATAGAGACAGGTTAAAGCTTCTTAATTTGCACTCCCTCGAGAGACGTAGAGCGAGGGGCGACCTGATAGAGGTGTATAAGTGGAAGGCAGGGCTAAACAAAGGGACATTACAAAGGTACTCAAACTATCCAACCAGGAGCGAACTCGTAACAATGGTTTTAAATTAGACAAATTTAGATTTAGGCGTGAAATAGGTAAACACTGGTTTGGAAACAGAGTAGTGGATGAATGGAACAAGTTACCAAATATCATCATTAACTCGAATACGCTGAATAGCTTCAAACATAGGTTGGATGCTTATATGAGCAATAGGGTTTAGGTGTAAACGGGACTGCCCAGTATGGGCCAATAGGCCCGCTGCAGTTTCCTCCATTATTATGTTCTTATGTTCTTATGTACTATACACCATCGTTATGTGAAGTTTTACGTACACTTAATTAAACCAAAATACTCGTGCTTACAACGACAGGTAAACATCAGCATTTTATTGTGTGTGTGTGTGTGTGTGTGTGTGTGTGTGTGTGTGTAAACGTATCCCGAGCGTGTTTAAGCGACTTAGTCCCCGACAATAGACTCCAACCTGCCTGCCTCTCTAACACACACCCTGGTACACACCGCAACCCCAGCTCAGGGGGATAAACACCAGATTACCCACAACTTCCACCCCTAGGCTTATACTGTGACCAGGTGATTCATGTCACACGATAATGACCACTAATGATAGTATTTAAATAATGCCACACATTACCAGATTAATAAACACTGGGGGTACAAAGCCAATACCATTATTGCTGGAGGGGTGAAGGAGGGTTGTAGGAGACGATGTTGTAGGAGGTTGTTGGAGACGGAGTTGTAGGTAGAAGGGCAGGCCGTGGAGCAAGGATGGGAGAGGGTCGATAACAGAGGAAGGAAGGCAGTGTGCATACATGCTTGTGGTTCACTCTCTCTTGAAGATCCAGCATGTCAGCTGAACATGACAGAGCTTCCCCATGTGTCTACATATTCCCAGTAAGACGTTGACTACAAGAGACGTTGCGAAATTCCTTGATTATAAACGATGTACAGACTCCTGTAATGTGGACGGGACAGAAATACTTATACTGTAGATGTTAAATGACGTTAATACACACACACACACACACACACACACACATATATATATATATATATATATATATATATATATATATATATATATATAAAATCTTTTTCATTCCACTATGACCCACGTAGTGTATATATTGCATTAAACACTTATATAGGTAAGATATGTGGGACACACACACACACACACACACACACACACCCCCACCCATAAACACCAGCTGTGAGGGAATCACTACACCACGTCAGGCCCCTCATAACACCATATGTGAAGGAGTTACTACACCACGTGAGGCCCCTCATAACACCATCTGTGAGGGAATTACTACACCACGTGAGGCCCCTCATAACACCATCTGTGAGGGAATTACTACACCACGTGAGGCCCCTCATAACACCATCTGTGAGGGAATTACTACACCACGTGAGGCCCCTCATAACATCATCTGTGAAGGATTTACTACACCACGTGAGGCCCCTCATAACACCATCTGTGAGGGAACTACTACACCACGTGAGGCCCCTCATAATATCATCTGTGAGGGAATTACTACACCACGTGAGGCCCCTCATAACATCATCTGGGAGGGAACTACTACACCACGTGAGGCACCTCATAATATCATCTGTGAGGGAATTACTACACCACGTGAGGTCCCTCCTAACACCATCTGGGAGGGAGTTACTACACTACGTTTTTGCCGTTCAACACCTACATTAATCTGTATGTTCACTGTATGTTCCTTTACCTTTCTCTAATGAAGGCTTTTGTTAAACCACCAATGTATGTAATAAGTCATTTATGTCCAATGTATATTTTCAGCCTTGGGGCTGCAGAACTTTTTCAATAAACAGTCACTTATTATTATTATTACACAAACAGCCCCCCACACAAACAGCCCCTACACACACAAACAGCCCCACACACAAACAGCCCCACAAACCCCCCCACACACAAACAGCCCCACACACACAAACAGCCCCCCACCCCACACACACACAACAGCCCCACACACACACACACAAACAGTCCCCACACACACAAACAGCCCTCACACACACAAACAGCCCCCACACACAAAAAGCCCCCACACACAAACAACCCCCCACACACACAAGCAGCCCCCCACACACAAACAGCCTCCACACACACACAAACAGCCCCATGCACACACAAACAGCCCCCACAAGCACAAACAACCCCCACACACACAAACAGCCCCACACAAACAGCCCCCACACAAACAACCCCACACACAAAACAGCCCCCCACACACACAAACATCCCCCACACACAAACAGCCCCCCACACAAACAACCCCACACACACAAACAACCCACACACACAAACAGCCCTCACACACACAAACAGCCCCCACACACACACACACACAAACAGCCCCACACACACAAACAGCCCCCCACACACAAACAGCCCCACACACACAAACAACCCCCACACAAACAGCCCCCCACACACACAAACAGCCCCCACACACACATACACCCTCCACACTTGCACAAGTTCTTAAATTACAGACCCAGTAATACCCTACTGCTTGCCTGCCTCTGTTTGTTTACCCGTGGTCGTTCCCTCCCTGTGTGCCGCTCCTCACACATAAGACGCTCTGCACCACGCTTGACCACAGCTGCTAGGTATGAGAGTTGCTACTAAGCACCTGAACCCCCCAGAAACTGCAAACGGCTTAAGGATATTAGGTTACTTCAGGTTAGGTTAAGTTAGGTTAAATTAGGTTAATGTTGTGTTGTATTGTGTTGTGCTGTGTCGTGTTGTGTTGGGTTAAGTTGGGTTGGGTTGGGCAGGGTTGAATATGGTAAGGTTAGATTGGATTAGGTTAGTTTATGTGGGGATAGATTATATTGGGTTAGGTTAGGTTATATTGAATAAGGTTAGTGTGGTTATGTTTGGTTAGGTTAGGTTAATTTAGATTAAGTGAAATTCAATAAGGTTAAATTAGGTTAAGTTAGGTTAGGTTGATTTAGGATGGGTACGTTCAAATATTACTATTCAATATAAGTGGATTATTTCCATCGGGGTTCAGAGTCCGGCGGTAATGACTCTCGTACCTGGCAGGACACACCTGCCACCCTTGATAGCAATTTAATCACGGTACTGAAGATATTGCAGTAAGGGGAGGGAGGGAGGGTCATTAGCGAAAAACAGTAGCATTCATTTTCTTGATGGAGTCTTGAGTTGCACACAGAAGCGATCACTGCATTGAAGATAAAAGACAAGAGTGAGGGAGGAGAGAAATGATCACATGAGTTGAAGACTGAGTTATGTTGTGAGAGAATGAGTTTTGCGTGTGTGTGTGTGTGTGTGTGTGTGTGTGTATGTGTGTGTGTCTTCCTTTTTCTTGTCTGTAACATCGCCTTTGTTGTCTGTGTGGACGAGCAGTGTCAGTGTCGAGCTCGTATTTACAAAAGAAAAAAATATAGATTGTAAAATTGTGTGCCACAACAGCACTGAGGCAGCTCATATATTCAAGAATTCCCATAACAACAATCCACCAACAAAAAAGAACACTGTGAAGCTTATAAACAAGTTTAGTATAACAGCGAATGTTTCAGGTCTACAGCAGCCAGAAGACCTGCCTGCAGCTGTACGACCTCAAGTTTACAGACTGCATTAAACAGTAAGTCCTGGCAAGTCTCACAGGGAAGTGTCTTTGGCCTTGAAATCATCCATATCTCACCAGAATCAAATAACAAAATAATTCAGATTAAAAGTTCACCGTCCTGTGCTGCCGTGGATGACGCCCTGATCAGTGTTGTGAATTTTGCAAAAAATATGGATTTGGATAAACAGAAATCCTTTTCTTTTCGACATAATTTCTTGGAACGATGAAGCCACAGTTAAGTTATATGAGAAATTTTATTTATTACTTTATGATTCAGGATTATGAACAATACCCCCGTAACAATATCCTTTACATATAACTCTACACAGGATTACAGCTGTGTCATACAACTCTTGTCTCTGCTGTGAACACACTCACACGTACCAGGAGAGTTAGAAGGCGATAGACAGTGGCGGTGCGTGAGTCTTGAGAGAATGTACCACTTTATATAAATGTCTTGTGTTTACACTGAAGGGAGATGATGTGTACCGCGTTAAATAAAGGTTGTGTCCTTTATAATAATACGGGAGGTAGAGGTACCGAGTTAAATAAAGGTTGTGTCCTATATAATAACACGGGAGGTAGATGTAACGCGTTAAATAAAGGTTGTGTCCTATATACTAATATGTGTTATATAAAAGTTGTGTGCTATAGGCTTATGAAGAAGGAAGATGCACCACATTATATAAAGGTTGTTTGCTATATACTAACACAGTAGGCAGAGGCACCGCCTTAAACAAGGGTTATAATGCCACGAGATTACTCGGGAGGGAGCTGGACCGTGTTATATATAAAAGTTGTTCGCTATATACTAACACGGAAGGGAGATACACTGCACTAAATAAAGGTTATGTGCTATATGCTTACAAGGGAGTGGTTGTTACACGGGTTATGTCTCGCTGGCCTGACACTTACTCCATCTCATGCAAGGTTGAGATAACTTCTCATTCATAAACTCTGAAAACTTGAGAAAAAAAGATGAAAACAAAGAACACTGAAGACTTCGTATATGAAGCAACACCAACTCCAACACTACACACAAAAGTCACAAAAAGTCTTATGAATGACGAGACATATGCATATAAGCCTCCAGAAATTACCATAAAAGAGAAATATTCCTACAAAATATCTATCTGTCTATCTATCGCAAAAATCACATTGTTACTTTAATCCAAAAATAAATTCATAAACGTCTTCAGACATTACCATAACGTAGAGGTACAACCATCTATACACATGTAACAATAACACAAAACAAAATGTATTTAATGACAAATTATGTTCATGTAAGGCATCATAAACTGCTATAACGGAGAATGATTTCACGTCAAGTCCGTAACTACATAATGCCTAACAAAAATAATTTGGCCTCGTCAATTAAAAGATTATTTCTTGTGTGACTCGCAAAGGTCAAGTGGTGTTAACAGACAGTGTGTTTTAGTAAGAGTGATGAAATAGAACACTGAAATATGACTCGTATGACTCGTTATAAAAGAAAGCTCAGAGGAACTAAGAGGATAAAGTAAGTCTGAGATATTTTGTATTCTTTTTTAAATTGTTCAAATCAGTTTCAATTCGTAAACAGAAGAGGAATTCCATAATAATATTTTTCTTTTCACTTTGTTTTGGTCTCTCTCTCTCTCTCTCTCTCTCTCAACTATTCAGATATGATATACATTTCACCAACAGACTCAGACACACATCCACACAGGTCACTCAAACACTCTTTGGATCAATGGAGTATAAACCTGCAACAGATATCCACACATTAGTACTAACATTATTAAAACGCACCTCATACATATAGTGACCTTGTGCGTGTGTCTGTGTTAGCGTAAGCACTTGATAAGCTCATTAGCCCAGAAAAAAATATTACACCACAAATGTCAGGTACTTACAAAAGAGGATGACAACCACTAATTAACATAACTTATAAAAGAAATGCGAAAAAAAGGTTGAATATCAGTACTTATATGCCACTTAAACACTCTAGCCTTACTGCCACGAAAAACTTCACTACAGAAAGAATTCATTATGAGGTCGTTATAAAAACGTGAACGTAAAGTTTACATGTACTGTGTTGAGTTCATGTGCATTAGAACGCTCGTTAGTTTCTCTTTTACTGGGTACGTTTACCTCAGCGTACAGTCAACAAAAATATTCTGCCCCCCCTGGGTCTGACGGCCTTCACAACGATCACCGACTGAAGCCATGTTCATTTGGTAAGGTTGGTGCATCTGATTGTGTGATGCATTGTGTAACCAATACGTTGTATTCTGTAATCACGTATAGTTAATACAGAAAATTTAACAGAAATCACCCTAGTAAATAAGTGTTGTTCAGAATTCTTGGTCCGGTGTGTCACATTGTATTAACATCGTAAGGGTACAGATACCTTCTGTTTTCTCTTTTTTTTTACTGTATATGTTGCATCTGTTGCTGTCACTGTCCAGCCAAGAGAAATATTCCTGACCCTAGCCTGGCCGTGTTGGGTATAATGTAGGTAGGAATATCTCTCTCTCTCTCTCTCTCTCTCTCTCTCTCTCTCTCCGGTTTTCATTAACTTTTCCCCATCTCTGTCCCTTGCATATACTCTGCTCCGTCCCCTTTACCCTCCTGTCCTCCTCCTGTGTCACCCCCGATCTCTCAGTGTCATTCCCACCTGTTCTTGCCTTGCCACCCCTCCTGACACACCCCCACTGTACATATACATCACGCCCCGCCGACCATTGCCTATCATTTGTGTTGACACTATACGGCTTTACCGGTGACGTCACTGATTGGGTATTTGACGGATCGTTTGTCACTGTGTGTGTGTGTGTGTGTGTGGTAGCGGCTTACGTCACAGGACTACAACTGTTTCTCCAACAAGGGTCAAATACTCAGCATAAAACAGTCCTTTGAACGAGCGCAACAACCATCGATGGTGGCGGTCACAAGCGGAGGCTATGAGACAGACGCTGGTAACCGGTTAGCTGCCTCCTCCTTCCTACGACAGTACCTGAAGAGCTTACGGTGGAGGGGTATGAAGGAATGAGGATGAGGAGAAAGTTTGTTACTACTTCATTCCCCACCCATCCCTCATTCCCCACCCATCCCCCATTCCCCACCCATCCCCCATTCCCCATCTATCCTCCTTTCTCCATCCATCTTCCTTTCCCCATCCATCCCCCATACCTCATCCATTCCCCATTCCCAACCATCCCCCATTCCCCAACCATCCTTCATTCCCACCCATCCTCCAGTCTCCACTCATTCTCCATTCCCCACCTATCCTCCATTTCCACCCATCCCCCATTCCCCAACCATCTTCCATTCCCACCAATCCTCCTTTCCCCAACCATTCCCCATGCCTCATCCATCCCCCATTTCCACCCATTCCCTACACATCCTTCATTCCCCAACCATTTTCTATACCCCATTCTCCCCCCATTCCTCATTCCCCACCCATCCTCCATTCCCCACCCATCCCCCATTCCTCATCCACCTCCTACAAACATGATATCAATAGTACCAGCTTGGAGGCCTACACACGCCACTAAGACCTGACACAGCGGTACCGGCCGTGAAGGAAGCCAAGGAGAGAGAGCTTAATTTGTTTGGTGTGAGCAACATCACAAGAAAGTAGTTAAGCCTCATACATCCTGCGACTGAGACCACCACAACCTTCTTCCTTATGGGATTACAACATGTCACTCCTCAACGCGTATGACTTCTGGATAATCTCTTGCTGCACTGACTGATTCCTGAAACACCTAACCTCAGCCTCCTCCCCTCCGACACCATGACACACACACACAAACATATATATACATATATATACATATATATACATATATATATATATATATATATATATATATATATATATATATATATATATATATATATATATATATATATATATATATATATATATATATATATATATATATATATATATATACTGTATATATTCTGGCGTGAACCAACACTTCCACTCAACTGAACTCAAACAGTCAACACCTGGTGCGTTTATTGCCTAACTCAGTTGAAAATACTATTAGGAAGCAAAAATTATGTTATGTTTAGTGTCTGTGTATTTTGGCCTACGTTTGATGTGTTAAGCCTCACACTACCTCACCACCAACGATAAAATCTGGCCTAAATTACTTCATACTCCTACAACAACACCACGTGTTGGGAAATATGACCTAACACCACCAAGTATATACTCGAGGTATTATCACCACAAAGTACTTTTAGAGGGAAATTTTATACACTTGTCTACCTTTTAAACTAGGTAAAATATTCACAGTGGGAAGGAACTGTTAGGTCACTCCTGCTTTATGTTTTGACTTACTGGTTGAAAGAACTATAGACCCCAGGGATACTTGGCTTGCAAACATACAAAATAATATTGTATTTCAGGGTCTTAAATTTTGGCAGATAAATCATTCTAGATGTGTATTTCCGTTTTAGGTGCTCCAACTACCAGGTTAGTAAGTACCATTCATAAGGCTACTTAATAAAGTGAACAATTCTTATAAGAATTAAATATCTGGTCTCTTTAAATCATGTCATGGTGTTTAGATATTTTAGTATATCAAACACTTGTTTTTGTGTTCACTAGTATGCCACACTTATACATGTAAAAAAAAGCCAGGTGTTTCATTACTAAAGGTGGAAAGTTGGCATGAACCTGATTGTTAAGCCACAGATAAACTCTAAGGGACTTTTATACAAACACATATATGAAAAAAATTTCACTAAAATATTATTCCACTTTTGTACCCCCGACCACTCCTTAAAGAGTAATTTAGCTTCACGTCACACTTAACATACACAAACATGGGACCACTACGCTACCATGAGTAACGACGTTTAATAAATTTCCGAAATAAATAGTTGAGCTACCCGACTTGGTCTGGGTGGAGGCAGGGAGATAATGCACGACTATCCCATAGGGCCGGCCACCCGCACCTCCCTACCAATTTCAGCCCTTTATCTTCAAAACTGTGGAAATGCATAAGGCACCGAAACACACACACACACACACACACACACACACACACACACACACACACACACACACACACACACACACACACACACACACACACACACACACACACACGACCATCACCGTATAAAAGTGCACGCACACAGATTGAAACAAGCTGAAACAGGGTGAGACCAAAAATGAATAGAGAAAGAAATGAAAAAGAGGAAGAAATGAGAGGAAAAATAAACGATAATATGAAAAGAATAAGAGAGAGAGAGAGAGAGAGAGAGAGAGAGAGAGAGAGAGAGAGAGAGAGAGAGAGAGAGAGAGAAGCCCCAACAATTCCAGGTTCTAGTCTTATAAGTTGTTACTAGTAGTGATACTGCCCTGTAGAGCTTCTTGTCCATATAGTTTGTGTGTGTGTGTGTGTGTGTGTGTGTGTGTGTGTGTGTGTGTGTGAGCATACATAGGCATATATAACGTTAATAACCCACACTTACTCACATATAACCTCACTACCGCTTACACGTCCACATATAACCCACAAACCCACACATACCCATAAACCCACACTACCCTCATTATATCCTCACAACTACACAAATACCCACTTTATAATCTCACAACCCCACACAAACCCACATTATAACGTTACAACACCAAACATACCCACATTATAATCTCACAACCACACAAATACCCACATATAACCTCACAACCCCATACATACCCACATATAACCTCACAACCCCACACATACCCACAAAACCCCACATATTACTTCAAACTCAAGACATACCCACACAACCCCACATATTACTTAACAACTCCACACATAACCACACAGCCCCACATATAGCTTCACAACCCCACACATACCTACACAACCTCACATGTTACTTAACAACTCCACACATACCCACACAACCCCACATATAACTTCACAACCCCACACAACCCCACATATAACTTCACAACCCCACACACACCCATAACCTCAAGTATTATGCATCACCCGGGGTATTTCTCCCCTCCACCCGGTCCTAGTTAAGTTGTGGGCCATTATTACACTATGTAAATACTTGTATAAATTAGAGTGATGATCCAGCTCTGCCGTGCGCTCTCACACCCCGGGGATGAGGCCTAATTTTGTGGGCTTGCGGAGTGAACGAGGGAGTCTGGCGGTGATGTTTTGTTTGTGCTTTAGGGGAAATTTATTGAGTTTTCCCGTATCTCTGTTTAAGGAAGTTTTGTTGATGGTTAAAGGAGAGTATAGAGACTTTTACTGGGATTTTATTTTGTGGAGATGTGTAGCTTTCAAGGGAAATTATTGTAATATTCCTCTGGGTTTGTTTCTTTGGTGGAGATATTTTTATACTTTAGGGAAATATGTTATGGGTTTTAATGTGTTACCGTTTTATGGGAATTTTATTTATTCTTTGGGGAAAATTTGTAATTGCGTCGATATTTTTTTCTTTTTTGTACTTGAAAGAATATGGGGAAAATGTGACTCGATGCATCAGAGAAAAAACGTAGTTCTCCTATGATCTACTTTCACTGAGGTAGTTTTGTCTAAACTTTGGGAAAATAAAAATGTATAAAGTTTGTGATGAATTTAGTTAAGGCCCGTGGCGAAAATATATATAAAGTTTATGGACCATTCTGTTTTATGGTACAATATTATAGTCTGGTGGGGGTATTTTTCTCTATATTTTTTGGGCAAATGGAAAATATAACTAACTAAAGATAATCCTGTGTTTTATGATACTAAATATAAGTCGGTGAAAGATTTTGTCTTTCTTGGGAAAATATATATGAAGTCTTGCGATTAGTTTTATTATATGATATGATACTGAAGTTGTTCTCGTTCGATTTTTTTATATAACACACAGCTGAAGTAAGTTAAGTTTTATTCTAGAGTTTGATAGACATACACAGTTTATAGACGTTTGCTACGCTTTTCTTGTATGGCAGACAATAGTGGTGACGATATTTTTTCTCTGTTTGCTTGTTACTAAAAAAGGATACTCAGGTTAGTGTACAGTAAACCCGTAGTACTGTATGTCACTGGGACCATCGTTAGTCTTGATACAATATTGAAATATGATGAAACTTTCCCGTGTACACTGGCGTAATGCTAACAAAAAAGTACTCCCCTGTAATCATCTTAACGTGGAGGTAATCTACTTTTTTTTATTGCCATCCAACCATGAAATTTGGTGCCTGTGTTTTGTCTTGCCGCCATTAAAAGTCTACCCGGTCCATCGCCTGAGTATAAACATGTACATTACTCCAACATACCGAGGTGCACCACTTATCATGAGGGTGTTTAAGCACCGTTCACTAACACATAACTTTCTACTTTATACATCAAATAAAAAAATAATATACGCATATATACTTTCTATAGTACTCGTGATTATAATATTCACAGTAGAAATATATGGAAAATATACACAGAGGAAAGTATACATGAACCTGGTTACTCGCTCTGTATAACCCGTCTTTCACGGTCTGGCTGTACTGGAGTAATATATTAGTGTATATAGAAAAAATATACATACACTTAACCTCTAGTTGATGATACACAACGAGGTGGTATAATGTGCGTAGAGGTAACTGGGAAAGCGTATATAATATAAGAAATTATAAGTATAGGTAAAGATATCTCTCCGAATATCCTGGTATAGACATATTTGCTAATTCTTCAGTATAGACACATGTTTTTAATTGATCTTTTTACCTAACTGATCATATTATAGTTTGTGTATACTTATAGTCATTGATAGGCAACAGGATATCATTTACGTAGAGATAACAGGAAATACAAGGATGCCTCAAAAAAAAGTATACACAGTGCCTTAAAGATTTTCGTGGAGAGATTACGTGCGGCAATGTGTATAGTTTTTTCTGAGGCACCCTTGTATTTCCTGTTATCTCTACGTAAATTATATCCTGTTGCCTCCCTAGTATGTATGTATGTATGTATGTATATATGTATGTATGTATATATGTATGATGGGACCCACTTTTGACCTTTGACACCCACAGAGTGACCTCCACGACAGGTGGCCGCGAGGTAATCATTACACATAGTTTGGTAAATATTAATGTTTCTGCACATTATCATCAACATTCCTTCACTATTTCACAAGTTATAGTGTGACGGACGGACGGAAGGACAAACAGACGTACGGAAAGACAGCCAGACACAGGAACTGACGGGCAAACAGACAAAGTAATGACTAAGCGCATCTCTTGGTTTCGGGGAGAGCATAATAATTTTTTTTTAATATTTCAAAACCTTATATATAGAATATGCAAATTTACCTGAGTGAGTCCTTTGAAGATTACAGATGACGGTGTTGTAGTTTACTGTGGGGATGAAAAAATTATTATTATTATTATCGCTATTATTATCGCTATTATTATCGCTATTATTATTATTATTATTATTATTATTATTATTATTATTATTATTATTATTATTATTATTAAAACCCTACGACCATCAGCGTTAATAAACATGTCACTTGTCTTTACTTATGATATAAAAAAGTTGTAAAAGTTCAGGGATATTTATGGTGGGCTATATTTAGACAGTTTTAATGCACTCAGGTGCTTCAACTACCTGTACGGTCTTCAAGTAATGTTCACTTAATCTATATTTTTAAACTAACAAAAAACCAAGAAAGGTGTCTTTAGTTGACCTCGATTGACATGTTCTTATAATAGATTTTAGTCCAGTAACTGCCAGGGTCTCTAAACAGCTTTCAGAAAAACATTATATTTAAGCGAGAAACAAGTTTGACAATTATGAAAGATATTCCTCTTAACCTGAGTGAGTGTTGCATATCACAGCATAAAAATGTTGACTTTTATTCAAGCAAAAACTGGGAGATACTTTGTACGAATAACACACACACACACACACAACTGTATAGTCACTGTATGTTCCTTTACCTTTCTCTAATGAAGGCTTTTGTTAAACCACCAATGTATGTAATAAGTCATTTATGTCCAATGTATATTTTCAGCCTTCGGGCTGCAGAACTTTTTTTAATAAACCGTTAATTATTATTATTATTATTATTATTTACACACACACACACCTGAAAATGCGCTACGAAAACCCAACCCAACCAAATCTTGCCTAACCTGCCTCTTGATAGCATTAAAAGAATAATTACCTAACAATATATATATAACATATAATGTGTTAAAGGTGTAATATAGCTGGCAGTCAAGAGAGTCACGGTAATAATAATATTACATCAGTAGATCCCAAAGTACTCTCGCCAATGTTGAAATAAGAGATAAAACATTTATTTTATCAGATAAGAATGGACTCGATCTTTTTTCTTTCTTTTCACAACTTAAATTCCTCTTTTGATGTTAAAGTTTTTTGTTCACGGAGTTTTTTTTTAGAGATAAGGAGAGCCACTGTACCTGAATAAAAGGCTGGAATATCATTTAATAATAATACAATATTTTGGCAATAACGAATGTTTCTTTTATGCTGACTCTCCAAATATTACAAGAATTTAGACGAGTTTTATAAATTGAAAAAATATTTTTTTTCTGGCTAAATAAGTCCTCATATTTAAGCGCTTTGAATAATATTTGGTAAAGTGTTCCATTATAAAAGAAATAAAGAATAAAGTTTTTTTTTCATATTGCTTTTTTGTTAATTATTAGAAGACTTTAGTTGTGCGTTTATTCATTGAATCAATATTAAATGTAATTTTTTGTCAGCCTAAATAAGTCTTAAGGTGTTTGACTGGGTTTTTTATTGTTAATTTTTATTACTCGATTTACCAGAATTTTTTAAACACGATATTGCAACTCATACCAGGACGTTGCTCTGCAATTGTTAGATAATTTGAATCATTTATCGAATGAAAAATGTATGTTAGAAAAATATGTAAATTAATACAAAATTACTATGAATAAATATTTTGGGCAAACGTTTTAATGTATCCAAAGAAGAGGATATTGGTTTATTTTAATATACTTTTCATATATATTCTTTAAATATTATATTAACTTAGTCGGATTATATTCATCGACAAAAGAATAAACAGTGCCTTCTATCAAGTTAAATTACTTTATATAAAAGCAATCATATTTTTCTATGATCAGAAAAAATCAAGGTTTTAACTACAAATTAACCAAATCATTACACAAGACCAGGTTTTTTTAATCAAGATATTTATAAAAGTCAACAGTATATTCAAGGCTTACAACGTACTCTTAAACTATAACAACAGTACCATGCCTCTTAATTACAGAAATGAAAATATAAGTTAGTGTTTTTCTCTCTCGTAAGTTAAGTGCGTCACTAAACCATTACCGGTTTAATTATTTTATTTTGTTACGTATTTCATAAATTTCACTCATTTGGATTTTGCTACGCAGTTCGTTCACTTTTCCCATTTTGTTACGCATTTTTCATTATTAACTTCATTAGTTTAGGTATTTTATTCAATTTATTTTGCATTTCTATAATTTATTTCAAGCTGTTACGCATTTTTATCCTTAGTATCATGTTATTAATCACCTCTATCATATTATACTATTTAATTATATTAATATCTCCTTTCACCCTTATATAAAATCTATGGTTTACTCTATCCTTTCCTATTTCCTATTTCTACTTTTCTTTTATCTTTTAATAATTTCTTCTTTCATATGTTCTTTCTATTCTATTTTCATACTATCTTTATTTTGTTCTCTTTTATTTCGAACTTGAATCCCGTATCATTATTTTTTTTAACTTATGTTTTATTTTTTCTTATTTATTAAATTTCCCATTTTATTTTTATACAATTACTATGTCTATTTGATTATCTCCTATGTTTATATTTACTCTATCCTTATACAATTTACCATATCATTCTACTCCTTATTATATCTTTACTAGAAACATCATTCTACAATTATTTCTTTATTACTATCTTCATTCTGTTCTTCGTTATATCTATATTTACCCTCATATTACATTTCTATTTTCATTCTCCTAAATACTTTGTTTCCTTTTACCACCAGACCAGGATATTGGAGGCACGGATTACCTGATGGAGCAGCGAGGGGGAGGCCAGAAATAACTAGAGAGGGTGTCACTGTGTACCAAAACTTGTCCCCAAAATAGTAACTTGGTATACCTGAAATGTGTAGGGAAGTTGCTGACAATGTTATGTTGGTAGCCCTGAATTGTAAGGAAATTTTTCCCATTACGTTGGTTCCCCTGAACAACTACGTCATGCTCTCTCTCTCTCTCTCTCAACAATGGCCGCCTCCCAATATATTTTACATATCTGGGTTTACAAATAATAATAGTAGGGCGTAAAAATACGAAAATGCAACCTCCGATAACAATAGCACTAACTAGTAATGATATCTTACACCATCCACACCCTATCACACATTGTTAAATATACCTTACACCCTCCCGGTACAATAATATTTATGTGAAGAAAACTACACACATCTGTTACAGCTATAACACATCAACACATGAAGCTTATCCCTCGAGAAATTTACAAACGAGAGAGAGTAAATATTGCCTTAAACCTCTTGCAGTAGTGTAAAGTTTAGCGTAAACTTTAGTATTGTTACTCCGATACAAGTGTCTTTAAGTTCCTGGTAATATGTGATTGGAATACTTTGCCAGAAGACATGTTGTTTTACGCATTAAGTCGACATTAATTCCGCCTGTTGACACAACCACGACGCAGGTTGAGGTGGGTGATGCTGGGAGCTGCTTGGGAATTTACCAGAAAAAAAGGGGGGTTACTGGACAGGATTCTTCATATACGGAAAAGAATTTGGTTTATCCAGACCAAATATTTAAACCATTTTGAAATCATGTTTTAGGAACTTACCCAGAGAAAGGTGATTACTAACCCTGGTAGTTGTAGCACCTTAGACTAAAAATACAACAACAGTGTTTTATCTACCAAAAGAATACAATAATAAATGTTTTCTTTACACTCCAATCACCTCAGTAAGCTACAAACACTACGGACAGAAAACAAGACTGACAACACTGAGCATCATTGTGTAGCGAATAAATACAAATGATATACGAAGTACCTATGTGTGTTTGTCGATTTGATGGCCGCCATTCTAAAGAATATTTCACTCGAATAAATATTCCACAATAACAAGTCTCCCCCGAATTCAAAAGCTTTATAAATGCTGAGGATTATATATTCCTATAAATAATATTGCAAGCATAGAGAGCCATCCGAGTTAAAACAGTAAATAGTTTTCAAGGTTTAAAAGTTAAGAGATTCAGTATGTATAAAATTTACCTCTAGGAGCAAAAAGCCACAAATTTAACTAGTTCATCCTTATGTCACCTCGATGGTAAACATTCACAAACCCCAAACATTATGTCTTTTGTTTTTGTTTTTTCCAAATAGTACTTCAAGCCGAGTTAGGCAATAAACGCACCAGGTGTTGAATTATTGAGTTCAGGTAAGTGAAAGTGTTGGTTCACGCCAGAATATGTAAGTTTTCACCGTCATCACTGATATTAGCGTGTGTGTGTGTGTGTGTGTGTGTGTGTGTGTGTGTGTGTGAATCGAAGAGGCACTCTCCGTGTACGACAGTAGGGTATACGAACACAAGGAACGCTCGCTCACCTTATTCAGTGATCAGGAACCACAGCCACGAGTATGATCACCTCACACTAAACTCCTCATTCACTGTGCGTCAGTCGGAACCAACACATAGAGCTGTGCATAATAGAGTCCCTCCTCACGAAGGCAGAACAACAACCACCTCCAGAAAGGAAGAGTCAATTGACCTCCTGTGTTTCTAGTGGTTGGCCCTTATAGCCCTACATTAAATTTACTTTTACTGTACATACTTATTGTTCATTGTTACGATAACTACCTCTAGTCATTATTTGGGTAACGTCGTTTGAATATTTATTTATAATTTATTTTTTGTATTAATACTTAAGATTGCTGTGATGACGGTTACGGAGATAACCGAAACGTTAACTAATAAAGAACAAATCTTGTATGTTCATATTTGTCCCAGCCTCGTGTTACTAATTACAAATTATTATTATTATTTTTTATTCACTCTGTCTTTATTGCTACAACTTAATGGAAATTAATTCGTTTATGATAAAATTGGCTGTGTATCATAAAAGACGTCGTTTACCATCGTAAGAGAGCCAAATTATATTTAATTAGGTATATACTGTACGTACACGTGTGTGTGTGTGTGTGTGTGTGCTTGTATAATGGAAACAACGCCAGTTAAGGTAAGCAGTTGGGCATGGCGCTCATTCCTACTTCTGTATTGATTGATCATCAACGCATTACCAGGCACATATTCACCCCTACCCATGAACATATTACAGTGTGGACATAATCCATACAACTCTCTCATCTGGTACACTAAATGTCCAACTGATTTTTTTTATTCCAATTCTTCACACACACTACTACTACTACTTTGCTGTCACTTGGAATCCAGTATGACGATCATCCAGTTACGGTACAATGATATGAGTTATTAAAGATGTCACCTAGGTTGGTGAGTTTTAAGACGACTAAACAGGTTGATATGGAACAGGCAAGGTAGTTCACAGATATTGCACATGTGGAGGGCTACATTTACTGCAGGAGGGGCGGCGGCAGCGTCTTTCCGGCGTTGGCGCCTGTCTACCTCGGTTTACAGTCAGGCTAATTCGAAAGAATTGAAACCTTATTGTGTGGTTCTCCTCCAAGCGTTACGGTGTGGAGTAATCGTCTCCCAGGTAAAAGGGTCGATTTGGCACTTTTTCAGGTTTGTCTTAAGATTATCCTTATACTCTTTCAGTTGCCTGCCAGTGTTACCTTTAGTATTCGTTAGGTGACAGTAAAGTAGCTGCTTTGGCAATCTACTGTCGTCCATGCGGGTAACATGGCCGTCTCCAACGTAGTTATTCATGGATAATGGTAGCCTCGATGCTCCTACAGTTGGTGTCAGTGATAACACTGGGATTTGTTCTCTTGTCTTCCCAGCGAACTCAGAAGAAGGAGCATAGACTACGTTGGTAAAAGTTTTCAAGTGCCTTGAGGTGCCTCCTGTGCATAACCCACGTCTCGCTGCCATATTGCAGTGTGGGGAGGACCACTGCTCGATATACGTGCAACTTTGTAGATAATTTCAACTCCCTACAGCTGAAGTCACGGGTATAGAGGACTTGAGATAAACATATGATCCGATGTTGAATCTCTTCATCCATATTTGCGGTGGTGGACAGGTGGGAGTCGAGATACTGAAAGTGGGTAACACTAGAATCTGAGTCTTACGTACATTCACCTCAAGGCCGAAGTGTGCATACATATCTGCTTAAGTATTCAGGATCTCCTGTAGGCCGCGTTCAGTGTGAGCAACAGGGATGAGGTCATCTGCATACTGAAGTTCTGTAATGGACGCTGCCGACACCTTTGTTCCTGCCAGGAGTCGTCTTATCTTGAAAAGATCCTTCATCCGGTACACGATATCCACCCCGCTGGCTAAATTGGCGCTGGCACGAGCAAGGAAGGCAGCAAAGAAAATGGAAAAAAAGAGTTGGTGCCAATAAACATACGTGTTTTACTTCTGTTGGAATGGAGAAGAACTCACACTGGCTGCCATTGTGCAGGACATAGCCGTTCATGCCATCGTGGAGTTGCTTCATGATGGCGATGAATTTTGGTGGGCAGCCAAAACGGTTGAGGGTCAGCCAGAGGGTTTCCCTGTTAACCGGGTGGAAGGCATTGGTTAGGTCGATGAAGGCCATGTAAAAGTCACGACGCTGCTTTGTGCACTTTTCCTGTAACTGGCGGGCAGCAAAAATCACGTCAGTGGTACCACATGTTGGTCTAAAGCCACATTGACATTCTGGGAGGAAGTTTTCCGCCTCAGGAAGAAGTCTGTTTAGGAAGACTCGGGCGATAATCTTGTCAGCTATGGACAGCAGCAAGATCCAGCGTTAGTTGCCACAGTCTGACAGGTCTCCCTTGTTTTTGTAAATATTGACGATGGAAGTGTCTTTAAGAGCTTGGAGGATTTCCGCCTTTTCCCATATATACTCCAGGAGAGAATGGAGACAGCTAGTAAGGAGAGGTTCTCCTGTTTTATACACCTCGGCTGGGATTCCATCAGGCCCTGAGGAGAGCTGAGATGGGTCAGCTCTGGATGCTGAGGGACCTGCTGGGTAGTCAGGACATCCATATCGTTTTCGGTTGAGCAGCGAATAGTAGTGCTCTTTCCAGGGATAATGGATGCCTTCCTCGTCTTTAATTTGGGAGTTACCGTCGGATGAGTGGAGGGGGGCTGCGACATAAGTGAGTGGCCCCAAAAATGTTTCAGTGAAATTGAATAATTAGCACATCTTGTGCTGATATGTAATTTTTTTGGTGTTTCACATGCTTTATTTTTAAACCAGTCGTTCTTTAGCTTGTGAGGCTAGTGCTGAGCCTCCGCTTTCTTCTTGAGGAAGGTATCAGCTTTGGTCCGAAACTAAGGGTTGCTTTACCAGTCAGTTAAAGCAGCATGTTGATCATCGACGAGCACATTGATTTCCGGATAATTTTAATCAAACCAGTCCTGGTGTATTCTTTTGATCTGGCCGAGGGTCTCTCTGCAGGTTTTTGTCATGACAATGTCAAGAATACCCCAACTGGCACTGGGATTTGGGTTGTTTGTTGTTGGGTTGTTTAACAGCCCATGTTCGAGCTGCTCTCTGAAAGCATGTGCTACCACTTGTTCATCCAGACGCTTAGTGTTAAAACCTCTTCTGGAGGCTTGTTGCCTTCGCCAATTTGGGGCGACATGAAATGAGAGCTTAGCTCAGACGAGCCGATGATTGGTGTCGCAGTGGTGTGAGCCACGCATTGCTCGGGTGATGAGGACATCTCGGCGATCTCTTTCTCTCACAATGATGTAGTCAATGAGATGCCAGTGTTTGGATCGTGGGTGTTGCCACAAACTCCTGAACTTGTCGGTCTGCCTAAACAATGTATTCGTGAAGGTGATAGTGAGGTTGTGTGCAGCACACTTGCTGAGGAGTAGGCCATTGGAATTACACTTGTCTAGTCCATTTCTCCCTATGATTCCCTGCCAAATGCCAGTATCTCTGCCAACTATGGCATTGAAGTCACCAAGGAGCACAACCTTATCTTCTCAGGGAATAGAGGTTTACACTCTGTCAAGGTCAGTGTAAAAGACTTCCTTGATGTCATTCTCTGCAGCTAGTGTTGGGGTGTATCACTGATGAAAAAGGCATTGCGTGAGTGATTCAGCGGGACTCTGAGCATCATGAGGTGCTCGTTGATCCCAACAGGCATTTCAGTTAGCCTGTGTAGGATGCGTTGACGGTTGGCAACGCCAACTTCATAAATGCGGTTTCTCTCTGCAGCAAGATTACCCTTCCTGAAGAAGGTATAGCCAGACCCCCGTTCTGTAAGTTGACTCTCGTCTGGGAGCCGGGACTCACTAATGGCTACTATGTCGATGCTGTACCTAACCAGGTCTTTTAACACTGAGGCGGTTTTTATTTCAGGACGCTCATTTGCGCCAATATCCAGAAGGGTCCTCACATTCCATGCAGTGACCATAAGAGGTTGTTGAGATTGTTTTTGCTTTGCTCTTTGATTATAATTGTATTTTCGACCGCATAAGGATGCCCAGTCAGGCTGGTTCTTTAGGCAGACTATGTTTAGGGCACCTCTTCTAGTCCCCTCCCCATGTGGGGTGAGCCGAGTGGCTCCTCGAAAGGGCTACTCAACCAGACAAACAGGACCGGTTTGCACTGCTTCCTAGGTTCCAGTGCATAAGCGACCATCTTTTCTGTAACGCCCATGTGCACTTGTTGTGACGAGACACTCCCAGAAGTCATCTCTGCCTGTCCCAGTCGCCACTCCTCCGTCGCCATAGGACTTTTGGGGTATAAGGGTTTGATGATGATGAGGAATATGATGAGCTGGATGATGGCTGCGAGTGAGTTGATTTATGTGGTGAAGCAGGAGCGCAGGCTGCAACCACACATCTTGCTCTCCCTTTTCCCGATCCAGTGGTGCAAGTGTTGCAATGACCGGGGAGAAGGAGAGTTGCAATGGGCTGCCGATAGCCCAGTTTCTTGGGTTTCGCCTTAGTAGCCTGTCCATTATCCATTCATTGCCTTCGTCTGCGGTGAAGCCTCGCATCAGACAGACATGCTTACAGAGGTCCAACAAGACCCCAACGGCGGTATAGGCCGAACAGGTGACCAATTTGGGAACCCAACGACTACACACACAAATAAAAAAAAGTAAATAAAAAACAATTAAATATAATAAAAATGTAATAAATTAAATCTATTCAAGGAAATAATTCCACTACACATAATGTGCAGAATTATTTTATAAAACAAAATTAACTTTAAAAACCCAACGCACTATGAATCCACACCTGTACTCCCCGGGAGACGTTTGATCAACTACCAACATTTACCTGGCAAACACAATTTTCCCCCAAAATGCATCAGCACAAAATTTACACACCTGCTGAAAGTCACTCGGTCGTGTGGTCTCTCCAATTGTATCTATTACACCTTAAATTGAATGTTGATAGACAAAACAAGAAAAAAAATAGGACGTCGAAGTTGGATATGATCGAATTCATTCATTGTCGTAACAGGAATTGAGTAAAAACGGACCTCCAATGATCAACCAATTCTCATGTTAATGGAAAGCTTTTGAAGAACTCCAGTGGTCGAAATACATTGAAAACCACCCACACACACACACACACCCACACACACACACACACACACACACACACACACACACACACACACACACACACACACACACACACACACACACACACACACACACACACACACACACACACACACACACACACACACACACACACACACACACACAACGTGACACACAACGTGCATACACACACACACACACACACACACACACACACATAGCTGCTATCAGAGTGTTTGTGTTGTGTGTGTGTGTGTGTGTGTGTGTGTGTGTGTGATAGGTAGGAGAGTGTAATCATTCACTGATGTGTTGGTCAGGTGTACCGCCAACAGTTAAGGCTCTCTATATACGTGCCCCGGGTACTGTACATTACACAGCCGCCACCAAAACGGGAACATTGTGGGCCAGTGTTTTGTGGTGTTGGGTGACCTATGTTACGTAAATAATGGTTGGGAGAAGTATGGTGAAAAGATGGGATGAGCAAAGAAGAAAAAAGAACAGGAGGAGGGGGAGGAGGAGGAGGGGGGGGGAGGAGGATGAAGAGGAGGAAGAGGAGGAGGAGGAAGAGGAAGAAGAAGAAGAAGAGATTGGAGAAAACACAATAAAAGTAGGAGAGAAGATGCAATAGATCACCAAGCATCAAAGCAGAGACCAAGAAAGAGTTACCAAAGGGTTGACAGCAAGACATCACACTGTATAATATATAAGAGTAAAGAGCAACACACACCCTTCTTGCCTCCCCTCCTCTCTCGCCATTAGCCGACGCGACACTCATAAAACTCCATAATTAACTTTTTAACTTCCGCTAACTTTGCTCTGAAATTAAGATAAAAAAGATTGAAAGCAATATCAATATTTCCCCTGGCAGGTCTCAAGTCTATTTGTGAATTCCATTAAGCTTAATAGGATTCTTAAGCGCAAGGAGCGGCACTTGGAGGTGGAGGTTCCACAAGGAGACGAACACCTCATAGTGGCCAGTTCTTGACAACGACCCCATGGTTGTTGATTCTTAAGTGTTAGGTCAGTGTGTGAGTCCTGCTGTGAATACGTAATTGTTTTTAATGTTTATCTGATTTTTTTTAGAATATCAAAGTTATAAGTTAAAATACCGATTCAAATTTTCGTATATCTATGAACACACACACACACACACCTTGCATTGTGTCTAAGACTGCTGAGGTTAAGAGGTCTTATGAAGAGTGTGACTGTTGCAATACCTCTTCTTTCGTATTTTTAGACGACTTTACACATCTTTCGGAAGGGTAAGGTCTTGAAGGTGTGGTCGTCACTTTACACATCTCTCGGAACGTTAGGGTCGTGAAGGTGTGGTCGTCACTTTACACATCTCTCGGAAGGTTAAGGTCTTGAAGGTGTGGTCGTCACTTTACACATCTCTCGGAACGTTAGGGTCGTGAAGGTGTGGTCGTCACTTTACACATCTCTCAGAAGGTTAAGGTCTTGAAGGTGTGGTCGTCACTTTACACATCTCTCGGAAGGTTAAGGTCTTGAAGGTGTGGTCGTCACTTTACACATCTCTCGGAAGGTTAAGGTCGTGAAGGTGTGGTCGTCGTTGAGTTTCTTGTTTATGTTTTTGGTGTTTTAATTACAACAAGAGGTTATTCACATCGTCTAGAGTCTAGACAGTCCTGGTCGTAGTTTTTGGTACCTTCATAAATCCTTTGCAACAGTTTACAAGAAGCTGCTGTAAAGGTACACAGTTTTCAAGGGGCTGATCCAGTGTTTAGAGATTACTAGTGGCTGTACCGACAGTTGGCACACACACATACACACACACACACACACACACACACACACACACACACACACACACACACACACACACACATACACACACACATACACGCACACACACACACACACACACACAAAAAACCCACATGAGTTATGTATATGTGTGTATATATACGGTATATATACAGCAATGTCAACTTTGAGAGCTTAAATCATCATATTTTATGCCCCAGAGCTACAGGATGATAGAGGGTAACGTCTTGAAGTAGGTCTGACTCAGTTGGCACTGCGTGAACACTTTTTGACTCACTCAGTTACAAAGGCTAGACCCTCCAGCAGGGGGTCTGACTCTGTTGAATTCTTAAGTCGCAGGAACCCAACTATGATGTCTTACACGAGTGGAACAATATTCTGACTACACCATCACCTGACAAATGTTTTGATCGCTGTACTCTTGTCACTACAATATTTGTATATTATTTTTGAGTTATTTGAGATTATTTAAAACATTGTGACTCATAGGCCCACTCCTAGAGCTTAAACAAATACATGAACTGTATATTATCTTACCTGAAGAAGGTCTTTTGAGGTCTTAGTCACATCTTAAGTCTTGTAGTCCAGGAGCTAAAAGTTATATACCATGACTTCTTCTGAGGTTTTAAAATATTCCTTAAAACTTATCCACCAAGTATTAAAGTTGCCGGAACATCTCCCTGAGTCAGACTTTCGTAATCTTGTGTACATTAACATCAAGTAAGACTTACGTATTATTTAGGTATTTTTTAAGTGATTTTTTTGTTAGCAATATGTATTTGTTTTTCGTGAGATGTTAAAATAAAATTACAAATATAGGATCATGAAGTTGATATTTAAAAGATTTACATATTTGAGGAGAGAGAGAGAGAGAGAGAGAGAGAGAGAGAGAGAGAGAGAGAGAGAGAGAGAGAGAGAGAGAGAGAGAGAGAGAGAGAGAACGATGGAAGTTAGTCCATAAGTGTGGCCACTCGATAGGGAACACACCCTATATACTAACCTCCAGTAGACAAGGATTCAACAAACCCAACACTGCACTTGACCGTCTTCACAATCCCCAACTGTAACGTTAGCTCTCACTCATAACTGAAAGAACTGTGAGTGCCCTGAGCTCTCACCAACGACCTTTAGGACGGGAGGTCAACACTGTATCCACTCAGCCACCGCGCACACACACACACACACACACACAAAAACAGAACGACTTATTAATCTGCTGTTAAACGAACGAAGTCGTATAGCACATTATTCACTTTCACCTCCTATCATTACCCTATGATAAAAAAAAGAACGAGATCATTTACTAAATTAGGTTAAGTAGTACTGATAATAATTACGTCTCGCTAATTAGGATGTTTTCATCAGACTGGTTTCCTTAGGTGTGTAATCAAGGTGTTTCTCACTTAAAAGCCTTTCATTTATTAATATGTAAAAAAAAAAGTGTTTGCACCAAGTTTTTGTAATTCATAATATTTCTGTCACGGCTGAAACATAGTGATAATAATTACGTCTCGCTAATTAGGATGTTTTCATCAGACTGGTTTCCTTAGGTGTGTAATCAAGGTGTTTCTCACTTAAAAGCCTTTCATTTATTAATATGTAAAAAAAAAAGTGTTTGCACCAAGTTTTTGTAATTCATAATATTTCTGTCACGGCTGAAACATAGTGGGGGGGGGGGGAAAATATACACAAAGGGGTTCGAAAAAAATCATAAACTGATCGAAAAAAACAAACAGATAATGGGAAAAAAGATATAAGGAGTTGGCGGAAATGAATGATACATAAATTAGAGGAAAAAACGAGTCAAATGGTAGGAAAAGGACAGGAACTGGGAGTAAAGGGATATATAAACTAGTGGCGTAAAAAACACATATAAAATGAAAATATAAGACACACCAATTAGGAGAAAATACTCATAGATTAGTGGAGAGAAACACATAAAAGAGGAGGGGAGGAGGAAGTTGAAGTAAGAGGATGAAGGAAGGAGGAAGAGGAAATGAGGAAATGGAAGGAAAAAGTAGAAGGAATAAGAAGAAGGAGGAAGAGGAAGGAGGAGAAAGGAGGAAAAGGAAGATGGAAGTGGAAGAAGGAAGATGAGGGATGGAGAGGAAGGAGAAAGTGAAAGCAGGAAGGTGAGGGATGAAGAGAAAGGAGGAAGAAAAAGCAAGAAGACGAAGGAAGGAAGAGATGGAGGGAGGAGGAGGAAGGTGTAAACATGACCCCGATAATCTATATACCATTATTGATGATGTCTAGAAAGTTGTTTTGAAAAAGAATCATATGAAACCTTAAGAGAGAGAGAGAGAGAGAGAGAGAGAGAGAGAGAGAGAGAGAGAGAGAGAGAGGCCATCGTTTATTGCATTTTCCTTACTCCATAAGTTCTACTCGACACCGCCCTGCTATTCACTGGTAAATTCCTTCCTCAGATACAAAGGCGATATATTTCACCGCTAAGAACTATATTTTTAATGAAGTTCGTATTAATTCGTCTCTCAACTATATTTGCTACATCATAAACACCTCGAATGTCTATATGTTAATTTTCGTCACCCTTTGGATATGCTAAATACACTGAGATCGGTCTTACAGGGCGATTTAGCGTGCTGTAAAGTCAATTATCCTGTAATACGATTATTCATACTGTAATAAGACTGATTATCCTACAATAGTCATTCATACTGACACATGAATTCATACTGAAATACGATTTATTATATTAAAATATCGTAATTCATTCTGTAACTAAACTCGATGTGGTGTGATATAAAACGAGAGCGTTATAGTTAACTAAAGGGAAAAACATAAACATTCACCGTGATCCTTGCAATAGAATCGTGCAACGTCGGTTCATATGCTAATGAGGCCGGTGTTGATTCACAATTTACTGAATACACTGATCTGAAACGAGGGACTCCCTGCAACACGAGCAACTCCCTGTAACACAAACAACTCCCTGCAACACGAGCAACTCCCTGCAACACGAGCAAATCCCTGCAACACAAACAACTCCATACAACACGAGCAAATCCCTGCAACACAAAAAACTCCATACAACATGAGCAACTCCCTGCAACATGAGCAACTCCCTGCAACATGAGCAACTCCCTGCAACATGAGCAACTCCCTGCAACATGAGCAACTCCCTGCAACATGAGCAACTCCCTCCCTGCAACATGAGCAACTGCAACATCTCACAACCAACAACGAGCAACTGCAACTGCAACATCAAGCAACATGAGCAACTCCTGCAACACGAGCAACTCTGTAACATGAGCAACATCCTGCAACATGAGCAACTGCAACATGAGCAACTCCCTGCAACATGAGCAACTCCCTGCAACATGAGCAACCCTGCGAGAGCAACTCCCTGCAACATGAGCAACCCCTGCAAAACAAACAACTCCCTGCAACACAAACAACTCCATTCAATATGAGCAACTCCCTGCAAAACAAACAACTCCCTGCAACACAAACAACTCCATTCAATATGAGCAACTCCCTGCAAAACAAACAACTCCCTGCAACACAAACAACTCCCTGTAACACAAACAACACCATACAACACGAGCAACCCCATGCAACAAGAGCAACTCCTTGCAACACTGGCAACTCCCTGCAACACAAACTACTCCCTCTAACACGAGCAACTCACTGCAACACGAGCAACTCCCTGCAACACGAGCAACTCCCTGCAATACGAGCAACTCCCTGCAAAACAAACAACTCCCTGCAAAACAAACAATTCCCTGCAACACAAACAACTCCCTGCAACACAAATAACTCCCTGCTATAGAAACAACTACCTGCAACACAAACAACTATCTGCAACACAAACAACAACCTGCAACATAAACAACTACCTGCAGCACAAACAACAACCTGCAACACAAATAACTCCCTGCTATACAAACAACTACCTGCAACACAAACAACTATTTGCAACACAAAAAACAACCTGCAACACAAACAACTACCTGCAACACAAACAACTAGGCAGTAGGCAGCTACCAAACAGGGAGGTACTACCGCCTGGGAAGATATTGGAAGCATAATGTGTTGTCTAATGATAGACCCTGCTGCCATATGGCATCACGAAAATTGTGACCAAGTCCCAGGTTGCTCTTCTGACTTTCTGCCTCATTTACACACAATTGGAGGGTCTCAATTGTTTCTCTTTCTTTGACAACACAACATACATATATTGTTTCTCACTATTAATCTTTCTTCTTTTTATATTTATGATCCTTTATTATTATTATTATTATTATTATTATTATTATTATTATTATTACCTTTTTTCTAACTTGTTCATTAATTATTATTATTATTATTATTATTATTATTATTATTATTATTACTAGCGGAATCGCCGCCCTCCGGGCGGCTCTTTCGCTAGGCCACAGTAGGACGCCACCCTCCGGGAGGCTCCACATTGTCTCACTGTAGTGCATTAAGGTAGACCACATTTTTGGTTTTGCCATTAGCAGCAAGTATGTACAGATTTTTGCCAGTTCCCACTCTGGAGCATCCAACATAGAACTGTCCATGAGAGAAGCAAGGAAACACCAGGTTTAGGCCAACCATCTTTAGGGACTGTCCCTGGCTCTTGTAGATGGTCATGGCAAAGCTCACTTTAACCGGGAAATGAAGTCGCTTGAACTCAAATGGCAGGTCAGTGGTGATGAGAGGTATCCTTGGTATAAAAACGTCCTCTCCTTTAGCTTTTCCTGTCAGTATTGTAGCTTCCAGTACATGTGGCATCATGTTCTTCACCACCAGTCTCGTGCAGGGTACTGGACTGCTAGGTCCTGGTCGATTACTGTACACCTAAATTTTACCCCATCAGCGACCCCCCCCCCCTTCCGTCCCTTCCCCGAGTTTATTTCCCCTTATGATTTAAACGCCCTAACGATACCTGAGGGGTTAGGTTAGGTTAAGTTAGGTTTAGTTAGGTTAGGTTAGCATTAAGATGGTTAGGCTTGGATTAAGGTGATTAGGTTAGGTTTTGTTACCAAATATCATCATTAACTCGAATACGCTGGATAGTTTCAAACATAGGTTGGATGGATATATGAGCAATAGGGGTTGGGTGTAAATGAGACTGCCCAGTACGGGCCAATAGGCCCGCTGCAGTTTCCTCCATTCTTATGTTCTTATGTTCTTATGTTCAACAGATTTGAATGAGGTCTCACTGCCTAGAAGCTGTCTGAGTAGAGTCATGTTGATTTCAGCCACTGTTTCATTCTTTGGTGCCAGAATTGCGCGTTCACGCAGCCACTTGTGATCCTTGTAGTGGTGGATAATGTTTGGGTAGACCATGTTAGTGAGCTCAGTTGAGGACTTTACAACATTTCCACATCCTTGAGGAATGATTATTTGTCCTTCTGAATCAACAGGGAAAGTTCCATTCCCAATCTGTAGTAGAAGGTTTGCAAACCGTCCAGCATCCTGATCTCCTTGTAGATGTACTCTCATGTTTGTGGATAGGGTGAGTGTCTGAACACTTCTCCAAAGGTATGATGCCTTGAGGCACGCATTCAGTTCATCAGCTGGAGTGCTTCGAGGAATGACAGGTAGAGTCTGGCGAAAGTCTCCAGCAATGACCATTGTAATGCCACCCATGAGCTTGTCATTTTCTCGTATGTCTTGCAAGGTCCTGTCCAATGCTTCAAACGCTAACTTGTGAGACATAGTGCATTCATCCCAGACTATGAGGTTGCATTTTTCTAAGAGTTTTGCCTTTGCCGATCCTTTTTTGATGTTGCACACTGGATTCTCATTGTAAGCGAGGTTGAGAGGCAGTTTAAAAGTTGAGTGTGCAGTACGTCCTCCTTCTAGTAGTGTTGCAGCAATGCCTGAGGATGCCACAGCAAGAACAATTTTCCCCTGATGACGTACTCTGGCCAACAGAAGGTTGATCAGGAATGTTTTTCCTGTCCCGCCAGGTGCACCAAGAAAGATCATACCTCACCTGCTCCGCTTGTATCGCTTGCAAGATCTGTTCATAAGCATTTGCTTGATGAGGCACCTGGTGAGGCTCATTTTCTTCAAGAAAATTCACCAGAACTTCAACTGAGTAGTCTGTCTCTCTGAGCAACTCACTGTTTGCAGCTACTGGTTCTTCTCGGTTTGGGGAAGGCAATCCAAAATCAGTCAGGTTTTTTCCGCATAGCTCCATCACTTTGTCTTCCAGCATGATCAGAGCCCTGTTGAACATTTCATCCATGAACTCAATCTCTTGACCAGGATGTTCTCTTCTTGCTTGATGAAGCAGATCCTCTGAAAGACTTTCTTGGTGGTTTTTCCAACACTGGCTTGGGTTAAAAAGTCCACATGTACCAATCATAATGGCAAACAGGTTCCTCATTCTCATTGGCGATTGAGTAGCTGCTGCCTCTTCTAATGTGTCATTCCAGTGACCATCATCTTACAGTAGACCAAGGAGATTGCACGCTTCCTGAAAGGTTCTGCAGACTTGTCCATTCACTGTCTTGAGTGCTGCATATGATGTTGGGCCACGGACGTGGTGCAAAAGTAGTCTCAAACAATAGCATTCAAAGTTGTTGGGGTGAACCGTGTAGACACGTCCCAAAGCATTGCCTGACTTTATCCCTGGATATCCTTCAACATCGGATCATTGAGCTCTTCTCTGGAACTTTTTCATTGAAGTCTGCCATATGTAGAACTTGGGTACGTCAACATACAGGAGTATTTGAGGAAACTCATCTTCCTGTGAAAGATTGAAGAATGCAGTGAGGGTCGTATCAGCAGGATTTGCCATTTGATTTTGGAGGGACTCTTCTGTGAAGTATACTCTTTGTCCATTTTCCAGGTAAACAGCCAGATGAACTACTGTTGGACATCGTTCGTGTATGGGAAAATTAAAAATTCTCCATAGGGCTTCATTGCTGCATATCATCACTACATATAACACCACCCATCATCACTACATATAACAACATCCCTCATCACTACATATAACATCATCCATCATCACAACATATGACACCATCCATCATCACTACATATAACACCATCCATCGTCACTACAGATCGGTAAAGTAGGTTCCGAGATTCTCGTGCGGACACACAAACACACATACTTCTTTGTTTTATATATATATATATATATATATATATATATATATATATATATATATATATATATATAATATATATATATATATATAATATATATATATATATATATATATATATATATATATATAAAAATATATATATATATATTATTATTATTATTATTATTATTATTATAATTTTGCCCCCAGGCCCTGATGTGGGTCCTTGACCTGTGCCCTGGTGGGCTATTCCCGTAAAAAAAGAAAAGAAAAAAGAATGCAACATAAACAACAACCTGCAACACAAACAACTACCTGTAACACAAACAACTACCTGCAACACATACAAATGCTTGCAACACAAACAACAACCTCCAACACAAATAACTACCTGCAACACAAACAACTACCTGCAGTAGACAACACATCATTACCGATAATGAAGTTGTTTAATTACGTACAGTATACTCCCTTGTAGTCGAGAACAAAGGTTCTCTCCTGCTCCCAGCCTCAATGTGACTTCGAAACATCTGAGGGTTGAACACTGAAGCTGCAATTGGGTTAAAGGACCAACAGTTGTATAGATAGGTGTCTATTGAAGTTGTAGGGTGCAGGAAGTATACACAGACCTGAAAGAGTTATTCTCTTAGGTATATACACCTGCATGTTATTTAAGAATATTGTTTACACTGTGTTTGTATGTAGTCACTAAAGTATGCATTTATCGTGCACAATCGTGTTGTGGGTTTAGCCATCCTACATCTAAGCCCAGAGGAAACCCCGCCAACGCAAAGGTCGTAAACCCATTCAAGTACTTCAGTTGGACGGGTGGCCTAAAGAGGTGGCTCCAAGGAAAACCTGCAAACCTGTTCGAGCCTGTTGAAGAGGTTAAGGTGCCTCGCCTACCTAATGAGCAGCAGCTCGAGTACAGTCCAGAAGGCTGGACTGGGCTGTGGTGGTCGAACTGCCCCATGTCCGTACACCTTAAACCTCCCCGTCCTTGGGAAGCTGAGGACCGCCCAGAAGGCTGGACTGGGGTGTGGTGGTGGAATGCCCCAATGCCCCGACACCTTCAGTAGCGCCGCCGTAATTGAAGACCTCCGGGAAAATTGACTATATAAAAAAATATTTATAAAATATTATTCCTGTTGTCTCTGTATCCTTGTCAATAACTACTATAACTAATCTACTACCACTAATAATAATGATAATGATAATGATAATGATGATGATAATGATAATGATGATGATAATGATGATGATGATGATGATGATGATGATAATAATAATAATAATCAGCTTCTCTGTCAAACTCAATTTTCACACCCAATAGCATCAGTTAAACATCCCTACACTCCCGTCTTCCTTATTTCTAAACCATGTCACTGTGTCCTCATTTTTGTTGTAGATATTTTGTCACAGGTAAGACCACTCGTGCGTAATTCCCATAAGTTTGTTATATTTTATTTATATTCAGGTATATCCGAAGTTAAAGTCTTTTCAATACTTTAATTAAATCACTTATTTATCCCCTCACGTCTCCCTGGATGGTAAATATATCTTTTATGTTTATACTTAATTCACCTTCCTACTCAGTACAATAGATGATCTTGATTTCACGTTTCCTGTCGTCGCATGTCGCGCATACTGACGCAAAACACTTAAATCTATCTCTTATACATTGTTCTTAACTGGTGTTTGACTGGTACTTGACTGTTTTTTGGAGTTTAACTCGTTTTTACAGAAAAAACAAACAAATATAAACGAAGAAGGGCATAAAGTCAGAATGAAATAGAGTGGAGGAATATTAAATCTTCTAGTGTTTATTGTTCCCGCTGCCTCAACTTTATATAATGTTACATTCTTTTCCAGTTCATTGTTCAAGATTCAACGTCTGTCTGTCTGTCCTCACAGAGTTTATCTTAAAAAAAATACTAAGCGTTTTAATGGCAAGACATTTCTCTTCCTTGATTCTTTTGTGACCCGATGCGCTTTTGTTTATGTACAGTATATAATTTTCGGGTTAGTATTTACTTTACTTCCCTGATTCATTTTTTGACTCGATGCTCCTTTGTTTAATGTTTATATACTCGCGAACTGGTGTACGTGCTTTTCGTTCACAGATTCTATTGTGACTCGATGCTCTTTAGTTTATCATATTCCCGTATTATTATTTGCTTTTACCTCCCTGATTCTATTGCGACCCGATGCTCTTTTGTTTACTGAACTTATATTCTTATAAGTTAGTATTTGCATTTAGTTTTGATAATAGTGCTTACCCTTTTTATCCACTGCACACATACACGTCGGAAACATAAATATAGAAAAGAATGAATAATTTCGTTTTTGCAGCTCTACGTACCTAAGAAGGTAACTGATAAATATATTTAGTTGGCAAAAAATACCTAACCTAACCTAGCCTAACCTAACCAAACCTAACCTACTAAGATCCGAAATTCAGTTAAGTATTGAAAGACAAGAGAGAGCGGAATAAAATAAATTAAAAGAAAACAAAGATAAAGTAGAAAACATCGCTTAAAATTTTGAGTAATAAAACTAAAAAGAGAAAGCAAAGCAAAAATAACGAAAATAAACTGTAGATGAAGTAGCAGAAGCCGAAGAGAAACTAGTAATAAAAATGAGAACGGGAAATATAATAAAATAAATCATAATAAAAAGAGTGAAAACTTAGAAAATGAGGAGAAATATTAGAAATTTAGACAAATTAGAAACAAAAACGAAGAAAGTGTCAAAAAAGACGAAAGCCAGAAAAGTGGTTTCAGAGACAAGGTTGAAGTAAATTTGGGGATAATGAGGTAATTTGGTGCTAGCAAGTTATAATGACAAGCCATACAGAGACTTGAGTTGAGATTGAAGAGAAAGATCTTTATCGAGGAAGACAATGTCGAGTAGAGACGATCAGAGGAAAATAATATAAGGTATAAATGAACACAGGAAGAAAGTTGAAACTGAAGATGAAAGTCTTTATCTAAGACGACAAAGTAAAAACAGAAAAACAGAGAAATAATTTTGGTTAATATGTCGTTAAATGAAGCAGTGTCGCGTACTTACCTAACTTGAGCTATCTTTATGTCAACTAACATACTGTAGTTAAACGTAATTTGATTGAATTGAACCTTAGTTTGATCAAATTTAACCCAACCCAACCTAACCTAATGTAACCTAACCCAACCAATCTAAGCTAACCATATCTGACCTAAGCCATCCAACCCAAATCCAACCAAACCAAATCTAACAAAACACAGCCCAACCAAACCTAACCTAATACAAATTCACTTAACCTCAACCTAACCCTGGTGACCATCCTAACCTATCCAGACCAATATGAAGTGACCTCGGGCCACCTCATTTAAATGTAACAACACATTTTAAGGCCTTCCAGACACTCCAAATCTATCCAAATTAAAATGATCTCAGACCTTCCTAGCCCCTCCGAAGTACTTGATCGCATTCACATGGTCCACACAATACGTCTTATATCATGCCATACCACTCCACTGTGGTCCGCGTCCACCTCTTCAACCCTGGCGACGGCAGTAATCGCCTCTCCCAATCTCCTCCGCTTCTCAACCCCTCAGTGGCGACTCAGTGACACACCCCTGAGAGTTGTGGGCATCTTGTCTGACATTGTCCACTTCACTCAGCTGACTCGTACAAAGCCGATCACCATCCCCAGGGAAGAGGAGGAGGAGGAGGAGGAGGAGGAGGAGGAGGAGGAAGAGGAGGAGGGGACGCCGTGAATTCTTACCACTACGACAGTTCACTTTTGACGACAATACTCAATAGCTGGCACAGTTCTAAGATATCCTTTGAAAATTCTGCTTTTACCATATTAGCCAGTGATTGCCTTTACACGACATTTCTACTTGAGGTTTAAGTTATTTTTATTTCGTAAATTTAGTCTCACTTCAAGACATCTTTATAAAGCAATCCTAAGACCTCCTTGAAACATCCTTGGTTATGTAAACCCTGAGAATATTTAGCGAATACTATCTTCCCACCCAGGACAAAAAAGGAGAAAGCACACACACACACACACACACACACACAAAAAAAAAATCCAGCCCATCGTCTGTAACCTGCACTATAGTTTTTCAGCTTATACGTGGGTGCCTGGCATGACATGGAGGGTAATTTTTATTCCTGCAAAGCCTCCACACGCTCATAACCTGAAGGAGGAGGAGGAGGAAGGCTGGGTGATGGGGTTAAAGACGCTTTTTCTGATCCTCGTCCTCTCCACTAAGTTGCCCAAGGCGAGGCTGGTAAACTCCCTCGTTATCTGCCACCACTACCTTCTCCCTCGATTCGTTCACTGCACTGCCTCACACCCTGCCTCGACCTCTAGACTGTCTCAAACCTTGCCTCGTCCACTACACTGTCTCATACCCTGCTTCGTCCACTACACTGTCTCATACCCTGCCTCGTCCACTACACTGCCTCATACCCTGCTTCGTCCACTACACTGTCTCATACCCTGCCTCGTCCACTACACTGCCTCGTCACTACACTGCCTCATACCTACTGCCTCTACACTGCCTCATACTATAGCTGGAAGCCACTACACTGTCCCACTACCTACACTGCCTCACCCACCTACCGTCCACTAAGTTGACCACCACCTGCACCTCATACCCTGCGTCCCCTACTGCCTCAAGTCACTACCCTGTCCTACACTGTCCACTACGTGACTCGTCCACTACACTGCATCTCCTACCTCGTCCTACACGCCAATACACTGCCCCTACCTCGTCCACTACACCTGCCTGCCTCGTCACCTAAACTCTCGTCCTACTACACCATCATACCCTGACTCGTCCACTACACTGCCTCATACCCTGCTTGACTCGTCCACTACACTGTTCACTACACTGACTCGTCCACTACCTGCCTCATACCCTGCCTCGTTCACTACACTGACCATCACTTCCACTGCCTGCCTCACTTCACACTTACCTGCCTCGTCACTACACTGCCTCATACCCTGTCTCGTCCACACTCTGATAACCTCCCTCGTCCACTACACTGCCTCACTGCTGCCTCACCCTGTCCTCCACTACACTCTCACATCCTCCTCTACACTACACTGACTCCATACCCTGCCTCTCCACACTACACTGACTCATACCCTGCCTGTTCACTGCCCTGGCTACTCTGCCTACACTCACTACTGCCTGCTCATACCCTGCCTCGTCCACTACACTGACTCATACCCTGCCTCGTTACTACACTGCACTCATACTCTGCCTCTTCCATTACACTGGCTCATCCACTGCACTGCCTCATACCCCTGCCTCGTTCACTACACTGCCTCATGCCCTGTTTCCCCTTGCCTGACTCGTTCACACTGACTCATACCCTGCCTCGTCCCACACTACTCGTCCCACTACTGCCTCATACCCTGCCTCGTCCACTCTGCCTCATACTGCTCCCCACAATGACTCGTTCACTACACTGCCTCCACACTTCCACTGCCTCGTCCACTACACTGCCTCATACCTGCCTCGTCCACTACACTGCCTTACCTCGCCGCGTCCCCACTACTGCCTCGTCCACTACACCAACTCGTCCACTATACCCTGCCTGTCTACACTGCCTCATACCCCCGCCCGCGTCCACTACACTGCCTCATACCCTGCCTCGTCCACTACACTGCCTTATAACCCGCCGCGTCCCTGCCTCGTCCCACTACGGCTCCACCATTAACAATGACTCATTCCACACTGCCTCGTCCCTGCCGCGTCCACTACACTGCCTCATACCCTGCTCGTCCACTACACTGCTCCTTATAACCCCCGCGTCCACCCACACCGCCTCGTCCACTAAACTGACCACACCCTGCCTCGTCCAGTACACTGCCTCATACCCTGCCACTACGTCACTCGCCACACTGCCTTATAACCCGCCGCCACTACACTGCCTTATAACCCCTGCCATGTCCCACACTGCCTCGTCCACTACACTGACTGTCCACACCGCTTCATATCCAGCGTCGTCCATTACACTGCCTCACCCCGCCCTCGTCCACCACACTGCCTTGGCAACTACACTGCCTTATAACCCTGCTGCCACACTGCCCTCGTCCACTAAACTGACTCATACCCTGCCCTTCATCCAGTCGTCCACCTACTAACTCGTCCATACCCCTTTCACTTTTCTGCCTCGTCCACTACACCCTGACTACACTGTCCCCTACACTGCCTCATACCCTGCCTCGTCCACTACACCGTCTCATACCCTGCCCCGTCCGCCACACTGTCTCATACCTTGCCTCCACTTCACTGCCTCATACCCTGCCTCGTCCACTACACT
Source organism: Homarus americanus (assembly GCF_018991925.1). Classification (NCBI taxonomy): domain Eukaryota; kingdom Metazoa; phylum Arthropoda; class Malacostraca; order Decapoda; family Nephropidae; genus Homarus; species Homarus americanus. Next base: position 28,744,670 of record NW_024713129.1, on the reverse strand, counting down.
GTGTCTCCTTACCTTTGCCACTACACTGTCTCTGGCACTGCCTGTCCACCACACTCATACCCTGCCTCGTCCGCTACACTGTCTCATACCTTTTGCATCGTCCATTACACTGACAGTCCCATTACACTGCCTCATACCTTGCCTCGTCCACCTGACTCATACCTTACCTTGTCCACTACACTGACTCGTCCCGCTACACTGACTCATACCCTGCCTCAAGTCCATTACACTGCCTCATACTTATTACACTGACTCATACCTTGCCTCGTCCACTACACTGACTCATACCTTGCCTCGTTCATTACACTGCCTCATACCTTGCCTCGTCCTTACACTCTGACTCATACCTTCTCGTCCACACTGACTCATACCCTGCCCGTCCATACACTGACTCATACCTTGCCTCATTACACTGCCTCATACCTTGCCTCGTCCACTGACTCATACTGACTCAAGTCCCATTACACTGCCTCTGCCCTGCCCTCGTCCACTACACTGTCCTCATGCCTGCCGCGTCCACTACACTGCCTCATACCTGCCTCATCCACTACACTAACCATACCCTGCCTCGTCCACACACTGACTCATACCTTGCGTCGTCCTACACTGACTCATACCCTGCCTCATAGACTACACTGCCCTAATACCCTGCCTCACCACACACTGTCTCCCACCCTGGCTCGTTTATTCCACTGCCTCATACCCTGCCTCCTACACTACACTGCCTCATCCCTGCCTCGACACTACACTGCCTCATACCTGGCTCATCCACTACACTGCCTCATACCCTGCCTCATACACTACACCGCCTCATACCCTGCCTCATACACTACACTGCCTCCTACCCTAGCTCGTCCACTACACTGCCTCATACCCTAAACAAATCCACACACTGCCTCATCTTTGCCTCCCCACTACACTGCCTCCTACCCTGCCTCCTCCACTACACTGCCATACCCACCTCCATACACCCTATGCAGCTGCCTCACCTACACTGCCTCATACCCTGCTGATCCCACTACACTGCCTCATACCACCACTCATCACACTACACTGCCTCATACCTGAACTCGTCCACTACACTGCCTCATACTTTGTCTCCATACACTACACTGCCTATACCCTGCCTCATACACACACTGCCTCCTCGCTGCCTCATACACTACACTGCCTCATGCCCTGACAAATCCCACTACACTGCCTCATACTTTGTCTCATACACTACACTGCCTCGTACCCTGCCTCATACACTACACTGCCTCCACACCTGGCTCGTCCTACACTGCCTCATACTTTGTCTCATACACTACACTGCCTCGTACCCTGTCTCATACACTACACTGCCTCATACGCTGCCTCATACACTCACACTGCCTCATACCTGGCTCGTCCACTACACTGCGTAAACAGACTGAAGTTATCCTATGTGCACTTCCCAGACATTGTGTACTGTATGGGACTCCCTCCTCAGCTGAATATAATCGTCTGGCGTTAGTCAAAAATATTAAAAAGTGGCGCTCCCGTAGTGAAGGTGATAATTTTATTTCTAATGCACAATATTTATCAAGTAGTGTACAGAAAAAAAATACCATACGTTTGTGGTACAGAAGAATTAGGACTCATTGCTTTTGGGGGTCATTCCGTCGTCTTAATGATAATGTATCTGATTTTATAAGAGGTTTAATGTGTTTTGCCTGGTGCGTGTTAGACATACCTATACATACGTAAAATTACACACACACACACACACACACACACGCCACACATACACACACAGTCTCCATTACCTCTGTTAATGATCGTCGTCAGGTGTTGTTTACGCTTTCTGAATGTGTCTTGGCCATCCCAATCATTAATCGAATCCGTCACTCGTCTCTCATTGTTATCTGACCCTCTTTGTTTTGTCACCTGTTTCCACCTTTCACTCAATCAAGATCCTCTCACGAATTCCATCTTTCTTTCTTTACCAGATATTGTCAATGTCTTGGAATATTTTTTTAGATGTATTGTCTTCGTGAATTCATTGTTTTTCTTTAAGGTAGTTCATGTTTTCTATCATACTCGTTCTGTGTCTGACAATACCATCTCTCTCTCTCTCTCTCTCTCTCTCTCTCTCTCTCTCTCTCGCTGTTTCTATGTGCATATTTCTCATCCATTCTGTCTAATTCGATTCATTTCTGTTTCTCAGTGATTCTCTCTCTCGCGCTCTCCTCACGCACACACGCATGCATACATACATACATAACGGATGCCTCGAGATCTAGGATAGCTGGCCCGAGGAGCAACCTAGGCGTGATTTGTTTAAGGTGTAAAGCTGTCGCCAGCACAACAACCACACCCTGAATTAACGAGTTGCATGACACAGTGTCAAGGAATAGTCCGAGAAGACCGGACAACTTGTCGCTGCACTGGCTAACCATTCCGGAACACAAGCCGCAATCGCTTAACTTCCAGGTTCCCCAGTACTGCTGGGTAGACAAAGGCAAATGGAGGAAAAATTTTGATCATAGTTTCATCTGCCCGAGATCAAACCAGATCATTCGCTTGCGGTGAGCATGTATTCATTACACCACAGGTGTACACCCTCCTGAATAACCAACCGCATGCCCGAAGTAGGTAAAGGCTAGTAGTTTGAGTACTAAGGACACCTTTAGACAGGGTGATACAGTACCTAGTGTTCTAGAAATGCGCGTGTGAGCTGTATGGATGTGCTATCCCCTTTACTCGCCACATCATAAACGGTGGATATCATACATTGTGAAGAATATATTGTGAATAACATACACTATGAATAAACGTATACGGTGAATAAGATAAGCCATATAACATAACTATAATCGAATACGGAAGTAATATATTGTGTATTGTCATTTCAATAACATATTAACCACTGAGCAAAAGTAACCGGATTAGTTTCTCCTCAGCACCTCGTAAATACAGTACACAACAGAGGATTGGTGTGATTTGTTCGGTGTCGCTGGAGGTCAGATGTCCTACAAAAATAGTGAGGAGGATTCATCATCACACACAGCAGGCCAGGGCAGAAAAAGTATCGCCTCTCTCTCACCTGAACACTAAGATGCTTTGTTTCTCCACGAGTTTGGTATTTTGGCACATTGATTTCTTGAGTGTGAAGACTCCGGGACCCCAGACAGTGATTCAGTCGTCTTTGAGACATTTATAACCAGTGGAATATTTACAGGGCCGAGCATAAAAGTAATCAGAGGTAAGGTGCAGTGAATTCCCACAGTGGACGAGAACTCAATTACAGTGTAGAAGCAATCCATTAACACATCTCTACTTTGATGAACTTAAAACCTCGATGATTTTGTGTCATTGATAGCATGATGAACACAGGCAACAAGAGAACCCCGCCATAACTGTTTTTATTTTACAAATATAACATCAAGTAGCCGAGTTGCTAAAGGTTATCCCGCTACAGGTTATCATAACACTTAACACAGTTCTCCTTCCTGGCTTCATCAAAGCAGTATTCATCAAGTAAATTATGACCAAACTATACACAATGAATAAGTAAACCCTTCTGCCACGGGATGTAAACACCGCAGTTGCCTTGAACCTGAGTAAACATAACCAGAGGAAGTACAAAGTGCAGTGCATACGCTCATCAGTGTGAAGACCCTCAGTAATCCTGCACCGGCTCTCTGGTCGTCGTCGTCGTCGTCCAGTAAAGTATAAGTAAGTCAAGAATTCTTGAGCCAGCTTTCAATGATAATTAAAAACAAGAGAGCTAAATGATGTCTTGCTTAGGACACTCAGAGAACAACTGGTGTTCTGACTAAACCCCAGTTGGAATCGCTCTACATGTTGACACACACACACACACACACACACACACACACACACACACACACACACACACACACACACACACACACACACACACACACACACACACACACACACACACACACACACACACACACACACACACACACACACACACACACACACACACACACACACACACACACACACACACACACACACACACACACACACACACACACACACACACACACACACACACACACACACACACACACACACACACACACACACACACACACACACACACACACACACACACACACACACACACACACACACACACACACACACACACACACACACACACACACACACACACACACACACACACACACACACACACACACACACACACACACACACACACACACACACACACACACACACACACACACACACACACACACACACACACACACACACACACACACACACACACACACACACACACACACACACACACACACACACACACACACACACACACACACACACACACACACACACACACACACACACTACTACTACTACTACTACTTTTGCTGTCACTCGGAATCAGGTATGACGATCATCAGCTATGATCAAAATCGATTAACATCCACGTTCCCAATTACTGCTGGGTAGACAGAGGTAAATGGCGTAAAAAAATTGCACATAGTTTCAGCCTCCGAGATCGAACCCTGGTCCGCTCGCTTGCGAGGCAAGCATGCTGACCATTGCATACATACATACATACACTGTAATATAGCTGTCTTAAAAATACCAAACAAAAGTTTGAATAACTTGTTGCAAATAACGTTTGCTCTATTTATGACAAAGCTTCAGCCTCCAGCACTCCACCACCATCACACTCACAAAGTATCCAGCTGAACGTATCATTCGGAGGATGGCCAGATAACACACACACACACACACACACACTACTAATACTACTACTACTTGCTGTCACTCGAATCGAGTATGACGATCATCCAGCTATGATCCAATGATATGAGTTATTAAAGATGTCACCTAGGTTGGTAAGTTCTGAGGTGACTAAAGAGGCCGATACGGGACCGACAGGGTCGATCACAGATGTTGCACATGTGGGAGGCTACATCTAGTGCGGGTGGGGGCGGCGGCAGCGTCTTTCCGGCGTTGGCGATTGTCTGCCTTGTTATACAGTCGGGCTATCTCGAAAGTATTGACACCTTCTGCATGGTGATCTCCAAGCGTTACGGTGTGGGAGTGATCGACTTCAGGTGAGGGGTCGATTTGACACTTTTCAGGTTTGTCTTAAGACTATCCTTATACATTTTCAGTTGCCCGCCAGCATTACATTTACTATTCGTTAGGTGACTGTTAAGTAGCTGCTTTGGCAGTCTACTGTTCATATGCGTAACATAGCAGTCCAGCGTAGTTCTTCATGGATAATGGTAGCCTTGATGCTGCTACAGTTGGTGTCAGCAAAAATACTGGCATTTGTTGTCTTGTCTTCAGCGAACTCGGAAGATGGAACGTAGACTACGTTGGTGAGAGCTTTCAAGTGTCTTGATGTGCCCCCTGTATGTGATGTATGTCTCACTGCCATATAGCAGGGTGGGGAGGACCACTGCTCGATATACGTGTAACTTTGTAGATAATTTCACCTCCCTCAGCTGAAGACACGGTTTCGGAGTCTGCCAGAGGTTTAAGAGGCACATCTAATCCGATGTTGAATCTCTTCATCGATGTCCGCGGTGGGACAGGTGGGAGCCGAGATACCGAAAGTGGGTAACATTAGAGAGGGTAGTACCGTTAAGCTGCATGGATGGTGGAGGTGTGGCTCAACTAGGGGAAGGCTGAAAGAAACTATGAGTCTTACGTACATTCACCTCAAGGCCGAGGTGTGCATACGCATCTGCGTAGGTGTTCAGGCTCTCCTGTACGTCGCGTTCAATGAAGCTCAGTAATGGAAAGTGTCGACACCTTTGTTTCTGCCACAGTGTAGAGTCGTCTTATGTTGAAAGACTATTCATCCTGAACTCGATGTCCACCCCTGCCGGGTATATTGGCACTGGCACGGGAAGGCAGCCAAGAAAATGGAAAAGAGAGTTGGCGCCAGTGCACACCTTTGTTTAACCCCCGTTTGGATGGGGTAGAACTTTGACTGGGTGCCATTGTGC
>NW_024713129.1:28726439-28738574 GCF_018991925.1 Homarus americanus | reverse complement strand
TATTGTCACCTAACGTGCAGTGTTGCCACGTGATTATATATATAAATGTTACTCGGCACAGTAGCTTATGTGCAGGGTTGCTACTCGGCACAGTAAGCTTATAAGTACAGGGTTGCTACTCGGCACAGTAGCTTATGTACAGGGTTGCTACTCGGCACAGTAGCTTATGTAGGGTTGCTACTCGGCACAGTAGCTTATGTACAGGGTTGCTACTCGGCACAGTAGCTTATGTACAGTAAGTTGCTACTCGGCTGGTAGCATGTACAGTACAGGGTTGCTACTCGGCACAGTAGCTTATGTACAGGGTTGCTACTCGGCACAGTAGCTTAGGTACATAACACAGGACGGAAGGTGTATTGTGGGAGGGCAGGGAGGTGTTGTGTGGGAGGGACAGGGAGGTGGTATGTTGGAGTGCAGGGGGCTGTTGTGTGGGAGGGACGAGGAGGTGTTGTGTGGGAGGGACAGGGTGGGTGTTGTGAGAGGGACTTTAAGGTGTAGTGTTGGAGGGACAGGGAGGTGTAGTGTGGGAGGTGGCGGGGAGGTGTTGTGAGAGGGACGGGGAGGTGTGTTGGTAGGGACGGGGAGGTGTTGTGTGGGAGGGACAGGGTAGGTGTTGTGTGGGAGGGACTTTAAGGTGAGTGTGGGAAGGACGGGGAGGTGTTGTGGGAGGGACGGAGAGGTGTTGTGTGGGAGGGACGGGGAGGTGTTGTGTGGGAGGGACCAGGAGGTGTAGTGTGGGAGGGGCAGGAGGTGTTGTGTGGGAGGGTCAGGGAGGTACTGTGAGGGAGGGACAGGGGAGGTGTGGTGGGGAGGGACAGGGAGGTGTTGTGGGAGGGACAGGGAGGTGTTTGTGGGAGGACAGGGGAGGTGGTGTGGGAGGGACGGGGAGGTGTTGTGTGGGAGGGACGGGGAGGTGTTTTGTGGGAGGGACGGGGGTGTAGTGTGGGAGGGGCAGGGAGGTGTTGTGTGAGAGGGCAGGGAGGTGTTTTGTGGGAGGGACGGGGAGGTGTAGTGTGTGAGGGGCAGGGAGGTGTTGTATGGGATTGACAGGGGAGGTGTGTGTGTGGGAGGGACGGGAGGTGTTGTGTGAGATGGGGAGGTGTAGTGCGTGAGGGGCAGGGTGGTGTAGTGGGGAGGTGTGTGAGTGGGACAGAGAGGTGTCAGAGAGGTGTAGTGTGTGAGGGCGCGGTGGTGTAGTGTGGGAGGGACGGGAGGGTGTTGTGTGGGAGGGACAGGGAGATGGGGAGAGGTAGATGCTATGAAGGGGTGAGGAGGTATTGAGGTGAGGGCCGGTAGGACAGATTGCGAGACAGACTCTCTCTCCTCTCTCTCTCTCTCTCTCTCTATATTCCATAATCGTCTCTCAAGTCTCTATTTCTCAAACTTATTCATATCTTTAAGTCTTTGTCTCATGCTTACTCATCTCTATAAGCCTCTCATCCCTCTCTCATGTCTCTATGTCTCTCCCTCTCACTCTTACTCACTCTCTAAGTCTCTCTCATTGTTATCCACTTTATGAGTCTCCTCTCTCCCTTAACATCTTTCTAAGTCCCTTCTCTCACTACCTCTCCTCTTCCCTCTCTCACTCAGGAAGAAAGATGGACGTATGTGTGACCTGAACAAGACGAGAGGCAGCTCTCAGTCGACCACCGCTGCAGCCCGACGCCCAACTCCAAACTTCATTAGGATTCCGAGAAAGAATGCTTTAGTGGCAGAAATTACTCGCCGCCCGAAAGTTAGTGATAAAAGGCACTTACATTGTCGCAAAAAGTGAGTTAGGCACTTATCAAAAGAAGATACCGACGTTGGTGCAGGTGTGTGTTGGAGGTAAAGAGGGAGGGGTGGTGGAGTGGAGGTGCGTTAAATGATGCCAGGAAGGAACGAGAGAGAGGAGGGAGGAGGGAGGGAGGGAGGATATCAGGACGGAGGAGGATGAAGGCGGGAGGATAGGGGAATGGTGGTGTAGAGTATATGTTGAATGCACTGGGAAGGAAAGGAGAGGAAGGAGGAAAGTTCAGAGAGGGCAGAGGTTATGAAGGACAGTAGGGAGGGAGGGGGTAGGATACAGAGGTGGTGGTGTCGAGGGTGTGTGTTGGTTAGGCGGGATGGGGGGACTGAGAGATGAAGGACATGAGGAAGGAGGAAGGGAGAGAGTCGATATGAGGGGAGGAAGGAGGAAGGTTGATATGAAATGTCTCCAGAAGTTGTGTATAATAATAATAATAATAATAATAATAATAATAATAATAATAATAATAGTAGTAATTAATAGTTTATTTATAAATTTGGCAGCAAAGTTGAAATTACAATCAAGAGAGATGATAAAGATTACATAATATACAATTGACATTAGTGGTACAAATATAGTATATATATAATGACGGGGGGTGAGTAAGACCATTTAACAAGAATTTCAACATGGTAACAGTACGAAAGTAAGATTGGCAGTGAGTAGACACAGGTTGACTACGAACTGTTGATAATTAATACAATGGTTGGGACTGGGCTGTTCTCTTAGCGATCAATACGTTGTCATATGGGCTGGAACCGGTTGTAGTGTCGAACAGCAATTCCGCGGACGAGGAATCTCAGGTGGAAGCAGGGGCCAGTGTCGAGAATGGTGCAGAAGCTTCTCCCAAGTTTACAAATGAGGTCGTGGTGATGATCAAGAGAGAGCCAGAGGGGTAAGTATGTTAAGCGCTTCTTGATATGTGGAGTAGGAAGGGAGAGAATAATCTTGCATGCCCTCTTCTTGACTTTTTCTTGATGTTTCCGTTGTGTGACATTTAGGGAGGAAGACCAGGTAGGGGAGGCATAGGTGAGCTTGGGAAGTATGAATGTCAAGTAAACACTGAGGAGCTCAGGGCAGGAACTCAAGGGACTTGAGACGACAGAGGAGATGGAGACGAAAGCAAAAGATTTGACAGTTGCACTGATGTGTGTTATCCAATTTAGTTTGATATCTATAGTGACGCCGTTGAGGTGGGTGAAGTCTGTAACCTGGAGTTGATGTGCATAGCCATTCACACACATAGCCATGCTTAGTGGCCAATTTTGGAATTGCTCAATATATTCTGGAGGGCGCTGTAGTCAGGAACCGAGTTGTTCACACTGATCCCAATGGTGGAGTCGTCCACATACTTCCAACAGTCAAAGAGAGAGAGAGAGTGCGTGTGTGTGCGTGCATACGTGTGTGTGTGTGTGTGTGTGTGTAACAATGCATACTCTATTCACCAATGTCTGACAAAGGTGGAGTGGGTGGTTGGTGGGCTCCTGTACTCATTAGTGTCTACAGAAATATCAGGTTTCATTATATCAATATTATTATCCAGGTAAAAGAGACTTACAGAAGCGTTCATTAGACCACACTGTATCCAGTCCTGTCTACTGTTCCTGTACTGTTGTTGTATCTCCGAGTTCTTACTGATTTTCTTTCCTTACCATTATTTATTTGTTATATATATATATATATATATATATATATATATATATATATATATATATATATATATAAATTTTTTTACGGGATTAGCCCTCCTGGGCACAGTCACTGACCCACATCGGGGTCTGGGGGCAAAAATATAATAATAATAATAATAATAAATAATAATAATAATAATTCATAAAATAAATAAACATGATAATAAGAAAATAATAAATAAACCTTTTAATAAAATAAAATAATAATAAAAACAAGACAAAATTAAAAATAATCAATAATGAGCAATGATATATGTATATTGTGCTGTCAAAGTAAGAGAAACAATTGAGACTGGAATTGTGTGCAAATGAGGCAGAAAAGGCAGATCAGCACCCTGGGACTTGGTCACAATTTTTGTGATGCCATATGGCAAGGGTCTACCATGATAACACATTATGCTGCAATATCTTCCCAGGCAGTAGTACCTCCCTGTTCGATAGCTGCCTACTACCTACAGCTCATAATGTAATCGTCAACACGTTCAAGTGACATTGGTTTGCCTGGTTTGGTAGTAATTTGTTCACACCTCACACCTTTGACCCTTGACACGTGACCCTTGACACGTCTCTTTCAGTGGGAGGAAATAATCTTAGTTGTCAGTAACACAGGATATTTTATTCCGGTATATAGTTCCTCAGGAGCCTTGTGTGGCCGACCTTACCATGATATGTATACCAACATAGCCATTTAAATTAAAGATATCCTGGTGGCGAGTCATTATTAAACAAAAGATATAATAAAATTTTATCAGAAAGGAAAAATACCCATTTTCTTGTCAACTATGAGCAGAAATGGATGTTGCAAGCCTGATGTAGGTAAGATTTTGAGTTATTAATAATTGACAAAACATTTCAAAATTAATTAATTAATTAACAACTTTAAATGATATAAAAGACACTACTTATATATTACATGTATATAACATATTTTCAAAATAACAAAAACAATCCTGACTAAATTATCTTTTCAATTAAGTTGTAAAAATCTAGACCTACTACAAAGTGTAAATATTATAGTACATTCTCTAATACAACATAAGTATTTTCTTAATGGAAGAGTTGTATCACGGAAGGAACTATTTTATGAAGACTTGATAAATGTTCCTACCGCTTGCGTAAAAACCTCTGGAAAAACTGTATCACGGAGGAGAAATATCCCTTGAAAAACTGCGACTTGGGGAAAAATAAAAGTGACAAAATGTAGCATCACCATAATACAACAACAGCGTTATGCAACAACAACACTATAAATCATCATGCAACTTACATCATCATACATCCTAATAACTAACATAGAGCTACAGAAACAATGACATATAACAATAGACACAGAGACAGAATTGCAGCTAACACCAATAGCAGGAGAGAGAGAGAGAGAGAGTACTGAAATACCTTCACTGACACATACTATAAATCACACAACAGAGAGAAATAAATTATCGGTATGTTCTGCTGTAATCAAACCAACCTCATTGTATATTCATGTCACGAGATTTTTCACTTGATCTCTGTATACGCAGTGAAAGTATTCCTATATCAGTGACCACTTTCTCTCTCCCTACGTGCCTGACCTTTTAATGATTGAGGTGGGACTTTTTAACCTCGCTGATGAGCTCTAAATAAATTTAACGTGGTTGGAATTATAATGTATTCATAATTCAGGTGATGTTGTCTGTTAAATACTTGCTTTGCTTTCCTGGCAGTGATTATGTTTTGTTAGGTTTTCATAATTTATCTTTCGGGTCACACGAATATTAGACATCCAGCTTATTTCACATGAGGGTGTCCATGCTAACACTAATCTGACTAACCTTTTGTAAAATAATGTAACCCAACCTGACATTGCTTAGCCTAACCTAACCTAACCTAACCTAACCTAACATGTGAAGGTGTGAGTTATACTGTAAGCTGGGAAGTTGTGTGATAATTTATGTGCTGTGAAGGCGAGTAAAGGGGGAAGAGACAGACATACAGAGGGAGGAGACAGATAGAAGGAAGTAGAGAGAGAGACAGAGAGAGAGAGAGAGAGAGGAAGTAGGGAGGAGAGAGTAAGGCAATTCGTGTGGTGACCTAATTGTGACAAGAGGCTGAAATTTCAACACAAAAAAAAACAAGAATAAATATATGAGATTATAGTGTATTTACCTCCACGAGCATTTAGATAAATGGCTGGGTCTTGTTCTCGATGTTTGTACCCCCGACGCGATAATGTTCTCCCATTCCCAAACTCGTATTATTTATGGTCATCGAGGCCCAATGATTGTGGCTTCCTGTCCTTCCTCATCACATCCTTCACTGGACCTTCTCAAATTCACTTGAGTCCCCTTCTGCTTCTATCTCTTAGTGAATCTTCTTCTTCTTCTTCTTCTTCTTCTTCTTCTTCTTCTTCTTCTTCTTCTTCTTCTTCTTCTTCTTCCTCTTCCTCTTCCTCTTCCTCTTACTCTTCCTCTTCTTCTCCTTCTCCTTCTCCTTCTCTTCTTCCTCACCTTCTTCTTCTTCTTCTTCTTCTTCTTCTTCTTCTTCTTCTTCTTCTTCTTCTTCTTCTTCTTCTTCTTCTTCTTCTTCTTTCTTCTTCTTCTTCTTCTTCTTCTTCTTCTTCTTCTTCTTCTTCTTCTTCTTCTTCTTCTTCTTCTTCTTCTTCTTCTTCTTCTTCTTCTTCTTCTTCTTCTTCTTCTTCTTCTTCTTCTTCTTCTTCTTCTTCTTCTTCTTCTTCTTCTTCTTCTTCTTCTTCTTCTTCTTCTTCTTCTTCTTCTTCTTCTTCTTCTTCTTCTTCTTCTTCTTCTTCTTCTTCTTCTTCTTCTTCTTCTTCTTCTTCTTCTTCTTCTTCTTCTTCTTCTTCTTCTTCTTCTTCTTCTTCTTCTTCTTCCTTCTTCTTCTTCTTCTTCTTCTTCTTCTTCTTCTTCTTCTTCTTCTTCTTCTTCTTCTTCTTCTTCTTCTTCTTCTTCTTCTTCTTCTTCTTCTTCTTCTTCTTCTTCTTCTTCTTCTTCTTCTTCTTCTTCTTCTTCTTCTTCTTCTTCTTCTTCTTCTTCTTCTTCTTCTTCTTCTTCTTCTTCTTCTTCTTCTTCTTCTTCTTCTTCTTCTTCTTCTTCTTCTTCTTCTTCTTCTTCTTCTTCTTCTTCTTCTTCTTCTTCTTCTTCTTCTTCTTCTTCTTCTTCTTCTTCTTCTTCTTCTTTACTTCTTCTTCTTCTTCTTCTTCTTCTTCTTCTTCTTCTTCTTCTTCTTCTTCTTCTTCTTCTGCTTCTTCTTCTTCTTCTTCTTCTTCTTCTTCTTCTTCTTCTTCTTCTTCTTCTTCTTCTTCTTCTTCTTCTTCTTCTTCTTCTTCTTCTTCTTCTTCTTCTTCTTCTTCCTTCTCACCCTTCTTCCCACTTACTTCTTCCTCCTCTACCCCTGCTTCTCCCATTGAGGCCACAGTATCACCAATAAATCACATTTCTAAGTCACAAGTGGCATCAATACCCCTCCCTCCTCCCTCCGCCATGAGACAGAGCAACCCTCCCCCCTCCCCACCCTCCACACGGGTGGTCCTACACTTACCCTTCCTCCCCTCTGCGGCCTACACTTACAGTTTCCTCCCTTCCCACACGGTCCTACACTCCTCCTTCTCCCCTCCGCAGTTCTACACTCACCTCCTCACTCCGGTCCTACACTCACCCCTCCTGCCCACCCTCACTCCTCCTCCCCACACACCTCCTCCCCCACACACCTCCTTCCCCCCCACACACAGTCTACACACACCCCCTCCTCCCCCAACCTCACTCCTCCTCCCCACACACCTCCTTCCCCACCCACACACAGTCCTACAGACACTCACCCCTCCTACCCCACCTCCTCCTCCTCTCCCCCACACACCTCCTTCCCCACCCCACACAGTCTACAGTACACTCACCCCTCCTGCCCACCCTCCTCCTCCTCCCCCACCCCTCCTTCCCACCCACACAGTCTACAGTACACTCCACCCCTCCTGCCCACCCTCACTCCTCCTCCCCCACACCTCCTTCCCCACACACAGTCCTACAGTACACTCACCTCCTGCCCCACCTCACTCCTCCTCCCCACATCCCTCCTTCCCCACCCACACAGTCCTACAGTACACTCCCTCCTGCCCCACCCTCACTCCTCCTCCCCCACACACCCCTCCTTCCCCACCCCACACAGTCACCAGTACACTCCCCTCCTGCCCCACCCTCACTCTCCTCCCCCACACACGCTCATACACTCTACAAATTTGCCTTGACGGTCTCTGTGAACCCCAGCGTATGAGAGAGAGGATTTTCAGCCGAACTATATTATGATGAGACTCAAAAGAGCTGCTAGGAATTTGGACCTCAGCTGGGAGGCGCCGTTCATGAAGACCCCAGTAGGAGGTCTCTGTAATTAATTTCACCCTGCAAACATTATTTCGATCTTTGATGAGAAAAAAAAAATTTTGTGTTTGAGAATATATGCTGGTCTTGTATTATAATACTGCAGTGTAGATTTAGTAATTTGAGATGATAGGTAATGAATATTATTTCCGGATTTTTCCTACTGTTTTTTCAATCTTCTTTTATATTCTTTTAAATTTGTATGTCTCTGATGAGATTCCTGTGTCTGTGCGCACGCACGCGCCTGCTTTTTGTGTGTGTTTGTGCGTAATAATAATAATAATAATAATAATAATAATAATAATAATAATAATAATTAACAGTTTATTGAAGGAGCATGGCAGCCGGAAGGCTGAAAATATACAGTTATATAATTGGGGAATGGGTCACTTGATTTACAAATAATATACAAGTAACATAAGTGATACAAATATGATATATAATAACTAGGTGGGGAGAAGCTCAAACTACAGGGCATTTCAACATAGTGACAGTGAAAAAAGTAAGATTGACTGGGAGTGAATACACTGGTTTATTACAAGTTATTGAAAATTTTTACAATGGTTGGGACTGGGCCGTTCTTATAGAGATCAGTTCGTGCTCGTATGGGCTGGATGCGGTTGTGGTGTCGAACAGCAATTCTCGGGCGAGAGATCTCGGGTGGTAGTAGGAGCCGGTGTCGAGGATGGTGCAGAAGCTTCTCACCAAATTTGCAGATGAGGTCGTGGTGATGGTCAGTGATAGCCGAGAGTGTCAGTGTGTTGAGCGCTTCTTGATATGTGGAGTAGGAAGGAGAGAATAATCTTGCATGCCCCTTTTGCTTTTCGAGGTGTTTACGTTTGTGGCATTTAGGTGTGTGGAGGTATAGGAGAGAGAGAGAGAGAGAGAGATGTAACTGTACAGTAGGTCAGTGTGGTGCGTGTTGAAACTAACGAGAAAATTAATCTTTGGATTAATTAGATAAAGCTTGTAAATCGTTATCATGGTCCTGACCTGCATGAAAAACATAAACCGGACAGACGGAAGCGGCACGTGCGCACTGACTAACCCACAGACGGACGGAGGGGCGCACGGGAGGATGGAAACACGGACGGACACACAGACGGGCACACAGACGTACGCACGGATGAGACGATCATAGAAAGAGTAAACTGTACTTATATAATTATATTTTGGAAACAAGTCCGAAAAAATATTCATAATAGTATATTATAATGTTTTTTGTCCTTATAAAACATATAGGGTGAAGCAAAAGTCTTAGATTTATATTAAATGATGATACTAATACTTTGTAATCAAAGGAGTCGAGCTCTTGTACTCACGGAATACGATATTTCCATAGTTTTCCTACTCAAGATGCTACGGTATTGTACGAAGGGGTTTAGAAATATTTTTAAAGCAGGGGTCACCAAACTTTTTCACAATGGGCCGGATAACTGAAAGAATGACGAGCGCGCCGCATAATCATTCTGTTCAATACTTGCAAGCCAGAACGAAAGCTCTGTAACGTCAGAGCGTAGTTTTGGCACCACGAGCGGGAAGGATTGGGATCCGCCCGCGGGCAGTTTGGACCCCTGCTTTAAAGGATGAAACATGATAGTAGAGTTTAGTCGCCACCCACAAGGTGTTAAAACACCCGACTCAAGGGTTTAAGCCCTAGTTCTCAAGGGGTTAAACTCTCGTACTTAAGGATTTGTCAACGTACTCAAGGGATTATGCCATTATACTGAAGGAGTTAGAACATCGTACTCAAGATGCTAACACAAAACGTCCTCCAAGAGCCCAGAACATCAACCTCCTCACAAACAGAGGTGAACATCCACTCTGGCCAGGCAGGATGGGACTCATTATTGACCTGATATAAACGTCGATATAGACCGTACTGTACTGTCGGGTCTGTATAAGCCAGTAAATGATGGTTCTTCCTACCATATTACGGGGAATTAACCTGCTGTTGGGGTCTTAATCATTGTGGTATTGATGGTGTGGTTGCGTGTTAACTGATTTTCATAAATTAGTTTTGTACAGCCTGCCTGTCTATCTATCTGTGACTTAATAACCTATCTATCTATCTATCTGTCTGTCTGTCTGTCTGTCTCACACTTTGTCTCTCCGGATGTATATCTGTCTGCCTATCTGTCTGTCACGAGTAACCTTGACCATTGACAGATCATACCGATAATCTTCAGACTCCAGACATAACTAAGAATGCTTTATTAAGTTAAGCGTTAAGACAGAACACTGGTCGACGAACATAAGAGACAGATCATAGTACTGTACTTGTTGGTGTCATGTGACGTAATGATCCATGGAGGGAGAACGTGAGATTGTTAGTTATAGAAGTACATACCTGGAGTTGTGTTTAGTATTTACCTGGAGTTGTGTTAAGTATATACCTGGAGTTGTGTTTAGTATATACCTGGAGTTGTGTTTAGTATATACCTGGAGTTGTGTTTAGTATTTACCTGGAGTTGTGTTTAGTATATACCTGGAGTTGTGTTAAGTATATATATGGAGTTGTGTTAAGTATATTCCTGGAGTTGTGTTAAGTATATTCCTGGAGTTGTGTTAAGTATATACCTGGAGTTGTGTTAAGTATATACCTGGAGTTGTGTTAAGTATATACCTGGAGTTGTGTTAAGTAAGTCAGTTATAAAACATATACCTGGAAGTTGTCTTAAACATATACCCGGAGTAAAGTTTATACCTGGAGTTATATTGTGGCCTCAAGCATAAAACTCATATTTTTAACACGAGATAGAATACCACTGTCTTCGAGATATTGACTGAAGTAGATGTTCACTTCATCAGCTGGTTAATACACATCTGGTCAATTAGAGGGTTTTTTATTCACTGTGTTTTCCCCAGCCTGTGATACGTGGCGTCAGACCCGAGTGGCTGACGCTCTGTGTTGACTCGTAAATATTTTATTGTTGAACGCTTCAGTTGAGTTGTTCTCCGTCTGTAAATAATCTTTTCTCGTAGAAACATGTAACAGAAGGTAGTGTTAGAAATACTGGGTGATGATGTCTCGATAATCTGTAAAGGACTAACACTGTGCCACAACCAAGCATTTATTAAAGTGCCTTCAACTTCGGAATTATCATTGACGATCAACTGTTCTACCAGGATAGCTGACCCAGAGTACCTTTGAGGATTCCTAGAGCAAGATCCTCCACCAACTTAATCAAGGTAGGAAGTAATGACAGGTCCTGATAGTACGTAAAGGCATCACTACTGCCTGGGTGTAGGATTGGTGTGTCGAAGGATCTGTGTAACGTGTGTAGGATAGAGTACCAGGTAAGATTGGAGGTATATGTGTCATTATGTAAACAGGTAGATTAATTGAGTAAATAAACAGAAGTTACAGAAAGACGTATAAATAGGAAAATGGACGATATAGACTAATGCATTGTGATGGAGAGATACAGGAGAGGTTAACAGTGAAGTTAATGTGACAAAAGAGAAAACAAGAGAAAGTTAACAAACAAATGTCAACAAACATCAAGAAAGGGATTCGTTTATATATACATGCGTAAATACATACATACATACATACATACATACATACATACATACATACATACAGAAAAACAAACATATATACAGACAGAAATACATACTTAAATACATGTAGTAACACACACACACACACACACACACACACACACACACACACACACACACACATATACTAACCGGGCATTTTGACATCTGCGTCGAAGTCCGGTCCGTCGGTTTCCAGAAATTCCGTCGCCCCGTTGTCGTTTGGCATCGGGTAGTGGGAGAGGTAGCGGGCCTTCCCCTCCACCACACCTGCGGGTCAACACACACGTGTTAGTAACGCATATCTGACATAAAAGAAGTAAGAATGGCTTGTAAATACTTAGTCTTTGAAAATTATTAAGATGTCGGGTTGTTAATAATTTGGAGGATATATATTTATGATACTCAACCTGACTTAACCAAATTAAACTTAACCTAACGCAATCTAACGCTAACCTAATTGAAACTAATGTAACCTAATCTAACGTAACCTACCCTAACCTTCGTTAACGTAACGTTAAAATAATATAACTTTACTTAATTTAACCTAACCTAGCAAAAATTAACGGTCTCATAACTGAACCAGACCTAATCTAACAAACCCTAACTTAAACTAACTTAACGTAACGTGACGTTTACTAGTAGGTAGATAAAGTTTGGTATCATAAACCCTTCTGAAACTGCAACACATAATTTCTCTCTTGAAGGCATAAAATAAACACTGACTACCATACACCTGACTCGT
>NW_024713129.1:28678939-28723939 GCF_018991925.1 Homarus americanus | reverse complement strand
AAGAAAATGAAGAGAAGGGAGACAGAGAAGAGAGATGGCATACGACAGTGACATTGATTTACTTCCCTTCCCTTCCCTCCCATCCCTTCCCCTCCATTCTACTCCTTTCCCCCCTCATCCTGTACTCCCCTTTTCCTTGTCATACTTTCCCTCCCCTTCTCTTCCCTTTGACTTCTCCCCTTCCCTTCTCTTCCCCTACTCTCCCTTCTCCTCTCCTATTCTCCTTTCCCTTCCTGTTTCCTCCTCCCCTCCCCTCCCCTCCCTTCCCACCTCACGATTATCAAGGTGAGACAGACAAGGCAAACGAAACATAGGAATTAATACGTAAAGATAAGAAGAAAAATTAGAGCTAAACACCGATATATTATACACGAGGCGAGCGAGGAAGGATTTGTGTGGTGGAAGTGATCAATAAAGTCAACGTATTAAGTGTTATATAAGAAATATTACGAGTGATATATAATGACAAATTTCGATTTATATACAGGAAATGGTTTTAGTGATACACTGGACACGTTTTAAGAGGTAAACAGGAAACATTGCGAGTGATATATAGAAAATATTTCGACTGATATAGAGGGAACGTTTAAACGTGGTGTAGAAAACGTTTGTATTGATACATGGGGAAACGTTTCGAGTGATACATAAGAAATATTTTAAATGATACATATAAAACGTTTAAATAGATACATATGAAACGTTTCGAATGGAACATAGGAAACGTTTTAGTGATATGTAGGACAGATTTTGAATCATACATAGGATACCTTTTTAGTGATAAATAGTACGACTGGGAAGAGCCGGGGGTACAAGGAGAGATACATAGGTCTACTCTTGATGATACATGAGTGTTCTTTACAGGGAGACGCGATGGGTTTCATGGTGCAGGGACTTGAGTTTGGCGATATATGTGGGGTTTAACCTAACCTAACCTAACCTAACTGAAAATAACTAAACCTAACTAAAAATAACTGAACCTAACCTAATTTAACCAACCTGACTGGAGCGAACCTAACCAAAATTAGTCTAACTGATTAGCTAACCTAATCTAAATTAAACCGAACTAATCTAAAATTATTTAACCTATCATAACTATAAACACCTCAACCAAAACTAATCTAAGTAAACCTGACCTCAACACACTCAACCTAACCAAATCTAAAATGTTGTGCACGATAAGAAGAACCATGGCGTATTAAGTCTGAAGAGCCATTAGAACTGCGGCTTATTTGGTTACATTAGGGCCGAGGGATTCAGAATTGGGCCCCTTTTGGTTTTGGGGCCTTTTAAGATTGAGGTTCCATTAGGATTGGTCGTCATTAGGTATTGGGGCCCATTAGGATTGAGGTTCCATTAATACTGAGGCTTCATTATATCTTAGGGCTCATTACGATTTAGTTTTCATTTTACTGGGACCCATTAAGTCTGGGGCCTTTTAAGACACGGTCCCTTTAAAACTCGGGCCCTTTAAGATTCAGCCCCTTTAAGTTTCGATTCCACAAAGACTGGGGCCCTTTACGACTGGGGCCCATTAAAGCTCGGACCTTATAAGACTCGGGCCCATTAGAACTTAGAACCAACTTTACCCAGTGGAGAAGTTACCCTATCAAAGCTCCTCTCCTCCCATATTCCTCACATTCTCTCATGCTCCTCACATTCTCTCATGCTCCTCACACTGTCCCATATTCCTCACATTCTCTCATGCTCCTCACATTGTCCCATATTCCTCACATTCTCTCATGCTCCTCACATTCTCTCATGCTCCTCACATTGTCCCATATTCCTCACATTCTCTCATGCTCCTCACATTCTCTCATGCTCCTCACATTGTCCCATATTCCTCACATTCTCTCATGCTCCTCACATTCTCCCATGCTCCTCTTATCCTCCCATGTTCATCTCGTCTATATTTCTCCTTCATCTCTCCTTCTTCCACAACATTTATCTTCACGCGTCTCCCACATATACGAGGAAACAGGGAGACAGACACGGCGGGGGAGAAAAAGAAGACTACGTGCTGGAAATGCTTGAGAGAGAGAGAGAGAGAGAGAGAGAGAGAGAGGGGGGCTGGCTGGCTGGCTGACTTTAGAATATGAAAGGAAACAATTTTGAAAGGTGTAATATGTGAGGTAAGACCGTCGTAGGGTAGTGTGTTGTGGCAGTGGGGTGTGAAGAGGCCACAGTGCCCAGGCCAGGGAAGACGTGTTGAGTACTGTACTGTTTGTGGTCTGACACGCTTCAACACCACCATACCTTACCTTACCTAGCAGTAATTATATGCAACACGGCCGACTTTCTCTCCCCCTCTTCTTGTTACGTTCCTCCTTCCACCACTTCCTCCTCCTCCTGTTATGCCCCTTCTTCCACCTCCTCCTCCTCCTCTTCCTCTTCCTCTTCAGCCCCTATTTCCACCTCTTCCTCCTCCTCTTCTTACGTTCCTTCTTCCACATCCTTCTCCTCCTCATGTTACATCCCTTCTTCCACCAATTCCTCCTCCTCTTCTTACGTTCCTTCTTCCACCTCCTCCCTCCTCCCGTTATGCCCTTTCTTCCACCTCCTCTTCCTCCTCCTGTTATGCCCCTTCTTCCACCTCCTCCTCCAACACCGCGTCCGCCGTCTGCTCCTTCTCCTCCCCTGTGTCTTCACTCTTCCCATCGTGTCTCTCTCCCCCCCACGTGTCTTCACCTCCCTCCCCCGCGATATATCTATACTCCCCTCCCCGTGTCTACACTCCCCTCCCCGTGTCTACACTCCTCTCCCCGTGTCTACACTCCTCTCCCCGTGTCTACATTCCACTTCTCGTGTGTACACTCTTCCCCAGTGTCTACATTCCCCAACCGTGTTTACACTCACCCTCGGTGTTTGTACTCTCCCGGGTCAACAATCTCTCCGTGTCTCTTGACCGAAGGAATGTTTGTCAGCACTGGTATATAAAATTGTACAGTATTTCATTAACCTCCAATACACAAATGCTTCCCGTCTCGCCCCCAGGGATAAATTTTTGGAATAACAAACTGGGAGTCATGTCCACACAACAGGAGTGTTCCTGTTGTCATGTTGTCCAAACCTAACCAAACCAATCTTAACCTAACCTAACCTAACCTAACCTAACAAAGGGCCATGTTAAGAGCAGTGACTTACTCAAAGCACTAAAGAAAATCAGTTGTGGGAGATCACAATACGATACCATAACTTCGTTTTCTTTTGGGGAATAACGATCAAGGGGACACACACACACACACACACACACACACACACACACTGATATGTCGACAACCCACTAAGTTAAGAAAATGATTGAAACTGGTACATGACATCTGAAATTTACTGTACAACTTCATCCTCGACTAAACACTTGTTCCACTTTCCAGGGAACAAGCGTGTCACACACACACACACACACACACGAGTCGAGGCTTGAACACCGTCCCAGTTGTATAATTGAATAAGTCTTTCCCAGCATTCAGTGTTGGTCACATACTGCCTGTGGTGTTTGAAGTCTCAGGATGGTGAAAGACAAACTCCGGTAGACGCTCGTGTACTGTACTATACTTTGTCTTTGGGGATGTTGACAGTGGCTATGTTGCGTGATTCTCTGGGGATGTTGACAGTGGCTGTTGAATGTTTCTCTTGGGATGTTGACAGTGACTGTGTTGCATGATTCTCTTGGGATGTTGACAGTGACTGTGTTGCATGATTCTCTGGGGATGTTGACAGTGACTGTATTGCATGATTCTCTGGGGATGTTGACAGTGGCTGTTGCATGGTTCCCTGGGGATGTTGACAGTAACTGTGTTGCATTATTCTCTGGGGATATTGACAGTGGTTATGTTGCATGTTATATGATACTTTATATATTGCTCAGTAATAATATGCGTAAGTGAGTATATAATGTATCTCGTATAGAAACCAAGGTCATCGGAAGTGTTTAAAGACCGTAGCTGGTATATTGCCGAAAATTATCATTATACATACAGGGTCATGAAAAAAATGGCCAGATTTTAATATATAATAATTTAAAATCTTGTTTTCTGGGCTATGACCTGTATACTGTGTATGCTGTGGACCTGTATACTGTGTATGCTGTGGACCTGTATACTGTGCATGCTGTGGTGCTTCTCAGTGTATCATCTTTATTATCTGTTTTATATTTTTGTTGCAGGTATTCATGCAGTCAGTATTTACATCCTAATGTTCACTGGAGTAAATATTACCGTCTTATGAGCCTCACATCTCAGACTGCTGATCCTCCTAAGAGTGTAATGTTGTATACGTTTCTCTTAATGATTCTTATTTTTTCTGCCACTGGTGCAATAAAAGTAAGAAAATAAAAGAGAGAAAGGAGAGAGAGAGAGAGAGAGAGAGAGAGAGAGAGAGAGAGAGAGAGAGAGAGAGAGAGAGAGAGAGAGAGAGAGAGAGAGAGAGAGAGAGAGAGAGAGGAATATCACTTGGGTATAAATCAGGCTCATGTTTGGTTAGTGTTTCACGGTGTTGGGTGTGATAGTTATTACGTTCGCGGGAAAATTATCGTTCGGTCAGTTGCTGCGAAAAAAAAAATCTTGTACAATTTTTTTATTTCGTTAGGGCCATCGAAGAGAGTTTTAATATTTAATTCCAATTGCTATTTTCCACAGCCAGTTAAACAATAATGAAACTAAAACTCCATCGTAAGTACACATGGCTGAGACATATTCCATAGATATCGTGTTGTCTCATTATGGAATTAATCAATCAGGGAATTATCGGTATTCATGGGACAGCCAATAAGAATCTTTCGTTGATGATGAAGTATTGCAATTTCATCATGTAACTGACCATGAGAGTATCTCTCGAAAGTAGCGCGGTACAATATAACTACTGGTAAGGATTTGACTACAGACTCGTTTGAATCAATCAAACTGACCATTATGATCAGGTGTGTGTGTGTGTGTGTGTGTGTGTGTGTGTGTGTGTGTGTGTGTGTGTGTGTGTGTGTGTGTGTTTTAAAGGGTATAAATTGACACAATGGCTGCACATGACAGTCTTTAAGGAGGCCCCAAATACTGCATTAGCTTGTGGATATTATTGTTTTTAATTAATATTTACCTGTATGCGGAAATGAACAATTGTGTATTAATGTATGGATGACTTACCGACACCATGGAGGAGACCACCACCTTGTGACTGAACAGTACCATGATATATTATATGTCACAGGTGAACAGTACCATGATATATTATATCTGTCACAGGTGAACAGTAATATGATATATTATATCTGTCACAGGTGAACAGTACCATGATATATTATATCTGTCACAGGTGAACAGTACCATGATATATTATATCTGTCACAAGTAAACAGTACCATGATATATTATATCTGTCACAGGTGAACAGTAATATGATATATTATATCTGTCACAGGTGAACAGTAATATGATATATTATATCTGTCACAGGTGAACAGTACCATGATATATTATATCTGTCACAAGTTAACAGTACCATGATATATTATATCTGTCACAAGTAAACAGTACCATGATATAATATATGTGTCACAAGTTAACAGTACCATGATATATTATATCTGTCACAGGTGAACAATACCATGATATATTCTATTTGTCACAGGTAAGTGAAGCATGATAAAACGTATATCCTAATTATAAAATATATTACAAAAACTTGTTCTTAATTGACTTGTTAAAGCATCGTAGCATATTGTGAATAACCTGGAATAATATGTCGTAAGTTAACGGTGCGTAGTAAATATAAGTGCGTGATTATATTGTAAATCATAAACTACCTTGTTATTAAATGAGTAACAAAAATTTCGTATGTTTTTGAAGGAGAACTCGCAAAAATTTAACCTAGAAATATTATCCAAATTTGTGTAATAAATCCTGAACACCTGGTTAATGAATGAA
The DNA here is from genome assembly GCF_018991925.1 of Homarus americanus. Taxonomy (NCBI): domain Eukaryota; kingdom Metazoa; phylum Arthropoda; class Malacostraca; order Decapoda; family Nephropidae; genus Homarus; species Homarus americanus. The sequence continues at coordinate 28,718,027 of NW_024713129.1, read as the reverse complement.
CAGGGGAAGTATCGTAACTCTTTGGGGAATATTTAACTTGCAAACAAAAAATATATTGATATTTACACCAGAAGAGGTAGGTGTGTGTGTGTGTATGTGTGTGTGTGTGTGTGTGTGTGTGTGTGTGTGTGTGTGTGTGTGTGTGTGTGTGTGTGTGTGTGTAATAATATTAATAATAATAATAATAATTCACGGTTTAGTGAAAGAGCATAGCAGCCAGAAGGCTGAAAATATACAGTTACATAATTGGGGAATGGGTTTCGATTTACAAATAACATACAAATAACATAAGTCATACAAATAAGATATATAATAACTAGATGGGGAAAAGCTCACACTACAGTGCATTTCAACATAGTGACAGTGCAAGAAGTAGGATTTACTGGGAGTGAATACACTGGTTTATTACAAGTTATTAATAATTTTTACAATGGTTGGGACTGGGCTGTTCTTATAGCGATCAGTTCGTGCTCGTATGGGCTGTATGCGGTTGTGGTGTTGATCAGCAATTCTCGGGCTAGGGATCTCGGGTGGTAGTAGGAGCCGGTGTCGAGGATGGTGCAGAAGCTTCTTACCAAATTTGCAGATAGGTGCTTTTGTGCTTTTCCTTGAGTGCACTATAGGAACACTGCTCGGTAATCAATCGTTCACTAATCACTAGAATGTTTTGCTGAATAGATCCCGGTGTAGTAAGGCTGGTAGGACATTGGGATATAGCAGGGGGAGGGGGCACGGTCAAACAGGCTCGGCCTGGCTGCCAAAATCGGGAGCGCCTTTGGGGAACGTCTTGTCTCACCGACGGTGTGTGTGTGTGTGTGTAATAATAATAATAATAATAATAATAATAATAATAATAATAATAATAATAATAATAATTAACGGTTTATTGAACATGGCAGCCGGAAGGCTGAAAATATACAATTACATAATAAGAACATAAGAACATAAGAATGGAGGAAACTGCAGCGGGCCTATTGGCCCATACTAGGCAGCCCCGTTTACACCCAAACCCTATTGCTCATATAAGCATCCAACCTATGTTTGAAGCTATTCAGCGTATTCGAGTTAATGATGATATTTGGTAACTTGTTCCATTAATCCACTATTCTGTTTCCAAACCAGTGTTTACCTATTTCGCGCCTAAATCTAAATCTGTCTAACTTTAAACCATTGTTACGAGTTCGCTCCTTTTTGGATAGTTTGAGTACCTTTGTAATGTCCCCTATGTTTAGCCCTGACTTCCATTTATACACCTCTGTCAGGTCGCCCCTCGCTCTACGTCTCTCGAGGGAGTGCAAATTAAGATGCTTTAACCTGTCTCTGTACTCAAGGTTCCTAATGCCCGGGATTAGTCTTGTCATTCTCCTCTGAATTCTTTCTAAGGATTCTATATCCATTCTGTAATACGGTGACGGGAAATGAACTGCGTTATCCAGGTGTGGTCTCACAAGCGCAAGATACAGTTTTAGGATGACCTCGCTAGTCTTGTAACTAACACTCCTTTGTATGAACCCAAGTACTTTATTAGCCTTGATACGAGTAAAAACACATTGTTTGCTTGGCTTAAGGTTCCTACTTATCATTACTCCTAAATCTCTCTCGCAGTCGGATTTCTCTATGGCATCGTTGTTCATCTGGTATCTGGTTTCCCTGTTTACATCTCCTATACTGAGTACTTTACATTTGTCCACGTTGATTTTCATCTGCCATTTTTCAGACCATTCGAAAATTTTTTTTAGATCTTCCTGTAGTTTTGCAGAGTCCTCATCAGATTTAATAACACGTCCAATTTTAGTGTCATCAGCAAATTTACTTATGTTGTTGTCTATGCCGATATCGTTTATGTATATGATAAATAATAATGGACCAAGTACTGAGCCTTGGGGAACTCCACTAGTGACGTTGCTCCAATGGAACTTAGTGCCGTTAATGCTCACTCGCTGTTTCCTGTCCTGTAACCACGCCCTAATCCATTTGAGCATATTACCTTTGATGCCATGTGCTTCTACATTTCTAATTAGTCTTTCGTGGGGGACTCTGTCGAAGGCTTTGCTAAAGTCGAGATATACCACATCATAATTGTGCCCCTAGTCCACCGATTCGAAAACTGATGAAAAGAATAGATTAGTTAGACATGAACGCCCCCTTGTGAAGCCATATTGGGAATCATTGAACAATTTGTGCTTCTCCAGGTGGTTTCGAATAGAGTTTGAAATGATTGATACTATTAGTTTGCCTACTATTGATGTTAGGCTGATTGAGCATTAGTTAGAGGATATTGATCTATCCACCTTCTTGAAAATCGGTATTACATTCGCTATCCTCCAGGATTCTGGTACTACACTTGTTTCTAAGAACATGTTAAACAACTTAACTAAATCGGGGAATGGGTCTCTTGATTTATAAATGATATACAGGTAACATAAGTGATACAAATATGCTATATAATAATTAGGTGTTGATAATTTTTACAATGGTTGAGCTGTTCTTGTAGCAATCACTTCGTGCTCGTATGGGCTGGATGCCGTTGGGCAGGTGTGTGGTCACGTGGCCAGGACAGTAGCTTGGGGCAATGCGAGTGTGCTCCATCCTTCAGCTTAGGTCAGGTAAAGCCGTGAGGTCAGGTCAGGTTAGGTCAGATCCAGCCACACTCAGTATTACACTGCTATGTTATTGTGCTTTTCCTTGGAGTGCACTATAGGAACACTGTTTGGTAGTCAATCGTTCACTGATCACTTGAATGTTTTGCTGAATAAATCCCGGTGTAGTAAGGCTGGTAGGGCGTTGGGATATAGCAGGGGGAGGGGATGGGGCAAACTGACTCGGCCTGGCTGCTCAAACTGGGAGCGCCATCAGGGCACGCCTTTGTCTCGCTGGTATGGTCAAGTGTGTGTGTGTGTGTGGGCCAACTCAGAATAAGAAAGTTAACCATAAGTTCCACTCGTGAATGATAGGAAGATAGGAAGAAACTACATCACAAATAGAGTGGTGGACGAATGGAACAAGCTTAGCAACTTTGTAGTAAGTGCGGGAACGCTGGAAAGTTTTAAAAGGAGGCTGACCTTACGGGTAACTCAGAATCAGAGGATTTTCTCGAGACGATCCAGGACTGTTTCCTAAGTCAACATATAACCGAACACCACACGGGGTAATAATATACTCGATTTAGTTCTGTTGAACAGAGAAAACCTCATTAGCAATGTCGAGGTAGGGAACGAACTTGCTAACAGCGATCACAAAGAAATTAGATTCCAGTTAGATTTTCAGGGCAGACGTAAGGAAAATTCCACTAAAGTACCAGATTTCAGAAGGGTAAACTTTGACAGTTTAAAGAGGCAGCTGAGAGAGGGGGTGTCGCGCTTGGCCGTGAACCTGACAGATGACTCCGACCTGATAAAGAGATCTGAGATTGCCGAGTTCTCCGACAATTTAAATAATGAGTTACTTAATGCACAAAGGCAGAACATACCATACAAAAAACTCAGATCAGACAACAATGACCCTAAATGGATAAATAAGTATTTAAAGAACATCATTGGCCAAAGGAAGGCTATAGGTAGAAGGATAAAGTGTGGCGAAAATCACCTCCAGGATCATTATAAGATATTGGCGAGTAGGGTTAAAACCGAGATAAGGAAAGCCAAGAGGAATAATGAGGTAAGGATAACAAGGGAGGCGAAGACAAACCCAAAAGGATTCTACCAAATGTATCAAACTAAAACACGAGAAAAGATTGGACCAATACGGTCAGATACCGGCGAGCTCACTGATAACGATGGAGAAATGAGCAATAATTTGAATAAATATTTTTTAACAGTTTTCACCACTGAAAATTTAAACATGATACCCGAGGCACCGACTCTATTCAGAGATAGTGAAGAAAACAATTTTAGCGAGATAGTAGTGACTAGTAACGATGTTAGTAAGCAAATAGACAAACTATAGCCTAACAAGTCACCTGATCCCGATGAGATATTTGCCAGAGTATTAAAGGAATGTAAGGAAGAGCTTAGTATGCCCTTAGCAAAGTTGTTTAACATGTCCTTAAAAACAGGTGAAGTACCAGAATCCTGGAGGATAGCGAATGTAATACCGATTTTCAAGAAGGGGAATAGATCACTATCCTCTAATTACCGCCCAATCAGTCTAACATCAATAGTAGGCAAAGTACTGGAAGCAATCATTTCAAACTCTATTCGAAATCACCTGGAGAAGCACAGATTGATCAATGATTCCCAGCTTGGCTTCACAAGCTGACCTTCTTGTCTAACTAATCTATTAACATTCTTTTCATCAGTTTTCGAATAGGTGGACGAGGGGCACAATTATGATGTGGTATATCTCGACTTTAGCAAAGCCTTCGACAGAGTCCCCCACGAAAGACTAATTAGAAAGGTAGAAGCACATGGCATCAAAGGTAACATCCTTAAATGGATTAGGGCGTGGTTTCAGGACAGGAAACAGCGAGTGAGCATTAACGGCACTAAGTCCCATTGGAGCAACGTCACAAGTGGAGTTCCCAAGGATCAGTACTTGGACCATTATTATTTATTATATACATAAACGACATAGATATCGGCATAGACAGCAACATAAGTAAATTTGCTGATGACACTAAAATAGGACGTGTTATTAAATGTGACGAGGACTCCGCAAAACTACAGGAAGAAAGAAACAAATTTTTCGAATGGTCTGAAAAATGGCAGAAGAAATGCAACGTGGATAAATGTAAAGTACTCAGTATAGGAGATGTAAACAGGGAAACCAGATACCAGATGAACCACGATGCCATAGAGAAATCCGACTGCGAGAGAGATTTAGGAGTAATGATAAGTAGGAACCTTGTCAAGTAAAACAATACCGTGTTTCGCCTGCAACAAGGCTACAATAAAGCACTTCTGTCTACAGGTTAGAGTGTTAGTTAAGGAAGACTAGCGAGGTCATCCTAAACTGTATCTTGCAAGCTAGAGAGATTCTGCCACCTGATTACGTAGCGTTCAGTTCTGGTCAACAGTATTACAGGGCCGGATATAGAATCATTGAAAATTCAGAGGAGAATGACAAGACTAATCCCGGGCTTGTAGAACCTTGAGTATAGAGACAAGTTGAAAGATCTTAATTTTGCACTCCTCGAGAGATGGAGGGCGACCTGATGGAGTGTATACGGAAGCCAGGGTTAAAACAAAGGGGACATTACAAAGGTACTCAAACTATCCAACCAGGAGCGAATAATGGTTTAAATTAGACAAATTTAGGATTTAGGGCGAAATCAAAAACACTGGTTTAAAACATAGTGATGAACGAAACAAGTTACCAACATCATCATTAACTCGAATACGCTGAATAGCTTCAAACATAGGTTGGATGCTTATATGAGCAATAGGGGTTGGGTGTAAACGGGACTGCCCAGTATGGGCCAATAGGCCCGCTGCAGTTTCCTCCATTCTTATGTTCTTACGTTCTAAGATAGATTCATGGATGACAGAGGGTGGTAGTAACTCTCGACGGGAGCTGCCATGCACAGGCCAACCTGCCTCTTGCAGACTCCTTATTTTCTTATGTTCTTATGTTCTTATGTATGTATGTGTGTATGTACGTGTGTGTATGCTCGTGCATGTATGTGCCTGTGTATTTATATGTATGTATATACGTATATACCGGGTGTTCATAAATGATTACACTAAAATAATGGCAGACCATGCTTTAATCAGGGTACTCATTTATGAACACCCTGTATATGTACAGGTATGTGCGTTTGTGAGTGTGTATGTGCGTTTATTTATTGAGTCACAAAAGGTTGGTAAACACGAAACCCACCAAAACCACGAAAAAACCTAAATAAAAAAAAAACACATTAAAACCAACAAAGTTCACATTTGTACGAGAAAAAAAAACACCACATCTGTTTTATCATCCCGGGTTTTTCAAAGCTCTCCCCATCCCTACTCCCACTCCCTCACCGCAAAAAAATCACGTTGGATAAAAGTGTTCCTTCACCTCGCCCCCCACCCCTCTCCTGTGTTATGATTCTCTGTTTTTCACCAGCGTGTACATGACGAGGAGGGTAAGGAGAGGAGGAGGAGGAGGAGCGGGAGGGAGGGAGAGGAGGAGGAGGAGGAGCGGGAGGGAGGGAGAGAAGGAGGGCTGGGGGAGAGGGAGGGAGAGAAGGAGAGCTGGGGGAGAGGGAGGGAGAGGAGGAGGGCTGAGGGAGAGGAAGCCTGGGGCATGGAAAAGCAAGAGGGGAGGGAGATGGTGTAGGTAAAGAAGTGATGAGGGGAGAAAGTGGGGCTAGGGATATGAAGGAGGCGGAGGGAGGAAGAGAGAGGAGGAGGAGAAAAATGAAGGACCGAGAGGGAAAAGACGGAAAAGGGGGACAGCGGGAAGGAGGAGGAGGAAGAGGACCTGAGAGAGGGAGCAGAACTGGGACAGGAATGGAAGGGGGAAAAGGTCCATGAGAGGAAGGAGAAGGAAAAGAAGGAAGGAGAGGAAGGGGTCATTGGCCAACTGTCTCCCTAGTAAATTAAGGATATAAAACAACACGTAATTAGTGACCTTATTTATGGATGTCCAGGTAATACATTATAATATAACTTCAATGAGAACATTAACAGAAGGATAAATGACACTGCCTTACTCCCCTCCCCACCTCTCCTCCTCACCTCTCCTCTCTCCACCAACCCCGTCTTCCCACCACCCCCTCTCCTTTCCCCAGTCACCCTCCTTTCCCCACCACCTCCCTCACCCCTCCCCCAACCCCTAATCCTCTCTTCTCTCCTCCACCACCACCTCCCTCCCACCTCCACTACCCTCCTCTTCCCCCCCCCACAAACCCCTCTCCCTCTCCACCACCCCTTTTCACCTTTCCTCCACCCCTACTCTCCCTCCCCACCAACATCCTCTCCTCCCACCTCCACCCCCGCAACCTCCACCTCCCCCCCCCCTCTGTTGTTCTTTGTTGACACACTGAGGTCGTTTTCCCCTCGTTCCTGGCTGTACTATGTTGTTTTAAGCATTTTACAGCCTCAATAATAACGGTAATATTTTCATCCGTGTGAACGGTTATTTTTCGTTAAACGTATTAATAATTCCTTTTTGATGATTGTAATGATAATAGTGAAAAAATTATCGAATTGGTATTAATAATAATAATGCTAACGATAATGAAATTAATAACAATAATAATAATAATAATAAACCATAAATATCTACATCATAAGAAAAAAAATACATGTCTCTCCAATTCAAAGGTTAAATCTGTCGGTACGTGTCAGGGAAGGATGTCAAGAAGGATCTCTGGAGGATTATTTCTAAGTTGGTCAGATGACAGAGTAATAGCAGGGAAATTTAAGGAAGATTAGTGCTGTTGCGCATCCTTGATCTTTGACTTTTGTCTGGTTAATGTTTGTCGATAAATTTCATATATTTTTTTGTTGTCCTGGGGAGGGTGGGGTAGGTGACAGGGTTTGATATCTGTTATCTTTCTTGTCAAATTTAAAGTTTATTAATTAAAATTTCAGGGAATTTTTGACCAACATATGTGTAAACTAAAAGAAAAAATCCTCCACACGAAGAAATGACCCATAAGAGAAATTGTAGAAAATAACAAAGGAAAAAGAAAGAAACTAGAGAATAATTAGAAATTTATTTGTTTAGCCCATAGAGGAAGGGAGATAAGTTACCTTCCTCCTGTCAATCGTTGTATCTCGTGGGCTTACAATCTACGTCTTGGGCTTCCTATACACCTCATTCCCCAACTCCAACAACCTTAATTACGTATAACCATCAGGTAATTGAGGGTTAATTTGGGAGGTTTTCTTTTCTCGTGGGATTTAGTCGAGAATTTTTTAGTCTACATTGGTTCAGTTATGTTATTATGATGGATCCAGTGTTATTCAGTTTCTTAACCTAGGCCGAAATTTCCCATATTTACACCTTTTTATCCCTCTGCATGAGTCTACAGTGAAGCCTACATCATATGGGAGAGGGTAGCACGTTATATCGACCTTCATTTGGCGGACTATATCTGTGAGGTTGAACACTGGTAGATGGAGGTTTCACACTATTTAAACATGTTGTACCTTACCTACATCTCGTGGATTATGTTTAAATGTGTCTGTTTTATTTATTTATTTAGTTAGTCATTTATTTAATCCAGTGGCTATATTTTACATTCCATAAGTCAACACAGCTGGCAGAACGCACTGGTTAAATACTTTTCATTTTTTAAGCAAAGTGAAATATTGCTTTGTGATGTGTGGGTTTAGTTGTATATTTATATTTATGTGTGTATGTATATCTGTATATGAATATTCCTGCTTGTTTCTTTTTGCCGATGTGTTTAGCAGAAAATGCTCTCTCTCTCTCTCTCTCTCTCTCTCTCTCTCTCTCTCTCTCTCTCTCTCTCTCTCTCTCTCTCTCTCTCTCTCTCTCTCTCTCTCTCTCTCTCTCTCTCTCTCTCTCTCTCTCTCTCCTCTCTCTCTCTCTCTCTCTCTCTCTCTCTCTCTCTCTCTCTCTCTCTCTCTCTCTCTCTCTCTCTCTCTCTCTCTCTCTCTCTCTCTCTCTCTCTCTCTCTCTCTCTCTCTCTCTCTCTCTCTCTCTCTCTCTCTCTCGTTAGAGTTCAACTCTTCACACATCTATCTCAGTAACGACGTCGCCACTCCTTCATAGAAAGTTAAACGTCTCCGTCAATAAAAAGATCACCTATGACAGAACACTCGTAAACAAATTTCAGGGCTGCTGTATTGAGAAGACTGAATAGTGGGAAGGGATAGAGGGATGGATGAAATGGGAGGGGATGAAGTGAGGAAAGGAGGGGACTGAGGAGAGGAGGGAGTGGGTGGAGAGCGGGAGGGTGTGGAGGGAGGGAGAGATGGGGAGGGAGGCAGGGGATGGAGAAACAGGAGGGGATAGAGGATGAAAGGAAGGATATTGATATTGAAACGCTATATTTAGCCAGAAAAATACAGACTCGATAATAACAATATTGACATGGCTGAGCCAGTTGAGGGCCTGAGCTCTCTTGAAGGCACCTGCTGATATACAGTATCCCGTACATTTATCTCAAGGAGGTATTCTGTGACATATAGTATCATGTGGACTAGTACATGTAACATAGTCTTAGTATGAACATATCAGAATGATAGTTTATGGAGGTCTGGGACTGAGAGAAGCGCATGAGGGGTGTTAATATCCTCGAATTTTGACATTTTAAATTTAGCAAATTATTCGTTAGTGTGGTAATTTTTTTCTTCAGGTAGGTAATTGTCTGCACAACTTTCTTCTGCGCAGTAATCAAGGGTTGTGTTTTTGTAGAGCCAGAGGCCCCTCCCATAGTGTGTGACACTGTATCAAGTGTTGGTAAACAAGATCACAATAGATTTCTGACTGACGAGTGTAATACAAGATATCGCACTTTTTATGAACTTTACTGTGAATGGCGGGGGACCGATGGTAGAAGCGGTACCGTTCTTGTCTCGCAAGCGAGATGTCACGGGTTCGATTTCCGGGCCGGTGGAAGTTGTTTGGACTTACTTCCTAGCCCCCATTAGTCCCTGTTCACCTAGCAGTAAAGTAGGTACCTGTTGTAAGTCGGAAGTTGCGAATTTGTATTCAGGGAGTTGTTGGAGCTTCCAATAACTTGATGACATAAACCTCTGACTCTTCAGGCTTCTACGCCCTTGACTCTTCAGGCTTCTACGCCCTTGACTCATGAGACATAAAGGCAAGCATGAACTTAGCATGCTTCCCTGTTGGGCGCTGTAAACGCTTCTGCGCTTCACCTTACACAAGGATGTAGGGAGGTGCCCAATAAAAAAAAAAAAAAAAAAAAAACTGTGAAAAAATTGTATGTAGTTTCTCCAGCTTAGTTTATCATCAACAATGACCTCAAGGAATTTAGTCTTCTGTTCACATTTGAGGACTGTATTACCAAGATATAGGGGGTCTAAATCTAGGGATAAGTTTGTCCTGTCAAAGATGTGTAGTGGGTTTTTCGAGGTTTAAGGTCTGTTTATTGCGTATTACCCAGGTCCTGACTTTGGTCAATTCAGTGTTCATAGTTCTCATCAAGGAATGGAGATCTGAGTTGCTGGCATAGAGATTACTATCGTCTGCGAATAAGTTGTAATTGACGTGTGTGCTGGAGTGGAATATATCTTTATGTACAACAAGAACAGTACAGGACCGAGAATGGAGCATCGAGGGACGCCATACAAAATTGGTGAGGAGTCAGATTGATGATTATTACAGCAAACATACTATTTCCTGTTAGATATGAAGTAGACCAATTGTGGGATAAGCCCCTAATGCCATAATGTTCAAGCGTTGACAGGAGGATGGTGAGGTCGACAGTACCCGAGGCTTTAGAGAGGTCGAGGACATTTCCGACTGTGAACTGACTGTCATCAAAGGAGTTTAAGATGTCATCAGTAAAGGATAGCAGGGCACTCTCAGTTGACCTTCTAGCTCTAAATCCAAACTGAGTTTCTGTAAGGATGTTATTGACACTGCAGAAGGAATTTAGTCTACTGCATGCCAGCTTCTCAAGTATCTTATTGAAGGCGGGGAGGGCTCATATGGGGCGGTAATTCTTGAAAAGACCTTTATTCCTAGATTTTTTATATGCTACGTGGACTTGAGCAATTCTCAGTTTATCCGGAAAGCCACCACTAGTGAAGGAGGAGTTACAAATGTGTAAGAGAGTAGGCAGTAATAGGTTGGCTTCTTTCTTAATGATGATCTTTGGTATATTGCCGTCGCCTGCTCTTGCATATTTGGACAATTTTATGATGGTGAATAATTCATCTGCCGTGACAGGGGATAAGAATAAATAATTTTTCTGCCTGTTTTGCAGGTAGGTTCTAAATTCCTCATGGTGATCAGGGATGCTCTCTTCAAGATTTTTGCCAACATAAAAGCTGAGTGGGGAGCCGTAGGTTGAGTGTCCCTGTTCTGAATAGAATTGATGGTACTCCAGGTTTTCATACTGTTGCCACAAAATCCACCCGATCTGCTGCTGTCGACAGTCTGTCTTGAGCCTGGAGTTCTACCTGCTTAGTACATGAACTCGACTTTGCTTATAAGTCGTTTATATCCCCTTGCGAGAATTCCAAGCTTCTTGTAACTTCATTTAGCTTGGTAGTGAGACGGTGGTCAGCTCCTCTAGTTTTCCGATGGTCTCCTTATTCATATGTTGTATGATGTTCTGAATGTGAGTCCGTTGGACTCCCATTATCACATCAGCCAGCGCTTGTTTCGTGAACTTGGAATTTGTGATACTAGCAGCCAACTTAGACATATCGGAGCCAGTAAGGGGAGTATAAACTGGTAATAGAGAGTCGGTCAAGCTGTGTGGTCAGCTGAGGTGGCCAGCCCGGTGGGACGGTGAGGGAGGGGGACGGTGGGGTGGTCACGATTGGACTAGGGTTCGGATTACAAGCCGTGGCACTGAAGGGAGGTTGGTGGGCCTAGTAGTCACAGACTCATTAATAAATTGACAAATATATCTACTTAGAGGGAACACAGGTAGATATTGTATTGGTTACATCACGCATTAGTCACTCACGAATCGGAAATTCTAGAAGTCAGACTGGGTATTCCTGGAATGACCCATACCGGAACACTCAGCATGTAAACTTTGTGATAAACCTCTAAAGCATACACTTGAACACTATATTATTGAATGTGACACTGTCAAAGACTTCAGGGCACCTGACTTATTGTATCTTGAACTATGTAATTACTACATTGAATCAGGGGTGCTTGAGGACATTCTTGCTGTTTATCCCAAATTTGCTGGCCCACACTGATTAGTCTTCAATTAGAATATGACTCCAATGTATGTGAACCACTGACCTATATATACTGCTAATGAATATGATATATTTCCTTCTTTGTGTACGAACCTCTGTCCTGCATGGTAGTGAACAGTGACATTACCCACATGAATCTGACCTATATATAGTGTCAATGAATATGATGCATTCTTTGTGTACGAACCTCTGTCCTGTATGGCAGTGAAGAGTGACATTACCCACATGAATCTGACCTCTATACATATATAGCTGTTAATGAATATGATGTATTTCTTTGTGTATGAACCTCTGTCCTGCGTGGCAGTGAGAAGTGATACCACCCTTAGTGTCAAGACCTGACTGAATTACTCAGAATAGGCAAACTGTACTACAAGCTTTGCCAATAAATTTGTTAAACTAAAAAAAAGGAGGGAGGAGAGATGGAGTGAGAAGGGGAAGGAGGGGTCAATCACAGGCACAGGCAGTGGACGGACGTGTAAGGGAGAGCTCCTGGAAATTCGGAGATTCCTCGGCCCCATCGGGTCTTACGACCTTGATTCTTGTAATTCCCTACGGGGGATCAACTGGGGCTCAAGAATTGCGCACTAAAACTCCCTGATCTAAGCATCACATAGGGAAATAACAGTATTCTATCCTGTTTAAGCCCGGCCGGGCACGCCTGGCCCAGTGTGTGTGTGTGGGGAATAACCTTAGGCCTAACGGTCGGTGGCTGCCCCGCCCCAGACACCCTCCATCCCGCCACCACCCCGCACAGCCAGCACCATGCTGCCAAACGCTGCGACAATCCATAAGAACATAAGAACATAAGAATGGAGGAAACTGCTGCGGGCCTATTGGCCCATACTGGGCAGTCCCGTTTACACCCAACCCCTATTGCTCATATAAGCATCCAACCTATGTTTGAAGCTATTCAGCGTATTCGAGTTAATGATGATATTTGGTAACTTGTTCCATTCATCCACTACTCTGTTTCCAAACCATTGTTTCCTTAATTCACGCCTAAATCTAAATTTGTCTAATTTAAAACCATTGTTACGAGTTCGCTCCTGGTTGGATAGTTTGAGTACCTTTGTAATGTCCCCTTTGTTTAGCCCTGACTTCCACTTATACACCTCTATCAGGTCGCCCCTCGCTCTACGTCTCTCGAGGGAGTGCAAATTAAGATGCTTTAACCTGTCTCTATACTCAAGGTTCCTAATGCCCGGGATTAGTCTTGTCATTCTCCTCTGAATTCTGTCCAAGAATTCTATATCCATTCTGTAATACGGTGACCAGAACTGAACTGCATAATCCAGATGTTGTCTCACAAGCGCAAGATACGTTTTAGGATGACCTCTCTAGTCTTGTAACTAACACTCCTTTGTATGAACCCAAGTACTTTATTAGCCTTGTTACGAGCAAAAACACATTGTTTACTTGGCTTAAGGTTCCTACTTATCATTACTCCTAAATCTCTCTCACAGTCGGATTTCTCTATGGCATCGTTGTTCATCTGGTATCTGGTTTCCCTGTTTACATCTCCTATACTGAATACTTAACATTTGTCCACGTTGAATTTCATCTGCCATTTTTCAGACCATTCGAAAAATTTGTTTAGATCTTCCTGTAGTTTTGCGGAGTCCTCGTCAGATTTTATAACACATCCTATTTTAGTTTCATCAGCAAATTTACTTGTGTTGCTGTCTATGCCGATATCTATGTCGTTTATGTATATAATAAATAATAATGGTCCAAGTACTGAGCCCTGGGGAACTCCACTTGTGACGTTGCTCCAATGGGACTTAGTGCCGTTAATGTTCACTCGCTGTTTCCTGTCCTGTAACCACGCCCTAATCCATTTAAGGATGTTACCTTTGATGCCATGTGCTTCTACATTTCTAATTAGTCTTTCGTGGGGGACTCTGTCGAAGGCATTGCTAAGTCGAGATATACCACATCATAATTGTGCCCCTCGTCCACCGATTCGAAAATTGATGAAAAGAATGTTAATAGATTAGTTAGACAAGAAAGTCAGCTTGTGAAGCCATGCTGGGAATCATTGATCAATCGGCGCTTCTCCAGGTGATTTCGAATAGAGTTTGAAATGATTGCTTTCAGTAATTTGCCTACTATTGATGTTAGACTGATTGGGCGGTAGTTAGAGGATAGTGATCTATCCCCCTTCTTGAAAATCTGTATTACATTCGCTATCTTCCAGGATTCTGGTACTTCACCTGTTTTTAAGGACATGTTAAACAACTTTGCTAAGGGCATACTAAGCTCTTCCTTACATTCCTTTAATACTCTGGCAAATATCTCATTGGGACCAGGTGACTTATTAGGCTTTAGTTTGTCTATTTGCTTACTAACATCGTTACTAGTCACTACTATCTCGCTTAATTTGTTTTCTTCACTATCTCTGAATAGAGTCGGTGCCTCGAGTATCATGTTTAAATTTTCGATGGTGAAAACTGTTGAAAAATATTTATTCAAATTATTGCTCATTTCTCCGTCGTTATCAATGAGCTCGCCGGTATCTGACCGTATTGGTCCAATCTTTTCTCGTGTTTTAGGTTGATACATTTGGTAGACTCCTTTGGGGTTTGTCTTCGCCTCCCTTGCTATCCTTACCTCATTATTCCTCTTGGCTTCCCTTATCTCGGTTTTAACCCTACTCACCAATATCATATAATAATCCTGGAGGTAAATTTCGCCACGCTTTATCCTTCTACCTATAGCCTTCCTTTGGCCAATGATGTTCTTTAAATAATTATTTATCCATTTAGGGTCATTGTTGTCTGATCTGAGTTTTTTGTATGGTATGTTCTGCCTTTGTGCATTAAGTAACTCATTATTTAAATTGTCGTGGAACTCGGCAATCTCAGACCTCGTTATCAAGTCTGAGTCATCTGTCAGGTTCACGGCCAAGCGCGACACCCCCTCTCTCAGCTGCCTCTTTAAACTGTCAAAGTTTGCCTTTCTGAAATCTGGGACTTTAGTGGAATTTTCCTTACGTCTGCCCTGAAAATCTAACTGGAATCTAATTTCTTTGTGATCGCTGTTTGCAAGTTCGTTCCCTACCTCGACATTGCTAATGAGGTTTTCTCTGTTCAATAGAACTAAATCAGGTATATTATTACCCCGGGTGGGTTCGGTTATATGTTGACTTAGGAAACAGTCCTGGATCGTCTCGAGAAAATCCTCTGATTCTGAGTTACCCGTAAGGTCATTCCAATCTATTTGGCCAAGGTTAAAGTCACCTACTATACAGACTTTGTTGTGTATGGAAGCCCTGCGCATTTCATCCCAGATAAGTCGCTTATTGACTCTATCAAGATTGGGAGGTCTATACATTACTCCTGTGATTAATTTTTCCCTACCGTCGATTAATTCTATCCAAATTGTTTCTGTATTCCGCTCAGTTTGTATTTCCTTATTTACTTCACACTTCAGATTATCCCTAATATAGATTGCTACTCCGCCTCCTTTCCTGGTCTGCCTATCGGTATGGAACAATTTGTAACCCGCAATTTGGTATTCGATCGGCAACTCACTTGAGTCGAGGTTGATCCATGTTTCAGTGAATGCTATTATATCGATTTTTTCGGTACATACCAAGGCCCTAATATCATCCATTTTGTTTCTCATACTTCTACTGTTCGCGTAGTAGACATTTAAGTTAGTCGTGTTCTGAGTCCTCCCTTTACCGCGTTTAGTTTTAAACTCCCTGTTTAATTTAGTTTTGTCATCATTCCTAACACTATTTCCCTGTAATCTTTTACTTTGTTTACCCGCTACCACTGCAGTTTCCCCCACCCCCGTGCCCATATGTTCCCCTAGCAGTTTAAATACCACAAGCACACACTTGTACACCATTTCAAATCAGAATTTTAACCTCTTCTTTTCGCCATACCAGACTGCTGTTCTTGGGAGTGAACTGCCCTTGTGGTCTTTAAAACCTTCAACCAAGACAGTGGGGAAACTGATACCCCGGCCCTCTTTCTTGTCGGCTTAGGGAAGGTAGGACTGACAGCGCTATACACTGTCCTAGGCTATGCACATAACTCGCGCTGATTTATCGTTCTTCACTTAAAGAAGCAATAATGACTGTCAAAACGAAAATACTAAACACAGACTAGAGGTCACCAGACGGGTCCACCAAGCAAAAGCTGACAAAAATTGTTCGCAAACACAATGTCAGCTACCAGAACGTAATAGAAGCAAAAGATGGCTTCATCATGCTCATGCTTGAAGACCAAGACCTGGATGACCTCTTGTCCCAGAGATGTATAGACAATCTAAGGGAAGAGCACTATGACCACTCCTGCCTCCTGCCTTGAAGGCTAAAAGAAGAGTCTGAAGTGGAAATAAAAGCAGCGATTGAAAAAGAAAACGGTTGGGCGAAGAACAAGGTGGACAATGAAAAAAAATTCACCATTAAAAAAGCAAATGTATCATTAAAATTAAGTTCAAAAGCACCGAGGTTGCTGAAAAAGCAACCAAATCAGGTCTCCTCGCATTCACCTATAGCATACCGTACCACCGGGTGCTTTTTTTTTTTTTTTTTTTTTTATGGTTAAGGTGGGAAATAGATGGAAGGCATGCTGGGGCTCAAGGCACAGCCAGACATGAGGGATAGGGAATTCACAGCATATAGTCGTGTGGGGAAAGGTTTGAAAAGAAGCTTAAAGAGTTAAACAGAGGGGGACGACACCCCATGTTTTAGATATTACAGAGCTTGTTGGCTAACTAAGCTAACCTAGGATTTAGGATGAGGTTACACAATGGTTACCTTAGTAAACAATGACTAGTTTGATTTTACAATTACAAGTTTATTAAAATCTTATAATGCATTACTTTATGGACTCACTAGATTGTGACTTGTTAAATGTGAACTTATATCATCTAAGTTTTAATCTAAGGTGGATCACTGTGGCGGACATAGATGGGTAGCGGGTTGGGTTGTTGTAGTGCGGGCAGACTCCGGTGCCACCAGGCGTGGGGTCGCCCTCCGTTGATGTCTTCCCAACGTAGGTGGTCTGGGCTGTGAGGGTCGTCCAGGCGTTTGTCCCAAACCTTCTTCCCTAGGCGATGGAACCTGACGTTGAGGGTCTCTATTTTATTTCTTAGGTGGATGGTTTCCACTGTCTCCTGGTAGGGTGGCGCTTGGCCACTGGCTGACCTCAGACACTTGTTTTGGAAGCTCTGTAGTTGTTGTAGTCTAGTCGTCCCGAGTGTGACGAGTGGTATGTGTGGGTACTCCAACACAGGCCTCACCAGCGCCTTGTACAGGTGAACTTGTATCTTTTCAGGCATTAGTTTAAAACGTTCTAATTTGGCTGCGGCGACTTTGGCTTTATTTAGTCTGTCCTTCACGTGGGAAATGATGCCCGTCCGAGAGATGATGAGGCCGAGCAGCCTGCCTTGTTTAGAGTTCTCAATCTCTTCGTCATCGATCATCAATGGCGCCGGCTTGAATTTGGCTGTGGGTATGACCTCGAATTTCGTTTTGTTTCTTTTTATTTTCCATTATTTTCATACTCCGAGATAGCCTTTATTGCCCGAGCAGTGAGTCGCGCCATCCTTGCCGTAGACCTTCCTGGGCAGGTGACGATCTGTGTTACATCGTCGGCATACATGACATACTCGCTGCCGACGATTGGGGGTGGCAGGTCAGCCGTGTAGAGCGTGTAAAGGGTTGGTGAGAGACAAGAGCCCTGAGGCATGCCGCTCGAGAGTGAGAATTCTTCTCCAAAATGTTCTTGCATCTTGATTTTGGCTCTGCGGTCCGTAATGAAGTTGCACAGCAGGCGCATCAGGTTTTCGGGTTGCCCCAGATGTATGATCGTATACTGCAGCCCCGCGTGCCAAACTTTGTTAAACGCCTTGCAGGCGGCCAGTCATGGCATTGGCGATCTGCTCGTAGGCCTGGGCTGTGGCGGTGGATGTGCCTCGGTACTGGCCGAAGCCGAACTGGCGGGAATTATGCACGTCTTCGTCCTCTAGATACATCCGCAACCGCTTGTCTACTATTTTTTCGAAGATTTTGGCAGGCTTCCTTGCTTTTGGTATGAGGCGAATAACGGCGATTTTGAACATCTTAGGGAAGTATCCAGAGGCGAGGCAGGCGTTGCATATATGAGCAAGCCTCTCTATCATGTTGTCGGGGAGTTGAACCAGGATCTTCTTGTTAATATGGCTTTCCCCATGTGATTTGTTTTTAAGCCCTTTTATGACGGCTGACACATTTGCAGGAACTATGCGCTCCATCAGGTAGCTTCCGTCCACCAGTCTAGTGAAGTCAGTCCGTGGGAACTGCTGGAGCAGGTGCTGATGGGCCTGCAACTGACCTAAGATGTCCTCCTCAAATTCTCTGTTGAAGCCCTCGTTCTCCTGTTCACTAATGGTAAAGATCTTCCATAAATATCGCCGATGTAATTGTTCTTGGTTTTCCTCCTCGAATATTTTCACGTTGTTTTGGTCGAGCAGGTAAAGGACCGTGCTGGAGGTGGAACCCATCAGTCGCTTGATCCCTTTCCAGAATGCAGCAGAATCGAGGTAATTGTTGGCTGCCTCCCACACCAAGGCGGCCCACTTTTGTTCATGTAAACGTTTGCTCTCGTGCTGGATGTCCGTCTGTAGCTCTCGGTACCGGTCTCTCAGCTCTTGCGTCCACCCGCGGATACTGGCTAGCTGTCTCACGTGATTGTACTGGACACTGAGCTGCCTCAGCTGGTGACTAGTGTGAGGGTGGGAAATGGTCCTGTGAGTGGTGGTCGGGATGTTGTTGTCCATCTCTGTCTTCACACCCGTGTACCATTGTTCGACCGTGCCGTCGATGTCATTGGGGCTGGCTTCTTCCAGGTTTCTCCCCTGCTTGAGACTGAGAGACTCCTTGAAGGAGTTCCAGTCTGCCCGTTTGAGGTTTGACCTGATGTTGGCGGGGATCATAATGGGATTGGATGAGAGCGTCACGACGACTGGAAGGTAATCGCTGGTACTGATGGGTCCGGCGGTAACGTGCCTGTTCAGGACGGCCTCGTTGTTAGAGAGGATTATGTCGGGTGTTGTGGCACTGGCACGTCTGATCAATGTCGGGAAATCTGGCCCGAGGTGTTGCAGTTTTCCCCTTCTGATGTTGTCATACAGCGCCACGCCGACGTTGTTCTCATTACTGTGTCCGAGTATGGCGTGGCACGCATTTAAGTCCCCTATGATGTATGTTGGTTTTCTGTGGCGTAGCAACTGGTTGAGGTCTTGTTCGGATATGTAAGGACGTCTGGGAGGTAGGTACATTGTGCATATGATAACAGGTCCCCTAGTTGTCTCCGCCTGCACTCCTAGAGCTGAATCCTCGAAGTCTGGCAACAGTCTGTGACTCAGCCGTAACCTGATGGCCACAGCGACACCATCGTTCAGCTCACCCGTCATGTTCCTCTGGTATACAGTGGAGTCAAAATGTCATTGAGGATCATGATACTGTGAACTGCCCCAAACCCAGGGAATACAAGATCTGTTCCAAATGTACTTCTAGGGAACATACCTGGACCCAATGTAATGCACCTCTAAAATGCCTTAACTGTGATGGGCCTCACAGCACTCTGTCCATGAACTGTCCCAAAAGAAAGGAAAAAATCAGGGAAGCACAACAAAAGGCCACAAAAACATCAGTATCACCACACAAGGCTGTGCTGCCGATAGGGCCCCGACTCCTGCAGTCACTGCACGGACATACAGAGGTACAGTGATGGTAGGGACCCCGACTTCTGCAGTCACTATGGCCCCTGCAGCCACTACAGGTTCTACATTCATGTTGAATCTAGAGATAGATACTTCAATGACCGTGACATTCTAGCCAACATGATTGTCAAACACGCCCATGAGGAGGATGTTCGGCACCCAGGTTGCTTTTAAACAATACTCGAAAAATGCTTATGCCACCACAATCTGCCCAACCCAAAACTGTTCAAGGCAACATCCTCAATCTTGGAGGAGACAACAGTAGTCTCTGGTGTGGATGCACAAGTACCCACACCGGAGATTATACTTGTCTCCCAGACTCCAAATATCCCAGAGGAGACAACAGTAGTCTCTGTTGTGGATGTACAAGTACCCTCACCAGAGATGATACCTGTCTCTCAGACTCCAAGCGATCTATCAGGTAAAGACCTGAAACTATGCATCTACATACCAGACCACATCAACGAGGACTGTACACGTGGTGAAGTCGCTAAAGGAGTAATTGATGGCAAGATGAAATGGAAGTACTACCACTCCACTTCCGAGGCGGACATCCACGAGGCCATTTAACAAAAACAGGTCGATTTCGCAAACTGCATCAAAAAGTCATCCAAGGTGGCGATCAAAAGATTGAAGAATAGATGCACAGAGAAGAAATCACGAAACCCACAGAACCCCCAAAAACCAAGAACAAGAAACAATGGACTCGCTACGTAGAGCAGTGAAAATAATGCCACATAATGTCCTCCACTGGAGAACTAATAAATTCAGTTTTTCCAGCCAATACAACCAATTTGACGCATATAGTATACTCATAAACTCACACGGCCGAAAGGCGTCTGAGGAATTGAAAATATTTGGTTACAGGATCCATAAATCCAATCTATGAGAGGAGCCAAATGACGGGGTGGCCATCGCCATAAAAAGAGATGTCCACCACAGAATCATAGACGACTTCACCTCTGAAACTTTCGCTGTTAAAATCAACCTGACCACAGGACCAATTATAATAGCCACAACCTACCTCCCACCACGCAGGGACTACCTGCCTTACGGGGACTTCCACAGACTCCTATCATACCACCACCCAACAAAAAGCCCAGCTAATAGGCCCGTAGTTCCCCATGTTCTACAGTAGGAACTCAGCCACTACTCCAGATATAGCAATAACAAACGGCAGAGTCTTCCACAACTACCTCTTTGAACAAGGCCCTGTAACCTCCAGCGACCACCTACCTATAATCATGACCATCTCAGCAACACCAATAAATATACCAGCTCCACCACGGAGGATCGCCAAGCAGACCGACTGGGAACTATTCAACGAAAAAGCTACAGCCAAACTTGAGGCCAAGGACATGACAATCCTGCAGACAATAGACAATCAGCCAGTGAACAAAATAGACGAAGAAATCAACACATGATGTGAAGCCATTGGAACAGCCTACCAGGAGGCCAACCCTCTCAAACGCAACAGAACTCTCCCACACCGACAACAGACTCCAGAACTCATAGCCCTCACAAACCAATTCCAACTGCTACAACAGAGAGCCGAGACCCATGGTTGGGACATTGTAAGCTACAATACATACAGAAGAATACGGGAGGAACTAAAAACAAGATCTCTGGAACAAAGCAACCTCCAATGTTTAACAACTCTCACCTACCTACAACGATCCAGGAGAGTTCTGGCGTCGAGTTAGAGACTGAAAGGTTGCAGCCGTAACGAGTCATCATAGATGACTGACCACGCAGGAAGTAAAATATATTACGACCAAGACAAAGAACCCATATTCAGGGACATATGGAGGAACATCTTCCGAATCACAAATGAAGAGAACAAGGGATTTGATGGTACCCACGAGGAGCTCGTCCTCGATGAACTCCAGGGCCAGATACACCGCACTCAGCCTTCCTCTGAAATCATATGGGAGGATCTGAGAGTGGATAGTCCACTGTCCAAACCAATCACCTCAGAAGAACTCAACACAGCCATCTCCAATACCAAAAATAAAGCCCCTGGTTATTCAGGTATCACCATGGAGATTCTCAGCCACATAAACAACCCGACCATGGAGAGACTGAGAACTACAATGAACGCTTGCCTGGCCTCGGGTTACTTCCCAACTAAATTCAAAGAGGCCACTATTACCCAAACACCAAAACAAGGAAAGAGCCCCGCCGTCCCACTAAACTACAGACGGATCTCCCTCCTCGAAGTACCTGGGAAAATCCTGGAAAAAATCAACAATAACCGCCTGAGAAATCACCTGGAAACAACCAACAGAGTCAACTGCAGACAATTCGGGTTCAGGAAAGGGAATTCCACCTCAACAGCGATAGCCCTGGCATGTGAAAACATAGCCAGAGATGCAGCGAGTGGTTGACAATGTAATCTAACCCTCTGGGATGTAGCAAAGGCATTTGACAAAGTCTGCCATGACGGTCTAAAATATAAAATCCTCCAACTCGGACATCCCGCCAACATTGAAAAGCTGTTTTGTAACTTTCTTGACGGTAGAAATGCCAGACTGAGGGTAGGAAAACACACAGGAGAGACCTTCCCACTCATGAGCGGAGTTCCCTCTGGGCAGCGTCCTCTCTCCCACCCTATGTATCATCTACAAAAGTGACACCCCGCCTCTCACTAGAATAGGGAACGAAGATATTATGTATGCAGATGACATCACTCAAATAACAACACATCAAGGAAAGTAGCGAGCGTTACAGGCCGACAACACCAGGCGGGAATTAGAAAGGGTAAATAATTACGAAAAACAATGGAAAATCCAAACCAGTCTCACGAAATTCACAGTGATACCCTTATGCAGAAGGAAAGAAAACCCATCCATTTGTAACCAATAATGCTAAGATAGAATACAAAACCAGAGGCACCCTCCTGGGCCTGTATATATCCATGACGGGTTACTCCCATCATGTCCACATCAGAAAGGAAAAAGCAAGAAGAGAGATGAGAAAACTATACCGCTTTAAAGAACTTCCTGAGAAAATAAAACTCCGCCTGGTGACATCATTTATCATACTGATATTAACTTACCCAGCAGTACCTCTTTATACTATGAGCACCACTCAAGTATTAAAATTACAGGTGGTCCAAAATGAAGCCCCTATGATTCGTCACAGGTGAAAGATACCCATTCACCAGAACCACAGCCGAGATACATAGAGACCTGAGAATAAAGCCCATCAACTAGCAGCTGCACACCCTGGCCAGCAGAGTCTGGCAAAAGATAGAACGATCAAAGCAAGAACTCCTTCAAAGACTCCCACCAGATAACGACAACAACCATGCATGGTTCCCAAAAAGTTACCAAATCTCAAAAGGTCCATTAACACCCCCGATCTATACGGCCAGGCAATAGACAACCTCCGTAGACCAGCATCCGCCAGTAGGGTCTGCGGAATATGAAATAGGCCCTCAAAACACCCATGTATGGGATAGGGTAGGCTGTCTAGTGCCTGTGTCGACAGATAATAACTAACCAATGACACAACCCTAACACACCATTAGCTTAGCTCGGCGGTCAGCCCGCCCTCTCCTACCTCCTCCTAAATTTCTTCAATTTCCGAATTATAACTTCCTTCCCCCACCTCTAATCTTCTTTCACCCCTCCTATCTCTACAAATAAAGGGGGGTGGTGGCTTTGAGAATGTGACGACCTATAGACAGACTTGTACATAAATGTACAAGTCCAGTACAAAATACGCTGATATACACACAAACATGTACGTGATTTACTTTATATACGGGTTAGGAAGAATAAGTTTGTTCGTTGAGTAAATACATTATTTTATGGTTTTACATTATATTAATGATTAATGGTATTAGTAATTATGTGTTAGAAATTAAAATACTGAGTTTTGTCGAATATTTTTCAGAACATTGATACATATATCACTCGTATATATTATTATTATTGTTATTGATATTCACTAAATTATTCCGTAACAAACGATATAGAGATACTGCACTTAATTTTAGTATTTTTATATAACAAAATATTTACGGTACCACAAATTGAGATTACACTATTAAACAGTACAAGGACAATAACAACCCATAAAGAGCGAGTAAATTGCATCAATTATGGAATTAAGATAAATAAGAGAATAAAACATTTATTAATGAAATACTCCTCTACTGCTTGGTAACATTAAGGTAAATAACCTCTAGAAACATTTTGTTTTTACAATCACTGGCATTATGTTTTAATAATTAAGGTTTCTCGGGAACAGACCATATTTAAATCAGTAAAAACATTGCGTACGTAAACAGGGGTACGCGTGTGTGTGTGTGTGTGTATGTGTATGTGTATGTGTGTGTGTGTTCCCGTGTTGTGTAATGACTAGGATAGGCAGCTCTGACCCGCGAGGCCCGGGTTCGATTCTCGGCACGGGAATATTTTAAAGTGTGTATGTGTGTGAGCGTACGCGCTTGAGCACACAGGGTGGTGTAATGCGTCTATCGTGGCAGCATTAGATTAGTGTTAAGTTGCAAGCACTGCTTGCTTCCTCTCGCTTTCAGCTACCGCAGCTGGCTAGCCCTTGTGGGGAAAAGGGAAGCAACTTGCATAAGTCTTCCTCTGCCAGTACACAGCCTCTTCACCATCAAGACTCCTGCTGTGCCTCCTCGTGGCAGCACACGGTAACTGGGTGCCTCGTGGACCAAGGCTAGACCAGCAGGGGATCTCAGAGTAGAAGTGGGCCCCAGAGAGTCGGCTCATAGGCCCACTGGCATGTCGACACGTCCTGGTGATGACCAACCACTGCCCCGCTGCCTTGAGGATTAACCTTGGCAGGTATTAAGCTACAGGAGTAGACCCCGAATGAAAAATCTGCGGTGGAGCCCCGAATCAGGCAGACAAGCTTACAGAGCTCCAACAAGACCCCAATGACGGTATAGGCGTAAGAGGTGACTACCATAGTACCATAGGAACCCAACGACTACACCGGCGACGAAGGCAATGCCTGATGGACAGGCTACTTAGGAGAAACCCATCAAACTGGGCTCGGCGGCCCATTGCAACTCTCCCTCTCCCCGGTCGTTTCAACACTTGCACCACTGGATTAGGATAAAGGAGAGCCAAGATATGTGAGTGCAGCCTGCGCTCCTGCCTCACCACATAAATCAATTCACACATACAGCCATCATCCAGCTCATCATACTCTCCTCATCATCATCAAAACCCCCTATACCACCAAAATTCCAATGGCGACGGACGAGTGGCGACGGGGACAAGAAGAGATGACTTCTGGGAGTCTCTAGTCATAGCTCTGCACATGGGCGCATAGATAAGATGGTTGCTTATGCACTGGGATCTAGGCAGCAGTGCAATCCGGTCTTGTCGAGGAGCCACTTTGCTCACCCCACATGGGGTGAGCATAGCTTGCTAAAAGAACCAACCTGACAGGGCAACCACACCCAGTAAGGTCATTCTTATGCGGTCGATAACACAATTATAATCACAGATCAAAACAAAAACAAACTTGCAACCTTTTATGGTCGCTGCATGAAATGCCAGGGCCCTTCTGGGTACTCACACAAATGAGTGTCCTGAAAGAAGAACCGCCCTTGTATCAAAGGAGCTGGCTAGTTATAACATCGACAGAGCAGCCACTAGTGAGTCCCTGCTCCCAGATGAGGGTCGACTCACAGAACGGGGGTCTGGTTATACCTTCTTCTGGAAGGGTAAGCCTGCTGCGGAGAGAAACCGCATTTATGGAGTTGGCTTTGCCATCCACCGACTCATATTACACAGGGTGACTGTAATGCCTGTTGGGATCAATGAGCGCCTCATGACGCTCCAAGTCCCACTGAATCATTCACGTCATGCCTTTTTCACTAGTACATACACCCCAACACTGTATGCAGAGGATGAAATCAGGTTGCCGTTTACGCCGAGCTCGACAGAGTGCTAATCTTTATCCCCAGAGAAGATAAGGTTGTGCTCCTTGGTGACTTCAATGCCAGAGTTGGCAAAGATGCTGACATTTGGCAGGGAACCATGGGGAGAAATGAACTCGGCAAATGCAATCCCAACGGCCTATTCCTCCTCAGCAAGTGTGCTGCACACAACCTCACTATTACCAATATGGTGTTTAGGCAGGTCGACAAGCTCAAGGGTTCGTGGGAACACCCATGATCCAAACACTGGCATCTCATTGACTACATCATTGTCAGAGAAAGAGATCGCCAAGAAGTTCTTATCCCCTGAGCCATGCATGGCTCAGACCACTCGGACCACTGCGACACTGATCACTGGCTCGTCAGAGCAAAGCTCTCACTTAACGTCGCCCCAAAACGGCGAAGGCAGCAAGCCTCCAGAAGAGGTTTTAACAGTAAGCGTCTGTAGTATCCAGCTGTAGCACATGCTTTCATAGAGCAACTCGAACGTTGGCTGATAAACAACCCGACAGCAAACAACCCAAATCCCAGTGCCGAATGGGATATTCTCGACACTGTCATGACAAAAACCTGCAGGACCCTCTGCCAGATCGAAAGAATACACCAGGAATGGTTTGATGAAAATAACCCGGTAATCAATGTGCTGGTTTAAAAATAAAGCATGTGAAACACAAAGATTGCAGTTCAGCAGATGTGCGAATTTTTCAATTCCACTAAAACATTTTATGGGCCAATCACTCATGGTGCAGCCCCCCTCCACTCATCTGACAGTACCTCCCTAATTAAAGACGAAGAAGGCCTCCATCAGCACTGGAAAGAGCACTTCCATTCACTGTTCGACTGAAACACCGATGTGGAAGTCCTGACTACTCAACAAGTCCATCAGCATCCAGAGCTGACCCACCTCAGCTATCCCGCATCCCTGGATGATGTAGTTACTGCCATCAAACAGATGAGAAATAACAAAGCCTCAGGGGCCTGATGGAATCCCAGCCGAGGTGTATAAAGCAGGAGGACCTCTGCTTACCAGCCGTCTCCACTCTCTCCTGGAGAATATGTGGGAAAAGAAGGTAATCCCTCAAGCTCTTGAGGATGCCTCCATCGTCAATATTTATAGGAACAAGGGAGACCAGTCAGACTTTGGCAACTACCGAGGGATCTCGCTGCTGTCCGTAACTAGCAAGATTATCACCCGAGTGCTCCTAAACAGACTTCCTCCTGAGGCGGTAAACTTCCTCCCATATACTCAGTATGGCTTTACAGACCATCACGTGGCACCCCTGACATGATCTTTTGCGGCCAGCTAGTTACCGGAAAAGTGCAGAGAACAGCGTCGTGACCTGTATTTGTCCTTCATCGACCTAACCAAGGCCTTCGACTCTGTCAACGGGGAAGCCCTCTGGTGGACCCTCAGCCATTTTGGCTGCCCACCAAAATTCATCGCCATTGTGAGGCAATTCCTCGATGGCATGAACGGCAGTGTCATGCACAATGGCACCCAGGCCAAACGGCGGTAAAACAAGGATGTATACTGGCACCAACTCTCTTTTTCACTTTCTTGGCTGCCTTCCTTACTTGTGCCAGGACCAATTAGCCAGCGGGGTGGACATCGAGTACCAGATGAAGGGTCTTTACAACGTAAGATGATTTCAGGCTGGAACAAAGGTGTCGGCAGCTTCCATTACTGGACTTCAGTGTGCATATGACCTTAACCCTTGTCATTCACACTGAACGTGACTTACAGGAGATCCTGAACACCCACAGAGATGCGTACACACACATTGGCCTTGAGATGAATGTACGTAAGACTCAGATTCTTTTTCAACCTGCTCCTGGTTCAGCCATACCTCCACCATCCATCCAGCTTAACGGTACTACCCTCTCTAATGTTACCCACTTTCGGTATCTCGGCTCCCACGTGTCCACCACTCCGGACATCGATGAAGAAATTCAACAACGGATCAGATGTGCATCTCAAGCCTTTGGCAAACTCTGTACCTGTGTCTTCAGCTGTATGGTGTTGGAATTATCTACAAAGTTGCACGTATATCAAGCCGTGGGCCTCCCCACCCTGCTATATGGCAGCGAGACATGGGTCACATACACGAGGCACCTCAAGGCACTTGAAAACTTTCAGCAACGTAATCTACGTTCCATCCTCCGAGTTCACTGGAAAGACAAGAGAACAAATGCCAGTATTCTCGCTGACACCAACTGTAGGAGCATCGAGGCTACCATTATCCATGAACAACTACGCTGGGCTGACCATGTTACCCGCATGGATGGCAGTAGACTGCCAAAGCAGCTACTTTACAGTCACCTAACGAATAGTAAACGTAACTCTGGCGGGCAACTGAAAAGGTATAAGGATAATGTTAAAACAAACCTGAAAAGTGTCAAATCGACCCCCTTAGCATGGGAGACGATTACTCCACACTGTAACGCTTGGAGGAGCACCGCAGAAGTAGGTGATAATATTTTCGAGTTAGCCCGACTGCTTACCGAGGCAGACAAGCGCCATCGCCGGAAAGATGCTGCCATCCTCCCTCACTAGATGGAATCATCCATATGTGCAACACTTGTGAACGACTCTGCCGGTTCCGTATCGGCTTATTTAGTCACTTCAGAACTCACTAATGTAGGTGACATCCCTAGTAACTCATATCATTGTATCATAGCTGGATGATCGTCATACTCGATTCCGAGTGACAGCAAAATAGTAGTAGTAGTGTGTGTGTGTGTGTGTGTGTGTGTGTGTGTGTGTGTGTGTGTGTGTGTGTGTGTGTGTGTGTGTGTGTGTGTGTGTGTGTGTGTGTGTGTGTGTGTGTGTGTGTGTGTGTGTGTGTGTGTGTGTGTCTCTTGCTCTTAATTATCATTAAAGCTGGCGCCCAAGAATCCTGACTTAATTATACTCTACTGACGATGACGACGACGACCAGGGGAGAGCCGGTGCAGGGATTACTTGAGGGTCTTCACACCGATGAGTGTATGCACTGTACTTTGTACTCCTCTGGGTTATTTTACTCAGGTCTCAAGGCAACTGCGGTGTTTACATCCCCGTGGCAGAAGGGCTCACTTATTCATTGTGTAGCATCTGGTCATAAATTTACTTGATGAATAGTCGTCTTGATGAAGCCAGGGAAGCGAGAACTGTGATAAGTGTTATGATAAACCTTAGCGGGATAACCTTTAGCACTTCGGCTACTTGATGTTATATTTGTAAAATAAAACAGTTATGGTGTAAGGTTCCTTCCTGTTGGCCTGTGTCCATCATGCATATCAATGATTACAAAACACGAGGTCTTTAAGTTCATCAAAGTAAAGATGTGCTAATAATGGATTGCTTCTATTACTAAATTGAGTTCCTCGTCCACTGTAGCGAATCCTCACTGCACCTTACCTCTTGATTACTTTATGCTCGGCCCCGTAAATTATCTCCAATTGGGTATAAATGTCTAAAGACGACTGAATCACCGTCTGGGGGTCCCCGGAGTCTTCACACTCAAGAAATCAATGTGCCAAAAATACCAAACTCGTGGAGAAAAGCCTAAAAGCATCTTAGTGTCCAGGTGAGAGAGAGGCGATACTCTTTTCCCGCCCTGGCCTGCTGTGTGATGATGAATCCTCCCCTCACTATTTTTGTAGGACATTCGACCTCCAGCGACACCGAACAAATCACACCAATCCTCTGTTGTGTACTGTATTTACGAGGTGCTGAGGAGAAACTAAAATCCGGTTATTTCTTGCCTCAGTGGTTAATATGTTATTGAAATGACAATACAATAATATATTACTTCCGTATTCGATTATAGTTATGTTATATGGCTTATCTTATTCACCGTATACGTTATTCATAGTGTATGTTATTCACAATATATATTCTTCACAATGTATGATATCCACCGTTTATGATGTATGAGAAAAGGAATAGCACATCCATACAGCTCACACGCGCATTTCCTACAACACTAGGTACTGCATCACCCTGTCTAAAGGTGTCCTTAGTACTCAAACTAATTAGCCTTTACCTAATTCGGGCATGCGGTTGGTTATCTTTCAGAGGGTGTACACCTGTGGTGTAATGAACAGCATACTCACCTCGCAAGCGAATGATCTCGGGTTTGATCCTCGGGCAGGATGAAACTATAAACAAAATTCTTTTCTCCATTTGCCTCTTGTCTACCCAGCAGTAATTGGGAACCTGGAAGTTAAGCGATTTGCGGCTTGTGTTCCGGGGGTAATGGTTAGCCAGTGCAGTTGACAAGTTGTCCGGTCTTCTCGGACTATTCCTTGACACTGGGTCATGCAACTCGTTAATTCAGGGTGTAGTTGTTGTGCTGGCGACAGCTTCTACACCTTAAACAAATCACGCCTAGGTTGCCCTCGGGCCAGCCATCCTAGATCTCGAGGGGCATCCGTTATGTATGTATGTATGCGTGTGTGCGTGAGGAGAGCGCGAGAGAGAGAATCACTGAGAAACAGAAATGAATCGAATTAGACAGAATGGATGAGAAATATGCACATATAGAAACAGCGAGAGAGAGAGAGAGAGAGATGGTATTGTCAGACACAGAACGAGTATGATAGAAAAACATGAACTACCTTAAAGAAAAAACAATGAATTCACGAAGACAATACATCTAAAAAAATATTCCAAGACATTGACAATATCTAAGTAAAGAAAGAAAGATGGAGCTGCGAGTGAGGATCTTGATTGAGTGAAAGGTGGAGAAACAGGTGACAAACAAAGAGGGTCAGATAACAATGAGACGAGTGACGGATTCGATCAATGATTGGGATGGCCAAGACACATTCAGAAAGCGTAAACAACACCTGACGACGATCATTAACAGAGGTAATGGAGACTGTGTGTGTGTGTGTGTGTGTGTGTGTGTGTGTGTGTGTGTGTGTGTGTGTGTGTGTGTGTGTGTTTACTTTATATGTATGTAGGTATGTCTAACACGCACCAGGCAAAAACACATTAAACTCATTATAAAATCAGAGGCATACATTATCATTAAGACGACGGAATGACCCCCAAAAGCAATGAGTCCTAAGGGCCTCTTCTGTACCACAACGTATGGCATTTTTTTCTGTACACTACTTGTTAAATATTGTGCATTAGAAATAAAAATTATCACCTTCACTACGGGAGCGCCACTTTTAATATTTTTTTGGACTAACGCCAGACGATTATATTCAGCTATGAGGGAGTCCCATACAGTACACAATTGTCTGGGAAGAGCAATATAGGATAACTTCAGTTTGTTTACGCAGTGTAGTGGACGAGCCAGGGTATGAGGCAGTGTAGTGTGTGAGGCAGCATGTGAGCAGTGTAGTGTATGAGGCAGGGTACGAGGCAGTGTAATGTATGAGACAAAGGTATGAGGGCAGTGTAGTGGACAGGCAGGGTATGTGGGCAGTGTGGTGTGTGAGGGCGTATGGGGCAGTGTGGTGTATGAGGTAGGGTATGGGGGGTGTGGTAGAGGCAGGGGTGTGAGGCAGTGTAGTGTATGAGGCAAAGTATGAGGGCAGTGTAGTGGACGAGCCAGGGTATGAGGCAGTGTAGTGGACTGAGCCAGGGTATGAGGCAGTGTAGTGTATGGGGGCAGGGTATGAGGCGGTGTAGTGTATGGGGCAGGGTATGGAGGCAGTGTGGTGGGCAGGCCAGGTATGAGGCAGTGTGGTGTATGAGGCAGGGAGTGTGGGCAGTGTAGTGTATGAGGCAGGGTGAGGCAGTGGAATAAACGAGCCAGGGTATGAGACAGTGTAGTGTATGAGGCAGGGTATGAGGCAGTGTAGTGTATGGGGCGGGGTATTAGGCAGTGTAGTGGACAGGGGCAGGGTATGAGTTAGTGTAGTGGACGAGGCAGGGTATGAGACAGTGTAGTGGACGCGGCAGGGTATGAGACAGTGTGAGGTGGACGAGGCAGTGTAGAGGCAGTGTAATGGATGAGTCAGGGTATGAGACAGTGTAGTGGACAGAGGCAGGGTATGAGACAGTGTAGTGGACGCAGCAGGGTGTGGGACAGTGTGAGTGGACGGGGCAGGGTATGTAGGCAGTGTAATGGACGAGGCAAGGTATGAGTCAGTGTAGTGGACGGAGGCAAGGTATGAGGCAGTGTAATGGACGAGGCAGGGGTATGAGTCAGTGTAGCGGATCAGTGTAGTGGACAGGTAAGGTGAGTCAGTGTAGTGGACGAGGCAAGGTATGAGGCAGTGTGTGGACTTGTCAGTGTAGTGGACGAGGCAGGGTATGAGGCAGTGTATTGGACGATGCAGGTATGAGACAGTGTAGTGGACGAGGCAGGGGTATGAGGCAGTGTAGTGGAGGAGGCAGGGTATGAGACAGTGTAGTGGACGAGGGGGGGTGAGGCAGTGTGGACGAGTCAGTGTAGTGGACAGGGCAGGGTATGAGTCAATGTAGTGGACGAGGCAGGTATGAGTCAGTGTAATGACGAGGTTAGTGTAGTGGACGAGGGCAGGGTGTGAAGCGATGTACTGGACGGGGCAGGTGGTTAGTGGACGGGGCAGAGGGTATGAGGGCAGTGTAATGGACGACGCTGGATATGGCAGTGTAATGGACGAGTCAGTGTAGTGGACGAGGCAGGGTATGAGTCAGTGTAGTGGACGGGAGCAGGGTATGAGGCAGTGTACTGGACGAGGCAGGGTATGAGTCAGTTTGTGGACGAGGCAGGTATGAGGCAGTGTAATGGACGACGCTGGATATGAAGCAGTGTAATGGACGAGTCAGTGTAGTGGACGAGGGCGGTGTGGTGGACGCGGCGGGGTTATAAGGCAGTGTGGTGGACGAGGCAGGGTATGAGGCAGTGTAGTGGACGCGGCGAGGTTATAAGGCAGTGTAGTGGACTAGGCAGGTGTATGGGCAGTGTAGTGGACGCGGCGAGGTTATAAGGCAGTGTAGTGGACGAGGCAGGGTGTATGAGGCAGTGTAGTGGACGGGGCAGGGAGAATGAGGCAGTATGAAACGGAGGTCACATTGTTGTGGACGAAGCAGGGTATGAGGCAGTGTAGTGGACGAGGCAGGGGTATGAGGCAGTGTGGTGGACGGGATTGGTGTGGACGGGGCGGTGTATGAAGGCGGTGTGGTGGACGAGGCGGGGTGTGAGGCAGTGTAGTGAACGAGTCGGTGTTATGGACAGGAAACAGGATGAGGCAGTGTAGTGAACGAGTCTTGTAGTTGACGAGGGCAGTGTTGAGGCAGTGCAGTGGATGAGTCGGTGTAATGGAAGAGGCAGAGTATGAGGCAGTGTAGTGAACGAGGGCAGGGTATGGTAGTGTAGTGGACGAGGTAGTGTGGAGTCAGTGTAGTGGAAGAGGGCAGAGTATGAGCAGTGTAGTGAACGAGCTGGGGTGTGAGCAGTATAGTGGACGAGGCAGGGTATGGAGTCAGTGTAGTGGAAGAGGCAGAGTATGAGGCAGTGTGGTGAACAGGGCGGGGGTATGAGGCAGTGTAGTGGACGAGGCAGGGTATGAGGCAGTGTAGTGGACGAGGGAGGTTATCAGAGTGTAGTGGATGAGACAGGGTATGAGGCAGTGTAGTGGACGAGGCAGGGTATGAGGCAGTGTAGTGAACGGAGGCAGGGGTATGAGGCAGTGTAGTGAACGAGGCAGGGTATGAGTCAGTTAGTGGTGAGGGCAGGGTATGAGGCAGTGTAGTGGACGAGTCAGTGTAGTGAACGAGGCAGGGTGTGAGGCAGTGTGGTGGACGGAGTCAGTTTGAGTGGACGGGCAGAGTATGAGGCAGTGTGGGGACGAGGCAGGTATGATGCAGTGTAGTGGACGAGTCAGTTTAGTGGACGGGCAGGGTATGATGCAGTGTGGTGGACAGGTCGGGTTTAGTGGACGAGGCGGGGTATGATGCAGTGTAGTGGACGGGTAGGGTATGATGCAGTGTAGTGGACGAGGCAGAGATTGTTATGCAGTGTAGTGGACGAGGGTAGGGTATGATGCAGTGTAGTGGACAGAGTCAGTTAGTGGACGAGGCAGGGTGAGGCAGTGTAGTGGACAGAGTCAGTGTAGTGGACGAAGCAGGGTTGAGGACAGTGTGGGGACGGGCGGGGTATGATGCAGTGTAGTGGACGAGTCAGCTTGGTGGATGAGGAGGGCAGGGGTATGGGGGCAGTGTAGTGGACGAGGGCAGTGGAACGGTGTAGTGGACAGGGCAGTATGAGGAGGCAATTTATGGGGACAGGTAGGGTATGGGGCAGTGTAGTGGACGAGTCAGTGTTGTAGACGAAGGGGTTGATACAGTGTAGTTAACGAGGAGCAGAGTATGAGGTAGGAGCAGTGTTGTGGACATTAGGAGTTGTGAGACAGTGTATGGACGAGGCAGGGTATGAAACAGTGTAGTGGATGAGGCAGATTTGAGAGTGTAATGGACGAGGCGGGGTATGAGACAGTGTGGTGGACAGGGCAGGGTATGGAGACAGTGTAGTGGACGAGGCAGGGTATGAGGCAGTGTAGTGGACGGGGCATATTATGAGAGTCAGTGTGTAGTGGACAGGCAGGGTATGGAGACAGTGTAGTGGACGAGGCAGGGGGGTGTGAGGGCAGTGTAGTGGACGGGCAGGGGGTGTGAGACAGTGTAGTGGACAGGGCAGATTGTGAGTCAGTGTGGTGGACGGGCAGGGTATGAGACAGTGTAGTGGACAGAAGCAGGGTATGAGGCAGTGTAGTGGACGGGCAGGGTATGAGACAGTGTAGTGAACCGAGGCAGATTGTGAGTCAGTTTAGTGGACGAGGCAGGTATGAGACAGTGTAGTGGACGGGCAGGGCCAGGGACAGTGTAGTGGAGCGAGTCAAGGTTTGAAGGACAGTTTTAGAGGTCGGGGGCAGGGAATTATGGAGACAGTGTAGTGGACTGGCAGGGGTATGAGACAGTGTAGTGGACGAGGCAGGTTTGAGACAGTAGGTCAGGGGCAGTGTGTGGGACAGTGTAGAGGTCGGGGCAGTGGTATGAGGCAGTGTAGTGGACGTGGCAGGTTATGAGTCAGTGTAGTGGACGTGCAGGGGTATGAGACAGTGTAGTGGACAGGGCAAGGTTTGGGGAGACAGTGTAGGGACGAGGCAGGGTGTGAGGCATTGCAGTGAACGAATCGAGGGAGAAGGGTGGTGGTGGCAGATAACGAGGGAGTTTACCAGCCTCGCCTTGGGCAACAGTGGAGAGGACGAGGATCAGAAAAAAGCGTCTTTGCCCCATCACCAGGCTTCCTCCTCCTCCTCCTTCAGGTTATGAGCGTGTGGAGGCTTTGCAGGAATAAAATTACCCTCCATGTCATGCCAGGCACCCGTATAAGCTGAAAAACTATAGTGGAGGTTACAGACGATGGGCTGGATTTTGTGTGTGTGTGTGTGTGTGTGCTTTCTCCTTTTTGGTCCTGGGTGGGAAGATAGTATTCGCTAAATATTCTCAGGGTTTACATAACAGGATGTTTCAAGGAGGTCTTAGTTCTTTATAAAGATGTCTTGAAGTGAGAGACTAAATTTACTAAATAAAATAACTTAAACCTCAAGTAGAAATGTCGTTTTAAAGGCAATCACTGGCTAATATGGTAAAGCAGAATTTCAGGATATCTTAGAGACATGCCAGCTAGTGTGTCGTCAAAAGTGAACTGTCGTAGTAGTAGAATTCACGGCGTCTCCTCCTCCTCCTCCTCCTCCTCCTCCTCCTCCTTCCTCCTCCTCCTCCTCCTCCTCCTCTTCCCTGGGGATGGTGATCGGCTTTGTGCAGGTCAGCTGAGTGAAGTGGACAGTGTCAGACAAGATGCCTCTCAGGGGTGTGTCACTGGAGTCGCCACTGAGGGGTTGAGCGGAGATTAGAGGCGATTACTGCCGTTGCCAGGGTTGAAGAGGTGGACGCGGACCAGTGGGTGGTATGGCATGATATAAGACGTATTGTGTGGACCATGTGGATGCGATCAAGTACTTCGGAGGGGGCTAGGAAGGTCTGAGATCATTTTAATTTGGATAGATTTGGAGTGGAAGGCCTTAAAATGTGTTGTAACTTTTTAAATGAGGTGGCCGAGGTCACTTCATATTGGTCTGGATAGAGTTAGGATGGTCACCAGGGTTAGGTTGAGGGTTAAGTGAATTTAGGTTAGGTTTGGTTTGGGCTGTGTTTTGTTAGATTTGGTTTGGTTGGATTTGGGTTGGATGGCTTGGGTCAGATGGTTGGCTGTTGGTTGGGTTGGGTTACATTAGGATTAGATTAGGTTGGTTAAATTTGATCAAACTAAGGTTCAGATAAAATCAAATTACGTTTAACTACAGTATGTTAGTTTGACATAAAGATGATAGCTCCAAGTTAGGTAAGTACGCGACACTGCCATTTTACCGACATATTAACCAAAATTATTTCTCTGTTTTTCTGTTTTTACTTTGTCGTCTTAGATAAGAACTTTCATCTTCAGTTTCAACTTTCTTCCTGTGTTCATTTATACCTATATTATTTTCCTCTGATCGTCTCTACTGACATTGTCTTCCTCGATAAAGATCTTTCTCTTCAATCTCAACTCAAGTCTCTGTATGGTCTTGTCATTATAACTTACTAGCACCAAATTACCTCATTATCCCCAAATTTGCTTCAACCTTGTCTCTGAAACCACTTTTCTGGTTTCGTCTTTTTGACACTTTCTTAGTTTTTGTTTCTAATTTGTCTAAATTTCTAATATTTCTCCTCATTTCTAAGTTTTCACTCTTTTTGTATGATTTATTTTATTATATTTCCTGTCTCATTTTATTTACTAGTTTCTCTTCGGCTTCTTCTTCATCTACAGTTTGTTTTCGTTATTTTTGCTTTGTTTCTTTTTAGTTTTATTACTCAAAATTTTTAAAATGTTTTCTACTTTATCTTTGTTTCTTTTAATTTATTTTATTTCTTCTATCTTGTCTTTCAATACTTAACTGAATTTGCAGATCTTAGTAGGTTAGGTTTGTTAGGTTAGGCTAGGTTAGTTAGGTATTTTTGCCAACTAAATATATTTATCAGTTACCTTCTTAGGTACGTAGAGTCTGCAAAAACGAAATGTATTCTTATATTTATGTTTCCGACGTGTGTGTGTGCAGTGGATAAAAGGGTAAGCACTATTATCAAAACTAAATGCAAATACTAACTTAAAGATATAAGTTCAGTAAACAAAAAGAGCATCGGGTCGCAATAGAATCAGGGAGGTAAAAGCAAATAATAATACGGGAATATGATAAACTAAAGAGCATCGAGTCACAATAGAATCTGTGAACGAAAAGCACGTACACCAGTTCGCGAGTATATAAACATTAAACAAAGGAGCATCGAGTCAAAAATGAATCAGGGAAGTAAAGTAAATACTAACCCGAAAATTATATACTGTACATAAACAAAAGCGCATCGGGTCACAAAAGATCAAGGAAGAGAAATGTCTTACATATAAAAACCTTAGTATTTTTTAAAGATAAACTCTGTGAGGACAGACAGACAGACGTTGAATCTTGAAAATGAACTGGAAAAGAATGTAACATTATATAAAGTTGAGTAGTGGAACAGAAAACACTGATTTAATATTCCTCCATCTTATTTCATTTCTGACTTTATTGTTCTTCGTTTTGTATTTGTTTGTTTTTCTGTAAAAAAGAGTTAAACTCAAAACAGTCAGAGTACCAGTCAAACGCAGTTAGAACAATGTATAAGAGATAGATTTAAGTGTTTTGGGTCATGTATGGGACATGCGACGACAGGAAACGTGAAATCAAGATCATCTATTGTACTGAGTAAATTAATTAAGTATAAACGTAAAGATATATTTACCATCCAGGGAGACGTGAGGGATAAATAAGTGATTTAATTAAAGTATTGAAAGACTTTAACTTCGGATATACCTGAATATAAATAAAATATAACAAACTTATGGGAATTACTGAGTGGTCTTACCTGTGACAAAATATCTACAACAAAAATGAGGACAGTGACATGGTTTAGAAATAAGGAAGATGGGAGGTGTGGGATGTTGATGCTATTGGGTGTGAAATTAGGTTTGACAGAGAAATGATTATTATTATTATTATCATCATCATCATCATCATTATCATATTATCATTCATTATTATTATCTTATTATCATTATCATTATTATTATTATTAGTGGTAGATTAGTTGTAGTAGTTATTGACAAGATGTAGAGACAACAGGAATATTGTTTTATAAATATTTTTTATATAGTTAATTTTCCGGAGGTATTCAATTACGGCGGCGATGCTGGAGGTGTCGGGGCATTGGATTTCACCACACCCCAGTCCAGCCTTCTGGGCGGTCCTCAGCTTCCCCAGGACAGGGAGGTTTAAGGTGTACGGACGCCCAAGACAGTTCGACCACCACAGCCCAGTCCAGCCTTCTGGACTGTGCCTCGAGCTACTGCTCGTGGGTAGAGCGAGCACCTTAGGCATAACAACAGAGGCTCGAACAGGTTTTGCAGGTTTTCCTTGGGAGCCACCTCTTTAGGCCACCGTCAACTAGAAGTACTTGAATGGGTTTACGACCTTTGCGTTGGCAGGGTTTCCTGCAGGCTTAGATGTGGGATCTATTTCAACACAACACGATTGTGCACGATAAATGCATACTTTAGTGACTACATACAAACACAGTGTAAACAATATTCTTAAATAACATGCAGGTGTATATACCCTAAGAGAATAACTCTTTCAGGTCTGTGTATACTTCCTGCACCTACAACTTCAATAGACACTATCTATACAACTGTTGGTCCTTTAACCCAATTGCAACTTCAGTGTTCAACCCTCAGATGTTTCAAGTCACATTGAGGCTGGGAGCAGGAAGAACCTTTGTTCTCGACTACAAAGAATATACTGTACGTAATTAAACAACTTCATTATCGGTAATGATGTGTTATACAGAGTAGTTGTTTTACATGTTGCAGGTAGTTATTTGTATTTAAGAGTTATTGTTTACAATGTTGCAAGCATTTGTATGTTGCAGGTAGTTATTTTGTGTTACAGGTAGTTGTTTAATGTGTTGCAGGTTGTTGTTTATATTTGCATTCTTTTTCTTTTTCTTTTTTGCAGAATAGCCCACCAGGGCACAGGTCAAGACCCCTTCAGGGCCTGGGGCAAAGTATAATAATAATAATAATATATAATAACTAATATATATATATATATTTATATATATATATATATATATATATTATATATATATATATATATATATATATATATATATATATATATATGTGTGTTTGTGTGTCACACGAGAATCTCAGAACCTACTTACCGATATGTGACGATGGATGGTGTTATATGTAGTGATGATGGATGGTGTCATATGTTGTGATGATGGATGATGTTATATGTAGTGATGAGGATGTTGTTATATGTAGTGATGATGGGTGAAAATTGTTATATGTGGTGATGATATGCGGCAATGAAGCCTATGGAGAATTTTTAATTTTCCCATACACGAACGATGTCCAACAGTAGTTCATCTGGCTGTTTTACCTGGAGAAAGTGGACAGAGAGTATACTTCACAGAAGAGTCCTCCAAAATCAAATGGCAAATCCTGCTGATACGACCCTCACTGCATTCTTCAATCTTTGGGAAAGCAATACGTAACTTCTA